>NC_133325.1:687021672-687360269 GCF_042186555.1 Aquarana catesbeiana | reverse complement strand
CATGCACCTCACCCCCTGGACATTATGTGTGTGTGTGTGTGTGTTTGTTATATATATATATATATCTCTATATCTCTATCATACCCTGGCAGAATTTATGATTTTCTTGACCATTTTCCAGAGAATATGAATGATAACACAAACTTTTCTTTTGGTTAGTGTTTGGCTGAAGCCATTTATCATCAATCTTTCTTTCTTTCTTTCTTTCTTTCTTTCTTTCTTTCTTTCTTTCTTTCTTTCTTTCTTTCTTTCTTTCTTTCTTTCTTTCTTTCTTTCCTCCTTTCCTCCTTTCCTCCTTTCCTCCTTTCCTCCTTTCCTCCTTTCCTCCTTTCCTCCTTTCCTCCTTTCCTCCTTTCCTTCTTTCCTTCTTTCTTTCCTTCCTTCTTTCTTTCCTTCTTTCTTTCCTTCTTTCTTTCTTTCCTTCTTTCTTTCCTTCCTTCTTTCCTTTTTTTTTTCACAACAGAAACTACCCAAATGACCCTGATCAAAAGTTTACAAGCCCCAGTTCTTAATACCGTGTATTGCCCCCTTTGACATCAATGACAGCTTGTAGTCATTTGTGGATGAGGCTCTTTATCTTCTCAGATGGTAAAGCTGCCCATTCCTCTTGGCAAAAGGCCTCCCAGTTTCTGTAAATTCTTGGGCTGTCTTGCATGAACTGCACGTTTGAGATCTCCCCAGAGTGGCTCAATGATATTGAGGTCAGGAGACTGAGATGGCCACTCCAGAACCTTCACTTTATTCTGCTGTAGCCAATGGTGGGTCGACTTGGCCTTGTGTTTTGGATCATTGTCATGTTGGAATGTCCAAGTACGTCCCATGTGCAGCTTCCTGGCTGATGAATGTAAATGTTCCTCCAGTATTTTTTGATAACATACTGCATTCATCTTGCCATCAATTTTGACCAAATTTCCTGTGCCTTTTGTAGCTCACACATCCCCAAAACATCAGCGATCCACCTCTGTGTTTTACAGTAGGAATGGTGTACCTTTCATCATATGCCTTGTTGACTCCTCTCCAAAATGATGCATTTATGGTTGTGGCCAAAAAGCTTAATTTTGGTCTCATCACTCCAAATGACTTTCTGTTTGGCGTATTGTAAGCAGGATACTCTGTGGCTTTTGCGTAGTAATTGCTTGCTTCTGGCGACTCAACCATGCAGCCCATCTTTCTTCAAGTACCTCCTTATTGTGCATCTTCAAACAGCCACACCACATGTTCTCAGAGAGTCCTGTATTTCACCTGAAGTTATTTGTGGGTTTTTCTTTGCATCCCGAACAATTTTCCTGGCAGTTGTGGCTGAAATTTTAGTTGGTCTACCCGACCGTGGTTTGGTTTCAACAGAACCCCTCATTTTGCACTTTTTGATTAGTTTGAACATTGCTGATTGGCATTCTCAATTCCTTGGGTATCTTTTTATATCCCTTTTCTGTTTTATACAGTTCCACTACCTTTTCCTGCAGATCCTTTGACAATTATTTTGCTTTCCCCATGACTCAGAATCCAGAAACATCAGTGCAGCACTGGATGAAAAATGCAAGGGTCTGTCGGGTGTCCAGAAACTTATTGACCTTTTACACTTACACACACACACACACACACACACACACACACACACACACACACACACACACACACACACACACACACACACACACACACTACAAGCAAACCGATAACAGGTGAGGGCGGTTACCTTTTTAATAGCCATTCAAACATCCTTTGTGTCAACTTGTGTGCATGTTATGAGGCCAAAATCTTTTGGTCAGGGTCATTTGGGTAGTTTCTGTTGTGATAATGATTTAGGGCCAGTTCACACCACATGCAGTCCAGTGCGTTTTTTTTTTTTTTTTTTTTCTCTGCATCAGAAACGCATGGAAAGTAGATTATATGGTTTTCAATGGCATAGTTCACACCAGTGCTTGCAGTTCCAATGCGTTCCAGTTCCAGAAAAAAAAGTATGCTGCATTGGACTGTACTGGAACACTGTAAAACGCCTCAAAAATGCCTCGAACGCACCTAAATGCACCAAAAACGCACTGCAACACACTTGTCCTTATTTAAGGTTAAGAAAAAAAGAGGGGGGAGAGCACTGGACTGCATCAAAACCGCGCATGCAGAAAAGCACCCAGAATGCATCCGGACTGCGTCTCTATGGTGTTAACTGGCCCTTAAAAAGGGTAAACACAGTTGATTGATAATAAATGGCTTCAGCCAAACACTAACCATGAGTGAAACAAATGTTTTTGTGTTATTTTATATTCTCTGAAAAATGGTCAAGAACTCATCAAATTTGCCAGGGTGTGTAAACATATGAGCACAAGTGTGTGTGTGTTTTGTTTGTATGTATGTACATGTCTGTGAAAAAAAAAAGGTTGGAGTCCCATACACCAAAAACTCTTCAGTAATTGCCACGATCACCACAGTGCCCTTCACCCCACCTATGGGTGTCTTCTCACCTGCTTGAATGGACCTCACTAATTAATCAACCACTTCCAGCCCAATCACGTCATTGACTTTGAGTGGGGATATCTGATGCCTGCAGCTGCAGGCATCATTCAGATATCTTTTACAGCCGATGATTCTGTGCACCATAAGAACAATCATAGTGGCAGTTCAGGACATCCCCCGCCGCCCTCCAGTGCTTCTCCTGGCTTGCCCGTACGATTGGTGAACCGGAGAAAGAATCCACCACTGCTGGATGTTGATCATAGAGATTTCCGGTGACCAGATGGTCCCCAGTCATCTCTATGACCTTTGGAGGCCCAGGTGAGACTTTATGACGTCACGTCTGGCCGGCAGAAGTAAACAAAGCCGAAATCTCGGCTCGAAAGAAAGAGATCATTCTTCTTCCTTCTTTTTTTTTTTTTTTTTTTTGTTTTTAATCTCAATCTTTCCAGCCTGGAGGAGAGATGTGGGGACTTGCAGACCCCCACATCTCTCCATAAAGTGGACCTATCACGCTCCATTCCTATTACAAGGGATGTTTCCATTACTTGTTATAGGAATAAAAGTGATCAAAAAGAAAAAAAAAAATTTAGAGAGAGTGTAAAAATAAAAAAAAATAAGTAAAATAATCAATAAAAAAAACAAAAATGTAAAAAAAATTATATAATAAAATATATATATATATATATATATATATATATATATATATATATATATATATATATATATATATATATATATATATATATATATATATATATATATATATTATAATTTTTACACTGTTTTCAGCTTTTTTTTTATTCACTATAATTGTAATGCACTATATTCCGGGAGAGCGCTGCACTTTTTTTGTTACTATAATCCTTGCTGGAGTTTTTTGTGGTGTAGGCAGGGTTATTTGCGTATGCTCTAGGGGTGACCTATAAATACAAGTCCTGGGTCATGTACTGTACTCCAGGGGGCGTGGTCTCGATATGCAGCGGTGAAGACGTGTTTTCCCTGAGCTCCGGTGGCGGCACCACTTATATAACTACTAATACCCAGGTATCCACCCTGCATCAACTTCAGGCACTATGGGGAAAAGGACAGGCAAATCTCTGCCTCAAAAAGGAACCCCGTCAGTCTCCATTAAGCGGTATGTCCAGGAACTCAGAGGTCGCGGCTTTGGTCAGTGACCTCCCTACTAAAACAGAGCTAGCCTCTTTATTCTCTAGCCTGGAACACTCCATTAAGAAGGAGCTCTCAGCTGTCCGATCAGATCTAACACACGTGTTGGAACGTGTAGAGGAGTCAGAGCTACGCCTCGAGCGCCACGCGGCCGCTATACGATCTCTACAGGCAACCACCCGCAACCTCACCATCTCGCATCGAATGGCTCTGTATAAGATCGAAGATCAAGAGAACCGCAATCGGCGGAACAATATACGGATCAGAGGCCTGCCTGAGGCCACAGGTGATGATGACCTCCTACCTTCCCTTCGTGGCATATTTAACGGCCTATTAGGCCAGCCGGCAGACTTTCCCTTGAAAATTGACAGGGCACATAGAGCTCTAAGGCCCCGCAATCTGGCCTCTGACATCCCACGGGACGTAATCTGCAGGTTGCATTATTTTGAGGAAAAGGAGAGAATCATGAAGAAAGCCCGGGAAAAAACACCACTGGATTTTGATGGCGCATCCCTGCTGTTTTTTTCCTGACCTGGCCAGGGAGACACTAGAGCGACGCAGGACCCTGCGTCCGCTCACTGAGCAGCTGCGCATAGCCACCATTAACTATCGTTGGGGCTTTCCCTCAGCCCTTATAGCCCATAAAGACGGCAAGACAGCAACTCTTCGTTTTCCGGAGGACCTAGGAAAATTTTGTTCAGAGCTCAACATCACACCACCGGATCTCCCAGGATGGCAAGAATCCATTCCCTCCCTCAGTATCCCTCCGGAACCACGCTGGCAAAAAGTTCAGCACAAGCGTAGATCTGGCTCCCCCGGTGCTTCTTCACAATTTGGGTGACTGCATAAATATCATCTAACGCGACCCTGGAGACTTCTCATATGCGTAACACTTGCAAGTATACTGTTCTAGATTAAGCTTAGCTTCCACCTTCTACATAACTGTGGAACAATCGTTGCTTTATTTTTATGCTTACAGATTGATTTACTGAGGTGCTAAAATATAGAAGGCGCTCTCCTACCTTTATAGGTTAGGATCCCCCCTAGTTAGCTATTTAGTTGTGTGTGTTGTTGTTTTGTTTTTTTTTTTCTTTTTCCTTTTTTGTTTTAAGTACATATCTGTATTTAAAAATGGGGAAAGAAACTGTTAGAGAGGGAGGAGGATAGGTAGGAGACGAAGTGGGGAGAGAAATCTCCTGGGTTGCTTTCGTATTATAATTTTTTATTTTTTTTTTTTTATTTTTTTTTTTTTTTTTATTATTTAGTTGTCCTTTTTCTTTGTTAATGGTTTTCTCTTTTTTTTTTTTTTTTTTTTTTACTGGGTGTATATATAACGTCTCTTGTAAGACAAGGTGCCGTGCCCGAGGTGATGGGACGACGCGTGCGCAATTATGTTCGCGCTCTGTCGATCGACCCTGGCGTTGAGGCCGTCCCCTCGGGGGGGCCGGGGGGCCCGTTGTCCTCGGACGCCTGCTCCCCTTGGGGGTGGGGGGATTGCGGGCCCACGGCTCGTCCCACCTAGACGCAATAGACTTTTGTATGTCCTTAACCACCTTTTTCAACGGTGGCTTTTGGTTGTGCTAAACATGATTATTAACACATTTTTTTTTACTTTCTGTCTTTTGTTCATCTTCTTTTCTCCCTTCCCTTCCCTCCTTTGTTCTCCCCTGCCGTCTGCCTCGGATTGCTTGGATGTGGAGAGTGCACTGAACGAGTGTTCCCTGTCGTAGTCAATGGCCAAGCTTAATTTGATATCACTTAATGTCCGCGGTTTATATGCAGCAGGTAAGAGACATAACCTATTTCGAGAGCTGGATTGTCTGCGGGCGGACATTGTCTTCCTGCAGGAGACCCACCTCACACACACTACTAAGGTCAGACTATTCTCTCCAAATTACCCAACGTGGTATTACAGCTTGACTGATGTACATAAATCGAAAGGGGTGGCCATTGGACTCCGCAGGGATACTCTGTTTAAATTTGATTCCATGGTTAGTGATCCTTTGGGACGCTTTCTATTCATAAGAGGCAACCTGGGCAGCATGCCGTGCACCTTAGCTACGCTATATGCCCCCAATCGAGATCAGGTTACCTTCCTGACTAGCACTCTTAAGAAACTAATGGAGTTTGCTCAGGGATGTGTTCTCCTCTCAGAAGACTTTAATGTTCCCCTTGAACCTCTAATGGACACATCTCTTGGCAAATCCTGCATCTCACATGCGCGTTTAACGTTTTTACGTAAACGTCTGCATGACGCTCAGATGATGGATGTCTGGAGAATCCTACACCCTCAGATGAGAGATTATACTCACTTTTCAAGCTTACATCATTCCTATTCGTGTATCGACTATTTTCTTATAAGTCACCATCACCTTTCTCTGATAATAGACTCATATATTGATACATCTACTCTCTCTGACCATGCTCCGATAGTACTTAAAATACAGGTCCCCTCTATCCCACATAAAAAAACAAATTGGAAACTAAATGACAATTTACTGACAGAAGACATCGACAAAACAACGCTTGCAAAGGACCTGAAATATTATTTTCAGGAAAATGCTTGCCCTGATATTTCTCCGGGCACGATATGGGAGGCCCATAAGGCCTTCATTCGCGGGAAATTTATCGAGTTAGGCACTAGGAAAAAAAAAAGAGCGAACGAGTCAGCAACTAGACCTTATCTGAGATATAAAAGCCCTCGAGCGACAGCATAAATTAAGCCTCTCAAAGTCTGTGTTAGTAGAATTAACTAGCAAGCGGGCAGATGTAAACAATCTTCTCCAACAACAATTTTGCATAATTGCTCACCGTATGTACGAATGGGGCAATAAACCTGGTAGGTTGCTGGCTCGTTCCCTCCAACAAAAAAAGGCCGCAAATTTTATACCTAAAATTAAAACCAAAACAGCTGAGATAGTGCATCACACACCTGCTATAGCCGCAGAATTTAGAAAGTTTTATCAACATTTATATAATGTGCATCACCATATCCCTGATCAGGAGTCCCGCAGCCGCCTTATACAAGATACCTGCAACAAGCCGCTCTTCCTAAATTGCCGGAAGATATTTTAGCTACCCTAGACGGGGAATTTACCACTGAAGAGCTTCGTTAAGCTCTTAAGACTATGGCCACCGGCAAGGCTCCAGGCCCAGACGGCCTAACAGTCACATACTACCGTTCATTTGCTGAGATTTTACTCCCGAACCTAGTTAAATACGCCAACTCAATTTCCTCGGGGGACTCCTTTAGGGCAGAAACCCTGCATGCCCACATCACTATTATCCCTAAGACAGGAAAAGATCCAAGCGTTTGCGGTAGTTATCGCCCCATCTCCCTTTTGAATTTAGATGCTAAACTTTACGCAAAACTAATAGCAAATAGACTCCTCCCTCTAATACCAAAATGGGTCTCTTCGGAACAAACAGGCTTTATCCCCGGCAGGGAAGCTCGAGACAACTCCCTACGTACCCTTTCACTGATTGCACATGTTCGCGGTTCCTCCCAGCCCACCCTGTTGTTATCAACAGATGCTGAGAAAGCGTTTGACAGGGTGGACTGGGAGTTCTTGCTAGCGACCTTATCCCATTTAGGTATCAGCCCCTCTCTTCTGAGTCAAATATCAGCCCTATACAACTATCCTACTGCACAATTGAGAATAAACGGTACTTTAAGTGAACCTTTTACCCTTCACAATGGTGCACGTCAAGGCTGCCCTCTTTCACCTATTTTATTCGCCCTCTCACTTTGAACCCTTCTTATCAACAATTCGACACAACCCAAACATCCATGGAATCACTATAAGCAATTTTGAACATAAATACGCCGCATATGCGGACAATATTTTATTCTATGTTCAGCAACCAATAATTACTCTGCCCAATTTGCTGCAAGCCTTTTACACCTATAACCAGGTCTCAAATTTCCAGATCAATATCTCCAAATCTGAAATATTAAATATTTCAGTCCCCCAAGAGACTACTAACATTCTTCAGAAATCATTTCCATTTACTTGGTAGAGAAAAGCAATGAAATATCTCGATATATTTCTGACCCCTAATGTATCATCCCTATTTCATGGTAGTTTCATGCCCCTACTTAATACACTTAAATCAGACCTACAAAAATGGTCGCATCTCGCACACTCTTGGCTAGGGAAGAGCAGTGTGATCAAGATGAACATACTGCCCAGGTTGCTCTTTTTGTTCCAGATGATACCTTTCCAAATTCCACCTGGGTTCTTTAAATGTGTAATGAAAATTATAAGCAGATATATTTGGAACAGACGTAACCCAAGAATTGCCAGATCAGTACTGTTTAGACCTAAGAAACTAGGAGGTTTAGCTTTGCCGGACATTAAGCGATATTATTTGGCAACAATTTTATCCAGGATTTCAGATTGGAAGTACAACAAGGAATCAAAACTCTGGATGTCACTTGAGATGACATTAGGGGGGAATGATCTTTACAAGCTGGTATGGATTCCTGGGAAATTTCGATCACTACCTCCTACTACATCCCCACTTACTCGATCCACCCTGGCATGCTGGGACTTGTTACACAGATCTCAGAAGTGGCAATATAACTCCCCCATTATGCCTCTGACTGGGCACAACTACTTCCCACCAGGAAATATTGATCCCAGTCTTCACTCTTGGAACCTTGGGAACAATGTTCAGTTACACCGTCGTGGATGCCTCAAATATTATGCCGCTGTCATTGCTCACTTCAACACCGTCCCCATCGCTAATGGATCAATGGAGGTATCTGCAATTAAAGGATTTTATTCAGTCCCTTCCAAAACCTCTACGCAATACATCTAACTTAACACCGATTGAATCAGCATTTGTGGGAGACTTGCCAGTAGAAAGACCTCTTTCTTACTTCTATCAAGCATTGGGTTCATTCTCCTCTAACTACCCCCGCATTTCTTTATAACTGGGAGAGGGACTTGAACAAGAATCTGTCAGATCAGGAGAAGTCTTCTATCCTCTTGTTAACCCACTCAACCTCGATTGCCTCCAAAATCGCAGAGGTTAATTACAAATTACTGACCAGATGGCATTAAACGCCAGCAACCTTACACAAACTCTTTCCTCAAAAGTCACCACTATGCTGGCGTGGCTGTGGAGATATTGCATCGCACGCGCACATCTGGTGGTACTGTCCTCTGATAAGACCTTATTGGCTTACTATCTTTTATTGGTTTAAGGAGATTCAGGGTTCTGAAGTCCCCAATGACCCTTGGTATGTCCTTCTACACTGTACAGGCGAATCAGCGGGATCATACAAAAAATCGATTACTCCGCATCTATTAAATGCCGCTAAAGTTCTCATCCCTAAGTTTTGGAAAACTACTAAGATACCTTCATTACGCCAATGGCTGAGGGAGGTAGATCACCTGTACTATATGGAGGACTTAACCTACTGCAGTAAGAAAAATTCTGAACTGAAGAAAAAAAATGTGGTCCTGCTGGTTTGCCTTTAAATACACAGCCGCTTATGCGGAAATTATGGGGTCAAGTTAAATATACAACATATGTTGAGTTTTAACGCACAGTGGTCCTTCCTGAGGCAGACGGCAGCCCCTACCCATTCCCCCTTAATCTTCTCTTCTCTTCTCTTCTCTTCTCTTCTCTTCTCTTCTCTTCTCTTCTCTTCTCTTCTCTTCTCTTCTCTTCTCTTCTCTTCTCTTCTCTTCTCTTCTCTTCTCTTCTCTTCTCTTCTCTTCTCTTCTCTTCTCTTCTCTTCTCTTCTCTTCTCTTCTCTTCTCTTCTCTTCTCTTCTTTTTTGTTATTTACACCAATAATGTGGCAGGATTTAGTGTTCTTGACTAGGGTCATTGCTTTTTCAGTCACTAGAGCTCTTATGATAAAGTACTTAATATACTTAGATGACCCTTCTCCGAGATAGTAGGATATTAACGCTGGAAGTATTTGTGTACATTATGATGTCTATATGTATTTTCTTCTTTCTGTAAACATCCTGTTTTTCAATTAAAACTTCTTTAAAAAAAAAAAAAAAAAAAAAAAAAGTACTGTACTCCAAAATAAGGAAATCACAGGTAAGTTTAAAAAAAAAAACTATATTTTTAACCAGACGCGGTCACATTCCAAGAGACAATGATTGCTTGCTAGAAAAGAGAATTTTTAATTGGAGTACTCAGGCTTACCTTTTTTTACCTTCTCTTTTGTATCTGAGCAAAGGCAAACATACCCTTCCACTGCAAAGGTTCTTTTGAAATAGACCCCAGAAAATTGTACTGTTATCCTTAACCATTTCCATACCGCAGGCTGTCATATGATGTCCTGGGCTTTCATTGATGATGCCTGCAGCTACAGGCATCATTCAGCTATCGTTTTTTTTCAGCTGACGATTCCCTTCACCGCAAGAACAATCATAGCGGCAGTACAGTCGCTTGATCGTTCTTACAGGCAGCATTCCTCCCCTCCCATCGCCCTCTGGTGCTTCAATCAGTGAGCCGGGGGAAGGAATCCACCGCTAGCAGAAGTTAGCCATAGAGGTTTCCGAAGGACAGATGGTCCCCCGGCAGTCTCTATGACCCTCTGAAGCCCGGGCGCTACATTATGACGTCCTTGCCGGCGGAAGTAAACAATGCCGGGGACTCGGCTGGAAAGCCTGAGATTGTTCATTTTTATTTTTTTTGGATCTCAGGCTTTCCAGCCTGGAGGAGAGATGTGTCTCCATAAAGAGGACCTGTCATGCACTATTACAAGGGATGTTTACATTTGTTGTAATAGGAATATATATATTATAATTTTTTTTTTTTTAAGGGAGTGTTTAAAAAAAAAAAATTCTAAAAATGTAACCTGTAAAAAAATGTTTAAAGTGTCGCCTATTGAGATTTTTAAGTAACAAAGTTTATCGCCATTCCACTAGTGTGTGTGCAATTTTTAAAGCGTGACATGTTTGGTATCTATTTAATTTGTGTAACCTCATCTGTCACATTATACAAAAGAATTGGGCTAACTTTACTGTTTTGAGTGGGGTGGGTTTTTTTTTTTTTTTTTTTTTTTTTTTTTTTCTATATAAAAAATAAAACACGTTTGAAAAATTGCTGCGCAAATACCGTGTGACATAAAAAGTTGTAATAACAGACATTTTATTCCCTAGGGTCTCTCATAAAAAAATAGGTATGTTTGGGGGTTCTTAGTAATTTTCTTGCAAAAAAATTATGGTTTTTACATGTAGGGGAGGAGTGCTAGAATTTGCGCTGTATGGAAGTGGTTAAAGTGGTACTTTAGGCTCCAAAGTGAAAATGGGTGACAGGCAGGATTTTTAATACAGGAGATGCTTTGTCTCTCCTATATTAAAACCACTTACATGCCTGTCAGCCCCTGTACAGTAAGCTGTGCAAGCACAGCTCACTGCTCAATTTTAGCAATGCCGAATCTGACGGACTGAATGTCATCTTGGCCAAGATGTCGGCAATGAGTTCCTGGAACATCGCTGGATTCGAGGTAAGTATAGTTCCACTTTAAAAATTGTTAGCATTCTAGAAAACCAAAAAAATAAAATCGTGATTTACCAGTGTGTTTAGTTTGATTAATTTATGATTTCCCCATAGGCAGTGGTCAGCAGTCAGTGACTGGAGTCACTACTGCAGATGATGGCAATAGTTACTGGAGAATCCGTGGAAAAACCGCCACCGTGTGTGAGAGAGGAACACTAATAAAATGCGGACAATCTATCCGTCTTACACATGTCAATACTGGGCGTAACCTCCACAGTCATCACTTCACCTCTCCATTATCGGGAAACCAGGTAATCGGCATTACTGTTTAGAGATCGATTGCTTATGTTATTTTTATATTCCTAGCATGAGTATGGCCATACTACTTAGAATTTCAGATCTTTCATATTTAATACATCCAGAATTTAATAAACTTCATTAGCTTATAATAGCAGGTTGTGAATCAAAGTAATTGAAACATTTGTTATGGATGTGATCAGGGCTGCCGTTAGAAACCACAGAGCCCAGTACAGCCTACCTGACAGGACCACCCTCCAAAAACAAACTATCAAAACAATATTTTTCCAAAATCTGCATTAGTGGACACAACATACAGCCAGGTCCATAAATATTGGGACATCCAACAGATTTCTAATCTTTTTTGGCTCTATACACCACTACAATGGATTTGAAATGAAACGAACAAGATGTGCTTTAACTGCAGACTTCCAGCTTTAATTTGAGGGTATTTACATCCAAATCAGGTAAGCGGTGTAGGAATTACAACAGTTTGTATATGTGCCTCCCACTTTTTAAGGGACCAAAAGTAATGGGACAATTGGCTGCTCAGCTGTTCCATGGCCAGGTGTGTATTATTCCCTCATTATCCCATTTACAAGGAGCAGATAAAAGGTCCAGAGTTCATTTCAAGTGTGCTATTTGCATTTGGAATCTGTTGCTGTCAACTCTCAATATGAGATCCAAAGAGCTGTCACTATCAGTGAAGCAAGCCATCATTAGGCTGAAAAAACAAACCAAACCAAACCCATCAGAGAGATAGCAAAAACATTAGGTGTGGCCAAATCAACTGTTTGGAACATCCTTAAAAAGAGAGAACGCACCGGTGAGCTCAGCAACACCAAAAGACCTGGAAGACCACGGAAAACAACTGTGGTGGATGACCGAAGAATTCTTTCCCTGGTGAAGAAAACACCCTTCACAACAGTTGGCCAGATCAAGAACACTCTCCAGGAGGTAGGTGTATGTGTGTCAAAGTCAACAATCAAGGGAAGACTTCACCAGAGTGAATACAGAGGGTTCCCCACAAGATGTAAACCATTGGTGAGCCTCAAAAACAGGAAGGCCAGATTAGAGTTTGCCAAACAACATCTAAAAAAGCCTTCACAGTTCTGGAACAACATCCTATGGACAGATGAGACCAAGATCAACTTGTACCAGAGTGATGGGAAGAGAAGAGTATGGAGAAGGAAAGGAACTGCTCATGATCCAAATCATACCACCTCATCAGTGAAGCATGGTGGTGGAAGTGTCATGGCGTGGGCATGTATGGCTACCATTGGAACTGGTTCTCTTGTATTTATTGATGATGTGACTGCTGACAAAAGCAGCAGGATGAATTCTTTAGTGTTTTGGGCTGCACTATCTGCTCATATTCAGCAAAATGCTTCAGAACTCATTGGACCGCGCTTCACAGTGCGAAAGCAACCATAGAATTTTTTAAGAGAAAGAAGTGGAATGTTATGCAATGGCCAAGTCAATCGCGTGACCTGAATCCGATTTGAGCTTCCATTTCACTTGCTGAAAACAAAACTGAAGGGAAAATGCCCCAAGAACAAGCAGGAACTGAAGACAGTTGCAGTAGAGGCCTGGCAGAGCATCACCAGGGATGAAACCCAGCGTCTGGTGATGTCTATGCATTCCAGACTTCAGGCTGTAATTGACTGCAAAGGATTTGCAACCAAGTATTAAAAAGTGAAAGTTTCATGGATGATTGTTAATCTGTCCCATTACTTTTGGTCTCTTAAAAAAGAGGGAGGCACATATACAAACTGTTGTAATTCCTACACCGTTCACCTGATTTGGATGTAAATACCCTCAAATTAAAGCTGAAAGTCTGCAGTTAAAGCACATCTTGTTCGTTTCATTTCAAATCCATTGTGGTGGTGTATAGAGCCAAAAAGATTAGAATTGTGTCGATGTCCCAATATTTATGGACCTGACTGTAGCGTACAACATTCCTGCTAAATCTAAAAGATAAAACTGTTTTGCGTTAATACATTTCTGTTTTGTAAATTAGGTCTTGGGGCTCATTCACATGGGTGCTGTGGCCTGTACAGTGTGAAGCAGATTATTATTATATAAATTTTTTTTTTTTTTTTTTTTTTATGTGGCTACAGCTGTGTGCAGGCAGCCTATGTTACGCTATGAGGATGCAGCAGCTGTATGAACACAGCCACAAGTCCCAATCTAACAGAGGCTCCTGTTCCTTCATGAACTAAAGCATAGTAAACACTGTGTTCATTCACTAAAGAAAGGGGCTGGTAAATTGCATATTTCCCTGCCCCTTTTCCCGCTCAGTCGGCGGGAGAGGGAAGCCGGCAGAGCTGCAGGGGAGCACACAGCAGGGGGAATGAGATGTGAGCAGGACAGGGAGGGGGATCAGTGTGGCAATGGGGGGAATTACAGAAACTCTGCTCTTTTGTGTTTCTCCCTGCAGCAGCTAAAAGCTGGCAGGAGGTAGAGAGGGAGAAACCGGGTTTCACTTGCTGCACAGGGCATCGTTTCTGTAATTGCCCTCCCGCCTCACTGATTCCCAAACCTTCCCCCCCCTCCCTGTCCTGCCTACATCTGATGCACCCTACAGGAGGACCGTTGGTACCCCCTTATTGGCAGCCATGGATATAGGTATAACTTGTTAAAGTTATAAAACAAATCTATGAATCATAGTAAGTTGAGACTGTTGCCTTGTGATATATTGTAAGGGGTGTTGGAAGGTTCAGAGTCAGGGGTGCTGAGCATCAGTGGGGTAAAGTGGTAGGGGTGCAAGCTGGCAGGGAGATGCAATGTCAAGGCTCAGAATGCTATGAGTACTGGGTTATTCATATGCCTGAAATATTAGTGAAGTTAGAATTCCTGTGCTGGGAGCCAACTGCTGGTATCTGCAAAAATTGTAGCAGGTTAGAGGAGGTCAGCAGCGCCGTCACTGATTGCCACATCTTCTCTGGGGGTAGTGTATAGTCTATTGGATGACCTGCACCAGAACCTAACAAATGCATGGTAGTGAGGGGTTAATGCTACATTGCTACTACACATGCATCGACTTTTAAATGTAGACCAGCGCCATCCACAACAGCCATACACGGCAGAAAGTGCATGTAAACATGAGTTCTTACAGAACGTAACATGATTTTTTTTTTTTTTTTTCAATCAAAATCTTTCTGCCAGCAGGAGCCTGCATATAAAACATCAGTAAATTTATTATGGTTGTGTGCAAGAGGCATTAGAGCAGTGGTTCTCAACTCCTGCCCTAAGGACCCACTAACAGGCCGGATTTTAAGTATTACCTTGGGGAGATGCCGACTAGAAGACTGCAATTACTGAGAAGCAAATGATATCACCTGTGATGTATTTCAGTTATCTTGCAAACCTGGCCTGTTAGTGGGTCCTGAGGACAGGAGTTGAGAACCACTGCTCTAGAGAGTACTTCACACTCATTATTCTGCTAAATGTGTGTATTCTTTGCTCTGTGCAGGAAGTCAGTGCATTTGGAGAGGATGGAGAAGGAGACATCCTAGATGACTGGACTATACTCTGCAATGGAGAATACTGGCAGCGGGATGAAGAGGTGCGGGTCAAACATGTGTCAACCAACGTATTGCTGTCTGTCACAGGAGAACAGTATGGACGTCCCATAAATGGGCAGAGAGAAGTTCACGGCATGGCTTATGCAAGTCAGCACAACTACTGGAAAGTAATGGAAGGCATCTTCATGAAACCGAGTGAGCCTCCAAGGACAGACTACATGCACTCTGAGTTATGACAGCACCAACATTTAGACTTTATAAAGTCCTCCAGTCTTCTTTCCTAACCGCACAGTGTTGAGCTCTACAGTGATTTTCCAGAAAATCAGTAAAGCGCTGAGATTTTAGCAATGAATTCAGGGGCACTGTTTGAATGGTGCAACCTTATGTCTGTTTTGTTATCATGATATTTTATTGTTAAGGCAGCATAGGGCCATGCTATTTGTTAGTATGGCCACACATCAGCAGAACAAATTCTTCATATAATTGTCAGCAAGTGAATTTAAATACAAAGGGTTCAAATTGTGATTCCATTTGTTATTGTTGAACAACTTTTGTTTTATGCCCTACCAAGTTCCTGTATTATGTTTTTACTGACAGACACCTTAAAATACGGCAAGTTTATAGAAATGCCAAAGGCTACCAATTGTTGTATTCTTCATTTTTTTTTTTTCCTTCTTTCATTTCTATTAATAATACTGTATATGCCTTTACCATGTTGTGTGGTGCTGTACAAAGTAAGGACTTGTCTATGCTTTGGCATTTAAAGTGAAAGCCAAGGCAAAATTAAAGGGGGGGACTTCTTCAGTACAACCCTGAAATTCAAGCACATCCCTTCATGTTTTATACCAGAAAAAAATGTTTGATGTGCTAGAAATATAGGGGGTTATTTACTAAAAGTAGAGCATGAAAAATCTGATGCAGTTCTGTATAGAAACCAATCAGCTTCCAGGTTTTTTTGTCAAAGTTTAATTGAGCAAACTGATGTTAGAAGCTGATTGGCTACCATGCACAGCTGCACCAGATTCTGTGTGCTCCTGTTTTAGTAAATCTCGACTATAGTGAGATGCTAATTTCCTCTTTGACATGACAACACAGATCTCAATTGTTAAACACATGGGGGTTGATTTACTAAAACTATTGCAAAATCTGGTGCAGCTGTGCATAATAGCCAATTTGCTTTTAATTTCAGCTTGTTCAATTAGGCTTTGACAAATAAACCTGGAAGCTGGTTTCTATGCAGAGCTGCACCATATTTTGCACTCTCCAGTTTTAGTAAATCATCCCAATGTTGTCAGCCCGGTCTACTTCATTTCTGATGCATTATAAAGAATACAGATTGGAAGCCAGGAAGCAGTATTTTAGGTCATCTACATAACCTCAGTCATGAGAGTGAGTCCCCTGGTGGCTGCACTGGAGAAACTGTCTCATTTGCCATTCCATTGCCCCATTTCCTGGTTCACAATCATGTCCGATGCTAGCAATACAGAATAGGGAGCTTGCTGCCTGCTGGGGGTAGCTCAAGGCAGGTGGGATTGTCAATTTCACAAGGTTGTGTTGAACATTCTGAGGCTACGAGCAGCCTTCTGCACCCTACAGGCCTTTCACCTTATAACGAAGGGAGCGTCAGTGCTCTTAGGTTAATCAACACTACGGTGGTCTCCTACGTTAAAAGACGAGGGGGACTAACATCCTGTTCTCTATTACAGGAAGCAGAGCCAATTATGTCTTGGGCTCGGAAGAATCAAGCCTACTACACCTTGGCGGCTTATGAGTCAAATATAGCAGACTTTCTTTCCAGAGTCCAATTGGACAACAACGAATGGTCTCTACATGTGGAGGGTATCAGGCACAGCTGCCCTGATGGATCATTGGAAATGCAGTAGGACCTGTGCATTTCTTCCAGTCCTGGTCAACCTCGGGTTTCTACAAAGACTTCGAACAGCTATTGTGGAGGGTAGTGGCAGTGATGCCTTATTAGCCAGTTGGGCCATGGTTCCCCTTGCTAGCACAGTTCAGCTTCCAGAACCCAGTGCACCTTCTCCTCAGGCCAGGCCGTCTTTGACTGTGTGCAATTCTACATCCATGTCCAGCACGGTTGCGTCTGAGGGCCTGGTTCTCAATATTGAAGATCACTGGCTGCTCCTCCAGAGTCATCTCCACTCTCTTGAATACTAGAAGAATGAATGCAAACAAAGTTTATGGGAGAATCTGGTCAAAGTTTGTTCAATGTATGTCTGCTGCTGACAGATCATGTAGTTTCCAAATATTCTAGGCTTCCTTCAGTTGGATTTAGATTTGGCTCTATCTGTCAGCTGCCTCTGAGTTCAAGTGTCAGCTTTATTGGCCATCACAGATGTATCCCGGTCTAGGCATCTTTTCCTGTCCAACAATTCTTCAAGGGAGCAGCTAGGCTCAGACCTCAGAGTACGTGGAGGTTTTCCAAATGGGGTCTCCCTCTCATGAATTGGAGCCGAGCATTCTAGGGCTGTCTCCGTTAAAAGATCTCTCTGTCAAGTTCGCCTTTTTCCTGGCCATTACGTCGGCCTTAAAAAGCCTCAGAGATTGATTCATTGATTGATTGGTCATAGTCTTTCATGGGAGCCAAGAAATTATTCGGCAAACCTTAGAGTTCTAACTTACGCCCTGGGAGAGGGCGCACTGTGGTTTAGTTGGTTAAAGCGCATATCTAGTAAACAGGGAATCCTGAGTTGACTCCCAGCAGTGTCTTCCTTCAGTTCTAGGAATCCCTCAGATATTGAAGTTATATCTACAAAGCTACAACTTCCTTCAGGCTTCAGAACGCTTGTTCATTCTTTTACCAGAAAGTACAGAGGAACGTGCCTAATCTTGGATGATTGTGGCACATATTGCCTAGGTCATCCAGCAGGCTCATAGAGCCAAGGGCTTGGCTTCGTTGGAGGTAGTGTCTGCTCACTCAACCAGGAGTGGATCTACACCCTGGGCAGCTTCGCGGCATGTGGTTCCCAAAGTAGTCTGTAGGGCAGCCATGTGGTCCTCAATCAATATGTTTATGGCTCATTATTGTGTAGAGTCTGCTTCCTTATCCACTGTTTATTTTGGCTTGCAGGTCTGTGTCTGTTTGTACAAATTAAAGCCTTTGGATTAACATTGCCCACCCATGGGGTGGATGGTGAGTTAATTCCCATACGTATGCTGCCATGGAGTCGGTCAGGAAAACGGAAGATTTCCTATCAAATACTTGGCGTAATTTTCCTTTCATGATGGACTCCATGGCAGCAGGAATTTCTTCTCTCCCCCCCCCCCCCCCAAAGTGTCTTGAGGGGGCTAGTTATGGAACATTGCGTATGGCTCAGAGCAAAGATTTATGGGAGTGGGGTCCTATAGGGGAGGAGTGCTGCCATGCAGTCCATCGGGAAAGGAAAAATACGGTAAGTGTTTGATAGCCAATTTTCCGTTTTCCCATACATGCACATAATATGGAATTTACAGGTAAGCCAAAATTCTTATTTTTATCCTTTTGGGAAAAATGTTTTATGGAAATGAATAAAAGCTGACCATTGTAAGCACTACTGTCAGTATTAAATTGTTGTCTCAACCCTTTAACTTCCACCTTTTTCTGGACAGCTTGGCCTGTCAAAGGAAGTTGGGAAAAAACACACTGGCTGGATCATCAGGTGCAAAAAGCTTAAAAAAGAAAACTAATGCAACCGTCCCCATATAAAAAAATTGGAAAGCTGCAATATATTATATTTTTGTTTTTTAGGTTTAATATCGCTTTAAGATCTGGGCTCAACACTCCCTTGCTTCAGCTAAAGGGAACTTTAAAATTAACCATAGTTTGCCCATGCATAGAGAAACAATTGGTTAACTTTAATGCTAGCATCTGATTGATTATACAGATTTTCCCTTTATTCCTCCTCCATTCTGCGTGTTGGAGCAAAGAGGAGTAGCCAGGTGTAAGCTCCAAGCCATGGCTCAGAGATTACACAGTACTGTGGATTCTTCCCTCATTGTGACAGCTCTGGCTGACTGAGCTGCCACTAGCCAGGCACATATATATGTATATGCATTTTCCCTATGGGGATCGTTTAAAGGTCAATAGTCTATTTATGTAGTCTAACTTACATGTATGATTACATATTTCACAAGTTCTTTATACATAAATATTCTGCATTTGGGGACTCCCTAATGGCCAATATTGATGAGGCTGGTCTCCTCTGTTTCTTGTGTGGTTCTGTGTGCCTTGGCCACCTCGCAGCATCAGCGCATTCCGCTTCGGTCCTCCCCCTTCTTTCCTCCATTCTAGCTTCTATTCAGTTACATCTCTATCCCATTTTTTAATTGGGCTTTTAGGGGGCGTGATTTGTGAGAAACATCTAGTGTGGACGTGCTCATCTACTCTGGATGCGCACGCATCCACACACTCACTGTTTCAGTGAGTGCTGACGTTACAGCGGTCGGAAGTAGCGGGTGGAACGCATACACAGCCGCTCTTCCGGGCCGCATCTTCTGCGCAGCGGATTAAGGCGCCACTACATCTGGTCTGGTATGTGTTACCACCTCCGTATGTCAGGCCAATCAGCTTCCCCATGCAGTCTTCACTGGTTCATAGAGACATGACCATCTATCAATCCTATTACTCCTATTATTGTTTAGCCATGTATGTGTGGGGTCACTGGCATAAATTACTATGGTGCTAGTATGGCGACTGGGTGCAGCTAGGGAGGGTCCCACCATATAGGTGGGTGTGATTTCTGTGTAGGTGGGCGTGCCTTGTGTGGGCTGGTGCTGGTGGTGATCAGGATGTACGGGTGCACACATATATAGAGGAGACCATACATGTGAGTAGCCATTACCTGCTTAGGCTCTGAGGAAGGGGGTTCTCCCCCGAAACGCGTTAGCCATCGCTTTATCCACTTGATGTCCAGTCCGGGTTTGTCGATGTTCAGATCTGCGTGACTGCAGCATTGTCAATGCCTTTCATTCATGCTCGTTTGTGAGTATATATTTTGCTGTTTTACACTTTAATAAAATGTTACCAGTGGTAATGCACTAGGTCGATGCGCCCTCCTTTCTTTCTTTTTTCTTTAGTCTGTGTATACCCATTATTCTAAGGAGGGCTGCAAGACGGCAGATACCACTGAATGTATTCGGTCATACCACACATTGAGGACCTAGACACCTCAGTGCAGGAGAGATTTCTATTTTTACCAGCAATGTCACCTGGGAGGAAGAGAAGTGAGTCATATGGCCCCCTGTTCCATGGCAGCTGACTTCTCTTCTTGGCATCTTTTTTTTGCTATTCAGCACTGCGCTACTCACACAAATAGCTTTTTTTTTCTGGTATTTGATCACCACTGGGTTTTTTTTTAATTATTATTATATTCAACAAACCAAATTTTTTTTAAAAAGCTATTTTTTACTTTTGTTATAAAACATATCCAATCATAGAATCTAATTCCCTAATAAATTTAGGTCAAAATGTTTACTGTTACAGGTCTTTGGTTAAAAAAAGAAATCCCAGTAAATGTATATTAATTGGTTTGTATGAAAGTTATAGCGTCTACAAACTATGGTGTATATAGTGGATATAATAAGTCTACCCACCGCCCTGTTAAAATGTCAGGTTTCGTGATATAAAAATAAATGAGACAAAACTAGATCATTTCAGAACTTTTTCCACTTTTAATGTGACCTATAAACTGTTATGCTCTGTACACAGGGTCAGACATTGATTGGACATTCCGACAACAAAATCCATGGATTTTTTTCCGACGGATGTTGGCTCAAACTTGTCTTGTATACACATGGTCACACAAAGTTGTCGGAAAATATGATCGTTCTGAACGCGGTGACGTAAAACACGTACGTCGGGACTATAAATTTATAGCTTTCATCTCTTAATTTATTCTGAGCATGCGTGGCACTTTGTGCGTTG
This sequence comes from Aquarana catesbeiana, assembly GCF_042186555.1. Taxonomy (NCBI): domain Eukaryota; kingdom Metazoa; phylum Chordata; class Amphibia; order Anura; family Ranidae; genus Aquarana; species Aquarana catesbeiana. Next base: position 687,339,432 of record NC_133325.1, on the reverse strand, counting down.
GATTTGTGTACACACGATTGGAGTTTCCGACAACGGATTTTGTTGTCGGAAAATTTTATAGCAAGCTCTCAAACTTTGTGTGTCAGAAATCCCGCTGGAAAATGTGTGATGGAGGCCACACACGGTTGGAATTTCCGACAACAAGGTCCTATCACACATTTCCCGGTGGAAAATCCGACCGTGTGTACAGGGCATAACAAACTGAAATCTTTTAGGTGGCGGGAAGTACAAATATGCAACCATATTATTTTCGTTTTTTAACTGTGCACACCCTTAAAATAATACTTTGTTGAAGAACCTTTTGATTTTATTACAGCACTTCTTTTTGGTATGAGGCTGGATTCACACTATTGCGAATTGCATGCAGAATGTCCGCATCCAATTCGCAATAGCAGGAGAATGTGACCGGCCCTCTATGGAGCCGGTTCACATATCTCTGATGCGGCTCTGTGCGAATTTGCACAGAAACCCTGTGCGTTTTTGTCTGTCTGTTTCAGGTCCGAATTTAGCCCAAAATTTGCGCTGAAATCGGACCTGAAACAGTGAACCAGGACGCACAGGACCCCTGCTGGGAGCCGCATCGGCATCTAGTGTGAACACAGCCTAAGTCTACCAGCATTGCACATCTTGACTTGGCAATATTTGCCCACTCTTCTTTGCAAAAACACTCCAAATCTGTCAGATTGCGAGAGCATCTCCTGTGCACAGCCCTCTTCAGATCACCCCACAGATTTTCAATTGGATTCCGGTCTGAGCTCTGGCTGGGCCATTCCAAAACTTTAATCTTCTTCTGGTGAAGCGATTCCTTGGTTGATTTGGATGTATGCTTTGGGTCGTTGTCATGCTGAAAGATGAAGTTCCTCTTCATGTTCAGCTTTCTAGCAGAAGCCTGAAGGTTTTGTGCCAATATTAACTGGTATATTGGACTGTTCATAATTCCCTCTACCTTGACTAAGGCCCCTGTTCCAGCTGAAGAAAAACAGCCTCAAAGCATGCTGCTGCCGCCACCATGCTTTACTGTGGGTATGGTGTTCTTTTGGTGATGTGCAGTATTTTTGTACCAAACATACGGTATCTTTTGGAATTATGGCCAAAAAGTTCAACCTTGGTTTTATCAGACCATAAGGCCTGGTTCACACCTATGCATTTTGTAGTGGGTTTTCATTTTTGCAGAAACACACTAAAGTCCATTTACCATGGTTTCCCATGGATGTAGTTCACATCTGTGTGTTTTATGGAAAGGGCCAGGAACTTTTTTCTGGTTTTTGGTTCCATAGACTTCAAAGGATCAAAAATGTGTATTGAAAAATGCACCTGGAATATGCAAACTGCAACCTGCATAGGTGTGAATCAGGCCTAACACATTTTCCCACATGCTTTTGGGCGAGTTCAGATGTGTTTTTGCCAAATTTAGCCGGGCTTGGATGTTTTTCTTTGTAAGAAAAGGCTTCCGTCTTGCCACATTGCCCCATAGCCCAGACATATGAAGAATATGGGAGATTGTTGTCACATGTACCACACAGCCAGTACTTGCCAGATATTCCTGTAGCTCCTTTGTTGTTGCTGTAGCCCTCTTGGCAGCCTCTCTGACCAGTTGTCTTCTCCTCTTTTCATCAATTTTGGAGGGATGTCCAGTTCTTGGTAATGTCACTGTTGTGCCATATTTTCTCCACTAGATGTTGACTGTCTTCACTGTGTTCCATGGTATATCTAATGCCTTGGAAATTCTTTTGTACACTTCTCCTGACTGATACCTTGTAACAATGAGATCCCTCTGATGCTTTGGAAGCTCTCTGCAGACCATGGCTTTAGCTGTAGAATGTGACTAACAAAATGTCAGGAAAGACCTACTAGAACAGATGAGCTTTATTTGGGGTTAATGAGAGGCACTTTAACCACTTGCCAACCAGCCGCCGCAGTTATACTGCGGCAGGGCGGCTCTATTGCGCAATTTGCTGTACCGGTATGGCGCTCTGTGTAATAGATACAGTGGGCACACGCAAGTCGTCGTCGGAGCCAATACGCGTGGCCGACGGCCGCAATGTCCACCGGCCACCCGCGACTTCCACAGAGAGGCAGAACAGGGATCTGCCAGTGTAAACAAAGCAGATCCCTGTTCTGTCAGGGGAGTACAGTGTGATCGTCTGTTCCTAGTGATTAGGAACAGCCATCTCTCTGTACTCCTAGTCAGTCCACTCCCCCCAAAAATGACCAAAAATATGTAGAAGAATACATATTGGCCCAAGCTGATGAAGAAATTAGTTTTTTACATTTTTTGAGGGATATTTATTATAGCAAAAAGTAAAAAATATTGTTTTTTTTTTTTTTTCAAAATTGTCGGTCTTTTTTTGTTTATAGCGCAAAAAATAAAAACTGCAGAGGTGATCAAATACCACCAAAAGAAAGCTCTATTTGTGGGGAAAAAAAGGACATCAATTTTGTTTGGGTATAACGTTGCATGACCGCACAATTGTCAGTTAAATCGACGCAGTGCCGTATCGCAAAAAATGGCCTGGTCATTAAGGGGCTAAATGTGGCATCGCTCACTTGCATCGGCCCCTGCCCTCGGGGAGCCCGCGGTCCGGGGTCCCCAGCTCGCATTCATATACTGGGGCCAATTTATTTTAGACAAAAGCCAATTAACCTACCAGTATGTCTTTGGAGTCACACGAGAAGTCCGATTTAGTCCAGCTGTCCATCTTTTTTCAGGTGGATCCGATCAGACCCTCCATTCTCATTAATGGAGTGCCGGATGTAGATGAACTTGTGCCTGTTTTACACCTGCCTACCTCAAATCCGATCCGGCAAAAACAAATGGAAGGGGATCCATCTGGCTGGATCGGAGGACAGTGTTTACATTCAGCTGCCCATAGAGCAGAGTGGGGCTGTGTTGTTGTCTGCTCTCCATAACCGTAGGGGACACGGACTTGTCGTTCAGCAGGCAATCAGCGCATAGGTCCCCTTCTAAGAAAACCGGATACAGCCTACATAAAAAGGGGCTTAAGAGGTGTGATGGGCAATACATTCATAATCTGGACTACAAATAAGCCTTCCTCTCTTACATGAGGGGTAAGGGACTGGGTTTACAAAAGATGGCTTACAAGGAAGATAAAATTGTCAGCTCGCAGGAAATGACAAGCACACTGTCTTTCTGACAAGATCCTCATGTGTTTTCTGTACTTACTGAAAAATGGTGGGTTGATTGGATCCTGTCTAAATTGTCCCTGGTATGTATGGGTGCGGGTTGGGGACCTTGGATTGTGGGATCCTTGGGGGTAGGGACTGATGTGAATGTACAATGTATATGTAAATGCGCTGCGTAAGTTGACAGCGCTATATAAGTAACTGAAATAAATAAATACAGTGAATAAAAAGGAAAACTTAATGCTGCCACCACATCTAAGACCTGGTAAGCTAGAATGTTACATTTTTTAGTTTAGTTGGCTTTTATATTTAAAGATTGCAGCAGAGTTAAAAAAAAAAAAAATCCACCATCCATTTAGGCAAAATCCAAATTTTGTGCCCCTCCCACCAATTGGTGAAGGTTCTTTTAATCCCCGCCTTCCGGACATCCCAACGCAAAACTCGGTTCCGGCCGCACCAAAGATGTTTAATATTTTTCTTCCGCAGCTGCTTGTAAAGTCTGCTTCCTGCATCTGGCGTAGTCTAGAGATAAATATTTTATATACAGGGTGGACAATACCACTAATTTTATTGTGCTTTTCTTCTTTTTTTTTCTCCTTTTTTAGAGCCTAGACATTTGAATGTATCTGTGCTTTTAAGTTTAAACTAAAACTGGATATTTTTGCTTGCTCAAAAAAAAAGGGGGGGGGGGCTAAATCCTTCAGGGGCGGAAGTGGTTAAATGATGGCAATGATGGTACTGACTCCTATTTAACATGAGTTTGAATGTGATTGCTTTATTCTGAACACCGCTACATCCCCAGTTATACGAGGGTGTACACACTTATGCAGCCACATTATTTTAGTTTTTTAGTTTTACTTCCCTCCACCCTAAAAGATTTCAGTTTGTTTTTCAACTGAGTTGTACAGTTTATAGGTCACATTAAAGGTGGAAATGATTTATCTTTGTGTCATTTTTTTATATCACAGAAACCTGACAATTTAACAGGGGTGTGTGGACTTTCTATATCCACTGTATATACTGAAATTTACGCAGCTATGCCGTTATACTGGCAATGGCGGTGATCAGCTCTTTATAGTGGGACTGTGATAGTGTGGCAGGCAATCTGGCGTAACGGACCTTCGCTAGAAGGTACACTGACTGACACTGGCATCAATAGTGACACTAATGCAGTGATCAGATATAATATTGTACACTGTTGCTGTACTAATAACACTGGCTGGGAAGGGGTTAACGTCAAGTGGCAATCAAGGGGTTACCTCTGCTTAAAAAGTGTAATGTGTGCTGCTTTTACTATGAGATCTGAACGTTTTTTTTCTCCCTATTTCGCAAGGAGAAGAAACAGCCAGATCTCTGCTGTGTACAAAGTCCTATGTGTTTGTAAACACATAGGACTCTGGATACAGCCGATCAGCAGTTCTCAGGAATAAATCATTGGCTGACACCTGCTAATAGAATAGCGATGTGTCCAACCACAGCTTGGGTCAGCAGGGGGCTTGTGCTGCCGATTGGCATCTGATCAGTTTGTTCTGGCGGGGCGGAGCCAGTCCCCCTGTCAGAACACAATAGCTTAGCGGGGAGATCGCTGTACTAACATTACAAAGGCGTAAGGTTACAGGCCTACTGGTATTTGTTCTGAGTCAGTTTAGAAATAAAAGATAAAACTGAAAGTTTATGTAAACCCTAACAATGACCTTCTCCTGTTTGTTTCGCTTTGGAAATTTTCCATTGAAAGTGTTTGTTATATCTGTTATGTAAGTGCCTGTTGACCCTGCCAAATTATGTCCGCTTAAAATTTCATTTGAACTCTGCCTCTGCTGTTACTAGCGTTGTTCCCAGCTCTATCTGTGGACTACAGAGTACCTCCACCTTATGTTATGAAGAAGAGAAGAGGGGGAGGTGTTCTTTCCTTGGCTCAACTTTGGTGAATAAGTGAGTGAGATTGACAGGCGAGCAGGGAAGTGTGTGCAGAGTGAAGGGGCAGATCAAGGCTGTCAGAATCTGGCAGTGTCAGTCAGGAGAGACTGAGTCCCGCGGCACACTTAAATCAGCCTGCGTGTGGGACTCTTGCTTGTGGTACAGCAATCAAAGCACATTTACAGGTGTAGATGAGCCTGGACTTTGTATAACTATGCCCCATAAGCCCCTCCCATTTGTTATTGCAATCTGGCCACACCCATTAATTCTCTCTTTCTTTTCGACCTCAGGTAAATAGGGGACCCTTGCAGTTCCCCCCCCCCCCTCCTCCCAACAGGAGGATGGTGTGTGACTAGAGCAGGTGATCAGTGCAGCAGGTGGGGGAAGAAACTAGAACCAATCTTGTGTGGTTCTCACTGCAGCAGCTGAAAGCCGACATCTCCTGCTCTAGCTGCTGCAGTGAGAGCCACAAACCATTGGTTCCAGTTATTTCCCTTTGCATGGGTGTGACTTGTGTGTGTGTGGGGACACAGGGGGCCCCATGATCTCCTATTGCCCGGGGGCCCCATGAGTTGTCAGTCCGCTGAGCTATATACTCTGTCCTGTAATGCTGAGCTATATAGCTATATACTCTGTCCTGTGATGCTGAACTGTATACTGTGTCCTCTGATTCTGGGGCTGTATACTCCTAACACTATGGATGGAAGCAAGTGGAATACAGGGGACGGAGTGGGTGGATTCTATAAGGGGTGGGACTTATAAGAAGTGGGAGGGGTCAAAAAGTAATGGCAGGGTCTGGCGCCTCCATCTTAAAACTTCACCAGCCGCCACTGGTTTTATCCTTACCTGCTTATCCAGCTTGCTCACCTCCTCATGGGGCAATCCTGAGGAGTGCAACCTGGTACTAATACGCAGCAAAATCCATCTTCACCATCAGGAGCTCTGGTGAACACCGACTGAGACTCTGCACCTCAGATGAGCCCGCGTCATCCACCAGGGTGACTGCCTGTGTACCTATCCTGCTGGTCGGTGGTAATTCCGTTACTGTACTGAATATTACCCAAGTTTCTTAACCACTTGTCGGCCGCCTCACGCAGATATACTGCGGCAGAATGGCACGGGCAGGCAAAATCACGTACCTGGTACGTGATTGCCTTCCCGCGGGCAGGGGGTCCGATCGGACCCCCCCCCGGTGCCAGAGGTGGTCGGCATTTGTTCGCGGGCAATGAGAGGTGAGGGGGAGGCCATCCATTCGTGGCCACCCCCTCCCAATCGCTCCCGGCGAATGAAAATCCTTCCTCTGCCTCTGTAATGTAAACAGAGGGAGAGGAAGTGATGTCATCCCTTCTCGAGCCGGTCTTTTCGTTCCGGCGCCGAGGAGAGAAGACATCAAGTAAGTGCACCAACACTACACGTTCAATAAGAACACACTAGGCACACTTTTCACCCCCCGATCACCCCCCTGTACCCCCTGTCACAGTGACACCAATAGCAGTTTTTTTTGCATTGGTGTCAGTTTGTGACAGTTATAAGTGTTAGGGCAGTTAGGGTTAGCCCCCTTTAGGTCTGGGGTACCCCACTTTAGGTCTAGGGTACCCCCCTAGTCCCCCCTAATAAAGGTTAACCCCTTGATTACCCCCCCGTCGCCAGTGTCGCTAAGCGATCGTTTTTTTGATCGCTGTATTAGTGACACAGGTGACGCTAGTTAGGGAGGTAAGTATATATGTTCGCCGTCAGTGTTTTATAGCGACAGGGACCCTCATATACTACCTACTAAAGGTTTTAACCCCCTGATTGCCCCTTAGTTAACCCTTTCACCAGCGATCACCGTATAAGTGTTACGGGTGACGCTGGTTAGTTAGTTTGTTTTTTATAGTTTATTATAGTTTTAGGGCACCCGCCGTTTATTACCTAATAAAGCTTTAACCCCCTAATTGCCAAGGCGGTGATATAAGTTACGTTTTTAGGATCAGATAAGGTCTGCGTCGCCCCAGGCAGCGTCAGGTTAGCGCCAGTACCGCTAACACCCACACACGCAGCATACACCTCCCTTAGTGCTATAGTATCTGAACGGATCGATATCTGATCCGATCAGATCTATACTAGCGTCCCCAGCAGTTTAGGGTCCCCAAAAACGCAGTGTTAGCGGGATCAGCCCAGATACCTGCTAGCACCTGCGTTTTGCCCCTCGGCCCAGCCCAGCCCAGCCCACCCAAGTGCAGTATCGATCACTGTCACTTACAAAACACTAAACACATAACTGCAGCATTCGCAGAGTCAGGCCTGATCCCTGCGATCGCTAACAGTTTTTTGGTAGCGTTTTGATACAGTCGCTAACAGTCAGGAGCTTTTTTGCCTGTGAGTCTCACTAGTGTACCCCTAAATTTAGAGCCCAAAATGGCAAATCGAAGGTACACTAGTGAAGAGGCCTACACGTTTCTGAGCATGACAGATAGTGAAGAGGAAGTCACTCATCTGTCAGATTCAGGCTCAGAATACGATCCTGGAGAGGACAGCGGCTCCATGACAGATAGCTCTGACGACGGAGTTGTGGTCCCTGCTAAGGTCAGGCGTACCAGACCCCAATCTTCTTCTTCTATCCTTGAAGTGCAAGAACCGCAGGTCCCTCGTATGGAGCAGAGCAGTACTAGCGCCGCTATTCCTTCTGGTGAACTGGCAAGCACCAGCGGCCTAGTACACCCTGGTCGTACATCCAGCACTGCAGTATCACGTGGTGACGTGGCGAGTCCCATAAGTGCAGTTTAAGCTGGCGAGGTGGCAAGCACAATTAGTGTCCCGCTGCCACCAAGAACACAGGCCCGTCGTGCCCATAGTGCCCTTCCTGCTGCATTCGCCAATCCGAATTGGGTACCCACCACTTCTGCAGCACCCGTACTTCCCCGATTTACTGGCCAACCCGGAATTCAGGTGGAAACAGTTGATTTTACGCCACTGGATTTTTATTTGCTGTTTTTAACCGAAGATCTCTATAGATCTATTGTGGACCAAAGCAATTTGTACGCTGGTCAATCGTCACTATTCCCCAGTCCTCCCTTGCCAGAGATTGGAAACCAATTACGGTTTCCGAATGTAAGCTCTTTCTGGGCCTTTCCCTCAACATGGGCATAAATAAAAAGAGTGAGTTGCGGTCATATTGGTCCACTGACCCAATTTACCATATGCCCGTGTTCTCTGCCTCCGTGGCCAGGGCACAATACGAGCAGGTTTTGCGGTTCATGCACTTCAACGACAATGAACTCTGTCGTCCTCGTGGAGACCCTGGATACGACCGGCTCTACAAAATTCGGCCCCTCGTAAACCACTTCAACCAACGTTTTGCAGACTTGTTTACTCCCCATCAAGTTGTCTGCGTTGATGAGTCCCTGATTAAATTTTCTGGCCGCTTGTCATTCAAACAGTACCTTCCCAGCAAGCGTGCCAGATACTGGGTCAAGATGTATAAGCTCTGTGACAGGGCCACAGGCTATACATGTAGATTTATGGTTTACGAAGGCAAAGATAGTCACGTAGAGCAGACAAACTGCCCTGACTACATAGGAAGCGCTGGCAAGATAGTGTGGGGACTTGGTGTCACCCTTATTCGGAAAGGGGTACCACTTGTACGTGGACAATTATTACACGAGCGTGCCACTTTTTAGCCACCTTTTTGATCATCAGATTGGAGCATGTGGCACCGTGCGACCTAATCGCCGGGGGTTTCCCCAGCAGCTTGTAGATTCCCGTCTTAGGCTGGGGGAGAGAGCCTGCTTGCAGTGTAATAACTTGCTCGCTATGAAGTGGAGGGACAATAAGAATGTTTTCGTTCTTACCTCCCTTCATGCAGACACAACGGTCCAAATTACTACGGCGACTGGTGTTGTGGGGAAACCCCTCTGTGTCCATGAATATAACCAAAATATGGGAGGGGTGGACCTCAATGACCAGTTGTTGGCGCGTACCTAGTTGCCCGTGAGGCCAGACGCTGGTACAAAAAAGTGTCTGTTTATTTATTTCAATTGGCTTTGCTGAATGCTTATGTGCTATACAGAGCTTCAGGACGGACTGGATCCTTCCTTAAATTCCAGGAAGAGATCGTCAGAGCCCTTCTGTTTCCAGACGGTGCTCCACCTCACCATCCCCAACCAAATGCAGTAAGCCGGCTGCATGAGAGGCATTTTCTATATGTCCTCCCGAGTACCCCTACCCAACGAGCCCCCCAAAAAAGATGTCGTGTCTGCAGCAAGCGCGGATTTAGGCGTGACACCCAGTATTATTGTCCCTTCTGTCCTGACAATCCTGGTCTTTGCATTGGTGAATGTTTTGAACGCTACCATACACTAGTTGAGTTTTAGCGTAGGGTACAGCACTGCACAGACTAGGACACACTTTCACAGGGTCTCCCAAGATGCCATCGCATTTTGAGAGACCCAAACCTGGTACCAGTTAAAAAAGTTAAAGTTACAAAAAAAAGTGTAAAAAAAACAAAAAACAAAAAAAAGTAAAAAAAAAGAAAAAAACACAAAAAAAATATATGAAATAAAAAACCCAAAAATAGTTGTTTTATTGTTCTCTCTCTATTCTCTCTCTATTGTTCTGCTCTTTTTTATTGTATTCTATACTGCAATGTTTTATTGTTATGTTTTTATCATGTTTGCTTTATAGGTATGCAATTTTTTTATACTTTGTTTTTTTATTGTTAACCACTTTTTTGTTTTCAGGTACGCCATTCAGCTGCAGAGCGGATTTATATATCTTGACAGCAACAGCGTTTGCTCCCACGATACATAAAGCCGTGACTCCAGCGCTGTCGGAGGTGATTTCACCACCACAGTTACATACTTCAGCATATATGCCGAAGCGTGGGGGCAGCAGAGGGCGGAGGAGCGATTTGCTCCTAACTTTTGTGGGAGGATGCCCCCATACTTCGGCATATATATAGATACGGTGCATGTATGCCCATCATTAGAAGTGGGTGGATGAAGGGAGGTATTCTAATGGTGGCCATACCCACCGATCAATATCTTTTTTTCGTTCAATCCACAGGCTGCATGAAAAAAAAGTTTACAATATATGCCCAACAAGGACCGGCATCGTACTGGTATGTTGCTGGACTTTGAGTGGTTATACCAGAATGATGCCTGCAGGTTTAGGTATCATCTTGGTATCATTCTTTTCAGCCAGCGGCTTTCATGTAAAAGCAATCCTAGCGGCTAATTAGCCTCTAGACTGCTTTTACAAGCAGTGGGAGGGAATGCCCCCCCCAACCGTCTTCCATGAAAGTAGACACCCCAAGATATTTGCTGAGAGGCATGTCGAGTCCATGGAATATTTTATATTGTGACACAAGTTGCGGGAAAAAGACACATTTTTTTTTTTTTTGCACAAAGTTGTCACTAAATGATATATTGCTCAAACATGCCATGGGAATATGTGAAATCACACCCCAAAATAAATGCTGTTGCTTCTCCTGAGTACGGGGATACCACATGTGTGAGACTTTTTGGGAGCCTAGTCGTGTACGGGACCCCGAAAACCAAGCACCGCCTTCAGGCTTTCTAAGGGCGTAAATTTTTGATTTCACTCTTCACTGCCTATCACAGTTTCTGAGGCCATGGAATGCCCAGATGGCACAACCCCCCCCCCCCAAATCACCCCATTTTGGAAAATAGACACCCAAAGCTATTTGCTGAGAGGTATAGTGAGTATTTTGCAGACCTCACTTTTTGTCACAAACGTTTGAAAATTGAAAAAAGAAAAAAAAAACATTTTTCTTGTCTTTCTTCATTTTCAAAAACAAATGAGAGCTGCAAAATACTCACCATGCCTCTCAGCAAATAGCTTGGGGTGTCTACTTTCCAAAATGGGGTCATTTTGGGGGGTTTTGTGCTATCTTGGCATTTTATGGCCTTCGAAACTGTGATAGGTAGTGAGGAGTGAAATCAAAAATTTACGCCCTTAGAAATCCTGAAGGTGATTGGATTTTGGGGCCCCGTATGAAGCTAGGCTCCCAAAAAGTGGCACACATGTGGTATCCCCGTACTCAGGAGAAGCAGCAGAATGTATTTTGGGGTGTAATTCCACATATGCCCATGGCATGTTTGAGCAATATATCATTTAGTGACAACTTTGTGCAAAAAAAAAAAAAAAATTTGTCACTTTCCCGCAACTTGTGTCAAAATATAAAATATTCCATGGACTCAACATGCCTCTCAGCAAATAGCTTGGGGTGTCTACTTTCCAAAATGGGGTCATTTGGGGGGGGGGGGGGTTGTGCCATCTTGGCATTTTATGGCCTTCAAAACTGTGATAAGTAGTGAGGAGTGAAATAAAAAATTTACGCCCTTAGAAATCCTGAAGGCAGTAATTGGTTTTCGGGGCCCCGTACGCCGATAGGCTCCCAAAAAGTCCCACACATCGGGTATCCCCGTACTCAGGAGAAGCAGCTGAATGTATTTTGGGGTGCAAGTCCACATATGCCCATGGCCTGTGTGAGCAATATATCATTTAGTGACAACTTTTTGTAATTTTTTTTTTGTCATTATTCAATCACTTGGGACAAAAAAAAAAAAATATTCAATGGGCTCAACATGCCTCTCAGCAATTTCCTCGGGGTGTCTACTTTCCAAAATGGGGTCATTTGGGGGGGGGGTTTGTACTGCCCTGCCATTTTAGCACCTCAAGAAATGACATAGGCAGTCATAAACTAAAAGCTGTGTAAATTCCAGAAAATGTACCCTAGTTTGTAGACGCTATAACTTTTGCGCAAACCAATAAATATACGCTTATTGACATTTTTTTTTTACCAAAGACATGTGGCAGAATACATTTTGGCCTAAATGTATGACTAAAATTGAGTTTATTGGATTTTTTTTATAACAAAAAGTAGAAAATATCATTTTTTTTCAAAATTTTCGGTCTTTTTCCGTTTATAGCGCAAAAAATAAAAACCGCAGAGGTGATCAAATACCATCAAAAGAAAGCTCTATTTGTGGGAAGAAAAGGACGCAAATTTTGTTTGGGTACAGCATTGCATGACCGCGCAATTAGCAGTTAAAGCTACGCAGTGCCAAATTGTAAAAAGTGCTCTGGTCAGGAAGGGGGTAAATCCTTCCGGGGCTGAAGTGTTTAAAGTATATAGCAGTGGTGTACATAGTGCATCTGGCACCTGGAATCAATAATCCCTGAGTACAGACTGACCTCCTCAACATAGACCCTCAGTACAGATGGAACCCCCAGTGCAAACCCTTTAGTACAGACAACTCTCCCCCCCTCCCAGCACAGACCTTTCAGTATAACATTACTAAATCCCCCTCCTAGCCCACCCGCCTAGTAGAGACCCCATAGTATAGACTAGATGTGTGATTTGTTTCATTATGGATCAAAATTACTTATTAGGAGATTCCGATGTATCCAAACTTCCGAATCATAGTAGTAACAAATTTCAACGCATCCAAAATAAATGGTGAATGAATTATCCAAATTTAAAAAAGAATTTGAATTTGAAAAAGAATTTGAATTTGAAACAGAAACATAATGCAATAAATACACTAAGGTATAAAAGTAAAATAAGATGATAATTCCTACTTTGGCTACGTTCTAGAATAAAATAGAAAAAACTTCTATATATTCTATTCTATAAAGCAGCCTAAGTAGGAATCATCATCTTATTTCACTTTAGTGTATTTATTGCAATATGTTTCAATTTAGTGTAAATAGCCACCACCAATGCAGAAGATTGAATGTGCTTACCAGACTATGTGGACTCCAGTGCCTTTGGCACTGAGCCAAGCAGCCATCAGGAAAATAAGCTCTCCCAAACATAATGCTGTGTGACAGGACAACCCTTCCGATTCCACATCAGTCAGGGGAAACTTCTCTTTCAATCCAGTAGGTCAATCATAATCATAAAAACAAGAAACCTCCATATAGTGTAAAACCGTTTATGTAACATTTATTAAAAAGGAATGAAACACTTACATTCCATACAAAAAAAACAGGCATTTCACCTCATAATCCAATAGACAGGGTGAGCCTCAACCTGGCATGTTTCGTCTAAAAAGACATCATCTGGGGTATGAGCGCTCCATCTTACACTGCGTTTATATAAGGGTGGTAATCTAGACTTCCATACAGAACCTGTGTGAACCAATCAATCGTGCTCGTGATCCTGGAGGTGACTTCCAAGATGGTGTTCGGCATGCATATCACGCCTTGCTTTGATTCGACCAGCTGCGCATGTGCCATTCCAAGCCTCGGTCTGGTAATGAATCAGAGGGCTGCGCATACATCGGAACTCATTCCAGGACTACCTGAAGAGACTGACTCAGCCCACAAGACCCAGAAATTATCATATGCGTTCCGGGGCTCCTATTCAAGCTGATAGTATACCATAGGGCAGTAAACAAATACTATGTATTATTGGAACGCACGTTGATCAAATTTCATAATAGATGGAGTCTACCTGTTATCATAGGTTACATATGTGGAGACAATTAATGTATATTGACCAACTTGTAAAAAGGGAACAAAATGTATAAACACATCAAAACTTAAAAACTGTAATTAGAACCTTGTATATTAATCTCGGAAATACCAGTGTCAGTTGAATAATTATCATGGTATTGGACAATAATTAATGATAAAGAGTCTCAATACTCTAATGCCCCGTACACACGGTCGGACATTGATCGGACATTCCGACAACAAAATCCTCGGATTTTTTCCTACGGATGTTGGCTCAAACTTGTTTTGCCTACACACGGTCGCACAAAGTTGTCGGAATTTCCGATCGCCAAGAACGCGGTGACGTCAAGCACGTACGACGAGACAAGAAAAGGCCGGTTCAGAACCAAGCGCGGCACCCTTTGGGCTCCTTTTGCTAATCTCGTGTTAGTAAAAGTTTGGTGAGAGACGATTCGCGCTTTTTCAGACTCGTGGCTTTCAGATCGTTTTCTGCCGTTCAGTTTGTGCTTGTGGGTTTGTATCTGCTCTTCAGTGCGTGCAGTCAGTTCGTATCGGAGTTTTCTGTGCGATCTTGTCCGCTCGTTGCTGTTTTTCAGGTCGCTCTTCACAGGCCTTGCTGTTCTTCAGTGCGTTCTGTTACTTCGTTCTGAGCAGCCGACCGTTTTCTAGCCATGTTTCGTATGCGTACTCCTCGTACAGTTCGTGCTGTGCGGGGGCTTGGTGTTGGGGTCCTGACCTTGACACAAGTCCAGTCCATGAACAGGGTGGGGAGGAGTTCATGGACCAAGAATTGGTTGCTTCAGCGTGACCAGTTCTGTCATATGCCTTTGCTCCGTGAGATCCGTGAGAAGAATCCTGAGGATTTCAGGAACTTTCTCAGGATGACGGACCCCGTGTTTCACCGTTTGTTGGCTTCGCTGACCCATTATATTAGCAGGCAGGATACCTGCATGAGGCAAGCCATCACTCCGGAGCAGAGGTTGGTTGCTACCTTGCGGTATTTGGCCACAGGGAGAAGTCTGCAGGACCTCAAGTTCTCGACAGGCATCTCCCCCCAGGCTCTTCTTTGTGGACATTTACTGCTTGTGTTTGTTTTAGCTGACCCTGACAGAAATGTGTGGAGTCCAGAAAATGGTGTGATTGTGTAACCTTATACAAAGCACTGTTGGCTGTTATTTACTAAATGCAAAGACACTTTTCACTACAAGTGCACTTGCAACTGCCCTGAAACTGCACTTGTAGTGCAAAGTGGATTTGCCCTTAGGAAATAACCACCCATTTTCTCATCAAACAACAATTACATCACCCCAAAAGTGTTGTAGCGTTGAGACAATAATCCACACATTCTTGATGAACAATCTTTTTAATACCTGCACAATCACATGTGCATTTACCAAAGGTTTTTCTGACAAACCAACATGTTTATTGTATAACATATTTTGTGGTGTCATTATTCAAAATCAAAATGTGCATTTTATAGAAAACAGGCCTGTGTAAAACCAACAAGAAAGAAACAAATCTTGATCTTACAAAGTTCACATTTGGTAGAACTTGAAGGCAATATCAGACATGAGTATTTAGGAACTGTGTTTGATATTGCGTTCAGATGGGGGAAATCACCCCTGGAAAAGCCAAATTTGGAAGATGCACACAAATTTCCCAATGTCAACATGTGCTATCTGCCATCACGGGGGATCAAGGGACGTGTTTTGGGGGAGAAAGCCCTTCCTCACCGCTACTTTATAATTGAGGAAGGGGTTGCACCCCCAAAACGCGTCCATTGATCTCCCGTGATGGCAGATAGCACATGTTGGCACACTGTGTGCATCCTCCAAATTTGGCTTTGGGAAAAATCACAAAAACATTTAGCACATTGTAGCACACAAAAGAAGAAAGTGATTTGGAGGGGCTTTAAACTCGCCCCAAAACATCAATGATGTTTTTATATTTTGGAATAACATCATTGATGTTTTGCTTGATGTTTTCCAATTGTAAATTACACCCCATGATCTCCCCGATCAGGATCTGGGCACTTTCTGATGTGAAAGGATCTTCATCCACAACCTCACGATCACCTAAAAAGAAAGGAACCCCAAAATAAATTAGGTAAAAAAAAAATGCCGCCATCCATCTCTTATCTGAGCCTGTAGTCGCAGACACTCACCTGTTGTGGTGACTACTTCCACCACATCTTCTTCCTCCTGCTCAGCTTGTGTTGGGGGGATTTCACCTTCTTCCAGAGGGGGGGGGGGGGCTCTGGTCTCCTGGGATGAGGGGTGTCCTCCGAGTCTTTTCTCCCCTATGTAAAACAAAAATGGTATAATTATCACACAGATATTTGATGGCAGAACTCTAAAGATGAAACATTGCTTGGAAGTGGGGTACAATTGTCTATTTTAGCAGAGTTCCAAGATGTAGCTTTTTTAGTGTCCTTTGTCAAGCTGCAATACTTTACCTGTTTAGTACAAGCTTCACAGATGTAGCCCCCCCTATAGTATACACTGGAGCACCTGTGTGGCCCCCCTAATAAAAAGGGTGTTCTGGGGTCCCACACTAGTGCTCCAGTGTCCAGATGTGAAAACAGCTGCTCAGTGTCCTCTCCTTACACAGAATCTAGTTTGCATTTCATTCTAGTAACAAAGCCATCTACACAACCCAATTCTTTGAAGACAAGTATAGGGCCTCAAAATGGTGGCCAAATGCATATGGGCTAAACAATGGTGTTTTATAGTCCGAAAAAAAAATGTGTGATCCTAACGAATAATGTGCCCATGAACATGAAAGTTGCCATTTTAAACTGTACAACAGTTCCTAAAAGCACATGGAGCAGCACGAACGTAAGAAACATAAAAAGAATAGGAACACAGCACAACTACTTACTTTTTTGCAGCACTCTCCGGATCTTTCTGTACTGCTCATGTTCTCGTAATTTGAGGTCTGACCACCGCTTCCTGAGCTGATCTTTCGATCGTCGTACCCCGAATTTCCGGTGCAGACTCCTGACCACTTTCCCCATGATCTTGGCCTTTCGGACATTGTGGTTGGGGTAAGGCCCATACTTTCCATCATAGTCGGCCTTCTTCAGGATGTCCACCATCTCCAACATCTCCCCAAAGGACATATTTGAGTCCTTTAATCTCCTTCTGGATCGGGACGTTTCAGGCTCCGGCCTTTCCTCCTCCTCCTCCTCCTCCTCGTTGCTGTAAATAGCACGATCCTGCTGTCTATCCGCCATGTGCTCTTCCTCCACTGCGCCGAACGAAAAGGGGCGGGGAATAGAATAGAAAGAACGTCAGGGGCGGGCGGAGTTATACGCATGCGCAGTGTGTATAAATCGTAACGCGCGCGTCTTACGTACGATCTGTGAGCGGAGGAAGGAGCATCGGAGACGCCGATCGTGCTAACGAAGGTAGGATCTAAACTTGGGCCTATACTGCTTCGAAATGGAAGCCTATATTGTAACAAGATTAGGGGAGTATGGCCTGACATTAGGGTTTGTCTTGTGTTGTGTCTTGCAGAGAAAATGGATGGGTTCAACGACCACAATTTCCTGCCCCTGTTCATAGACAAGTACAGGGAGCTGCCCTGTCTGTGGCAAGTGAGACACCCCCACTATAATCACAAACAGAAGAGGCAGGCAGCGCTGGAGAAACTGCTGGAGTTGGTGAAGCCGGTGGTCCCCACAGCAACCATCCCTTATTTAAAAGCTAAAATTGGGGGCCTGAGGAGCACTTATCTTAGGGAGCGCAAGAAGGTCACAGATTCCCAGAGATCAGGAGCTGCAGCAGATGACGTTTATGTCCCCAGGCTCTGGTACTATGAGAGACTGCGATTTCTGTCAGACCACACTGAAGTCAGGGAATCCCTCTCTACTCTTCCTTCCACCCCAGCTGAGGCTTCCGATGTCCAACCTGGGCCTTCCAGCCAGGAAGAAGTGGAGGAGCCCAGCTGGAGTCAGGTATAGCATTCTTCTACAGATTTCTGGGCAATAAAGAAATGATGTTTACTAGATGTTATTATTGATCACTAATTGCTGCTTGAAAGTGTTTTACATATCAATAGACAGTAGTGGGCACCCAAAATTGGGACAAGAATGAAAAATGCTGGGCTCAGAAGGATAGTCTGTTATATTTGTTAACATTCAATTTGCAGCAGTCAGGAGGTGAAAATTGTGTGTAATTGATGAAAACAATACTAAAACTATGTCCCTTTTTCATACACAGGAAGACCTCAGCCAGGAGGAGGCTGTGGAATGTGGCAGTCAGGAGGAGGCGGGGATTATTAGTGTCAGCCAGGAGGAGGCGGGGATTAGTGGCAGCCAGGAGGAGGCGGGGCTAAGTGGCAGCCAAGAGAAGCCTGGGACAAGTCGCAGCCTGACTGAGTCTCAGGTTCCTCCCCTCCGCCTGCCATATAAAAGGGCCAGGAAGGCCACTCCCAGTCCTGTGCAGGATTCAGCATACAGGCTGATCCAGGAGGCTTCGGCGTCCCTCAGAGCCTTCCCCAGTCCTGAAGAGGCCTTTGCCTGCATGGCTGCCACCAAATTGCAGGGCATGCAGGAGGGTCAACGCAAGATCTCTGAGGACCTGATTTATAAAGTCCTTCGTAAGGGGGAGAGTGGGGAACTGACACCCAAGACGGATGTCATGGAGAGGGACGATCCTCCTCCTCCTCCTCCTGCCACAACTCCACCACCACAGCCAAAGCCTGTAAGGAAGCGTGTAAGGAAGACCAAAGAGTGATTGCCCTGGGTTCAGTCTGGTCTGACAGAAGCTGCAGTCTCTCGTATGACCACAGCCTGGGGACACAGATGTCATCTGCTGCTTTCCGGATCTCTGGGACTTCTGGACCAGACTGCACTCCCTTAGATATGGACTCCTCAGGCCACCAATTTTGCTTTGAAATAATTGATGTCTGCCCTGGGGGTCCAAGGCTTCGCCCACTTCTGCAGTTTCTCCTGCATTGCCTCCCTCTTTGTTTATAGTTGTGACCCCTTAATAAAATATTTTTAGGTAAATTCTACTCTCCTGTGTGTGTTTTCATCCAAAAAGGACAGTTTGTTGGTGACGATTCAGGTACATTTCTAAAGTACAATGTGAAATTAACAAGGGACAACAACACCAAACAATCTCTTCCTACAGATTAAATAGAACAACATACTGTATCAATGGTGTTGTGGGAACTTGTCACAAAAAACACACAAACATTTTCGGGAGTACAAATCAAAATCACCAACAAAAAAAAATAAATAAAAAGAGAAACACAAAAAAAGATTCTACATTAAAGTAAAAAAAATAAAAATAAAAAATATGTTGTCAGATGTGAGAAATCAAAATATATTGAGGGAATCCCGATAAATAGTAACGAAAAAAGTTTGTGAGAAGTGTGTGTGAATATGAGCATCAAAACGACTTAATTCTTGTCACATTATAAAGAAGAAGAGAGTGCGCTATATTAAACCATTTTTTACATTGCAGCGTGACGAAAGTGCTTTATCCATTACGAACGTTAAGTTTACCAGAACGAGCTGCCCCGTGTCGGAATTTCTTCTGAGCATGCGTGGCACTTTGTGCGTCGGAACAGGCCACACACGGTCGGAATTGACGCGATCGGATTTTGTGGTCGGAAAATTTTATCTCCTGCTGTCCAACTTTGTGTGTCGGAAAATCCGATGGAAAATGTCCGATGGAGCCCACACACGGTCGGAATTTCCGACAACACGCTCCGATCGGACATTTTCCATCGGAAAATCCGACCGTGTGTACGGGGCATAATTGTTAAGCCTAAGGGTTAATTCTGCCCCAATGCGGATACACTTGCTGCAGCTCCTCCCAGAGACCACGGGACAGCTCCAAGCTAGTAATAAAGTAAAACAAACACCAGAGGGTGCAATGTTACAAGATATGTATTATAAAATCCAAAAAGGACAAATGACAATGCAGAAGGTCATGTGCACATGTAGTGTAACATCTCAAAGGCAACTTGGCTCTCAGCATGGTAATCCAGTGCAATGCTAGTCCAGGAGAGCACTACTGGAAGCAGAGTCTTGCTGAAGTGTGAAGGAAGCAGCTGACAGCCTGAGAAGCTCAGGATGACATCACACCCCGGAAGTAAACAAGTAGTCACGGCTATGCGTCTCAAAGCTGCCAGCTTCTTTGTCAAGCCTTTGTCACAATCTGTTCTGGGTTAGTTGCTTTGGAGAGCAGAGGAGACATCAAGGCTCTAAAAGACCCCTGATGTCTCTATAAAGAATAACTGTCACCTACCCAAAGCTATCACAAGGGGGCTTGTTAGCCTTTTAAAATGTTGCCTATGGACTATTTTAGGTACTATAGTTTGTCGCCATTTCACAGCTGTGTGCAATTTTAAATCTTGACATGTTTGGCATGTACTGTATTTACTCAACACAACATCATCTTTTGTATTTTATCAAAAAATTGGGTATTATTGTGTTTGTGTGCACTAAAATTCATTTTAGTGTATTTTTCCTAAAAATGTGTGTTTGATAAACGGCGCAAATATCGTGTGACATAATAAATTGCAACAGCCACCATTTTATTCCCCAGGTCCTCTATTTTAAAAAAAATATACAATATACTGTTTGGGGGTTCAAAGTCATTTTCTATCAAAAAATGCTGATTTTAACGTGTTTGAAAAAATATAAAATTGCCCTAGACAGCATGTGGTTAATAAATACAATCTGCTAATTTTAGGTCTTTTTCAGAAAATTCTGCCACGTTTCGGTGGGCCACCACACTCATATTATCCACTTGCTGACCGCGACCTATAGACAAATGATGGCTACAGCGCGGTCCTCCAGTTCTGGGAGGGCATCTATTGACGTCCTTCCATAACCGCCTCCCCGTGTGCGCCCACTGTGACATGAACCCGGCACGCTCTTTGATCGGGGTAAGGAGCCAATCACAGTGGCTCTTTACCGCGTGATCAGCTGTGTCCAATCACAGCTGATCACGCTGTGAACACACTTGCCAGTTATTGGCATTCCTTTCCTCACGCTGTTATTGGAATTCCTTTCCTCACGCTGTTACATGATGAGAGCCGGTAACTGGCTAGTGTGAAAGGGGACATCTGCACTAATAATCAGGGCACTGATCATCAGTGCAGCCCAAACAGTGCCCATCAGTGCTGTCAATCAGTGCTTCCTCATCAGTGTCGCATATCAGTGCAGACTCGTCAGTGCCGCCTCATCAGAGCCCATCAGTGCAGCCTCATCAGCGCACATCAGTGAAGGAGAAAAACCTGTTTGCTAGATTTTAAAACGGAAACGAAGAAAAAGCATTTTTTTTTCAAAATTTTTTATCTTTTTTCGTTTGTTTAGCAAAAAAATAAAAAACCCAGTTGTGATTAAATACCACCAAAAGAAAGCTCTATTTGTGTGAAAAAAAATAATAAAAATGTAATATGGGTACAGTGCTGCATGACTGTGCAATTGTCATTTAAAGTGTGACAGCCGTGAAAGCTTAAAATTTGCCTGGGCAGGAAGGGGGTGAAAGTGCCCAGTAGGTAAGTGGTTAATATGTGCTATTGAGTGCATTTCTTTAAGGCAGTGTTTCTTAACTTTATCTCAGTCAAGGCACCCCATTCTAAAGTATAAGAAATTAAACAAATAGTTTTACATAATTCAGCAACATCTACACATGTATGACAACCAGGGTTTTTTTTTCTCAGAAAATAGGTGCAGGAACTCCCTCCTCCTGAGTCATCTTTCGTCTCTGCCCCCTACCCACCTCTGAGCACTGTCTCTTGGCTCCAACCCCTATCCACTTCCCAAAATCGTCCCTTTTAGAGAATACAAAACCAAGTATCATTTTGTGCTACTAAGTAATTTGTATGGAATTTGATAGTCCCCACCCCAGCAACAGTAGACCCTCCAGCAACAATAGATCCCCCACACAACAACAGACCTTCCCCTGGAACAAAATACCACCCCAACAACAATAGACCCCACCTGCAACAACAGATCCTCCAGCAGCCAGCAACGGTAGACCTATCCCTCAATAGTAGATCTTTCCCAGCAACCGTAGACCCCCTGCCAGCAATAGACCTGCCCAAAAACAATAGACC
This sequence comes from Aquarana catesbeiana, assembly GCF_042186555.1. Classification (NCBI taxonomy): domain Eukaryota; kingdom Metazoa; phylum Chordata; class Amphibia; order Anura; family Ranidae; genus Aquarana; species Aquarana catesbeiana. The sequence continues at coordinate 687,317,826 of NC_133325.1, read as the reverse complement.
CCCCACACAAAAATAGACTCCCAACAATGACAACAGATCCCCAGCAGCCAGCATCAATAGATCCTCCAGCACACCCCAGAAATCCTTGCCAAAAAATACATTCAGTTGTGGAGGTGCCGGAACTGCTTTCTCCCGCGTTCCTGATTAAAAAAAGCCCTGATGACAACCAACATTAGAGGCGACTTATTCTCCAAAAGCAAATAAACCTTATTATTTCAGTGTTTCTCCTCCCCTTCAGTCCCCTCCCCCCCCCCCATTCAGCTAATGTGATCCCAGTGCTGACGGAGATGGTTAGGGGAGGGGCAAAACAAAATTCTGTGCAGGGGCTTGACATCCTTCTTTTTGATCAATGACATCATTGGTTGTTAAATAGCACCCCTGAAGAAACCTGAAGGCACCCTGGTTGAAAAAGGCTGCCGTAAGGCAGCCCATTTTTTTTTGAACGGATTTCCAAACCACCACAATTTTTTATTGGACCTGCAGTTTTTTGTTAAAACAGCACACCACAACTCTCAGTTGATTCACAAGTCTGCATTGTGGTGCGCCAAACACGTCTTGGTGTGCTTGCAAGTTGTGTTAGGGTGCCATCAAAATAAATTTCACCTTAGCACCGTAGTCTGTTTTGTGCGTTGCTGGAAAATACATGTTTCAGGACCGTATTTATTATTGATTGACCCTGGGCAAACATTTTCTTGGTCCCTTCCAAATTCACTTGTCAACTATTTGTGGGCAATTCGGGCTCAAGGGGCAGCCAGAACAATGACTTTGCCCGGGGCAGCTCCCCCTTTTGACCTATGTTAAAGACTGGTTTCATACGTTGCTGCAACCCACAGGTCTGTATACAGGATTAATGGTTTCCACAAGAGAAAAATATCTATTGGCTCTTCATGAAAAATCTAGCTTGAGTATATGCATGAACAGATGCTTAACAGAAAAATATGCAAACAAAACGTGTTAAAATGTCTATGGAATGATCATGTTTAGCTGTGCAAATGTAAATAAGGCCTCATCTTATTGTCAAAAGCTTCCTTTGTTTTTGTTAACCAGTGTCGCACAGACTGTTCCACAATATAATAGAAGTATAAGCTGCATAACTAAAAGATTTCTTATACATTTTTAAAGACTAATTTAAAAGAACAGCCACAGGCAATTCTGCGTGTGCATAGAAGCACAGATTACATACATGACTCCCTTGATTAAGAATGCTCTACATTTATAGAATACAGCCACAGGCAATGCTATGCATTCCAAGCAAAATCAATATTCTAACTTTGAACGAAAATGATACTGCAAATGACGTGAGGCAGTCAAGTTCTGTGCCAGAAACAGCTGGAACTGCTCTCTGCAGATCACTGAAAAAGCTGTGCAGCAAACCAGAAAACAGTGCAGATCGCCTGGTGGCCATGTTTTACCCCTACTCAAATACCATCAGGAGTGAAATGGTAAAGTTGGCCACATATATTACAATTGGATCATGTAATCCTGTGAACTTAGTTTGAACTGTACATAAATCTCAGTCGTGTGGAGTCACAAATTACATTGCTTACACCATACTGATTTTACAAAACAATAATTTGATAATCCCAAAAAATGAATGCGTTCTAAACAAATTATGATGCACAGTGTGCAAATGTACAATTTTACAATGGTGTTTTCCTGACATACTCCATACCCATGTGTGAAGTTAACCTGCCTCCTCTCCAATGCTATAGGACCCCATACCCATAAATTTGAACTCACCGCTAGGGACTGTGTTCCTTTTTTGTCCTCCACCAAGTACCTACATCTTGTTTGTTCCTGCTTGTTGTCCAGTCGGGATAACTCCGGATTCCGGAATACCATCTATGCGGTGCAAGCTCAGGGCCCAGCCATGGGCGGGCGAGTGGCTGTTCAGGCACAAGATACCCCAGTGGTGGTGGGGAGATTGCCTCTGTATGCCTAGGATGGACGTCTGGCAAGCGACTCGGCTGGCAAGGTCTGCTGTTTTTTGTTTTATTCTCCATGGCAGTTTTTTTATGCTTCTGTGTTTTGTCTCCTTGCTCCTTCCCCTGTGAGCCTTGTAGATGCCTCTCATGACGTCTGGAGCACTTCTGCATTCCAGGATGCCGCAGCACTCCCGAGTTGCGGTCGCCGCTAGCTTCTGCGCATGCGCGAGGCCTCCGTGACACTGAGGCTTGGCATGTGCATTCGCGGAGCACTCGGCAATTGCACAGGCGCCGTTCGGCGGCCCTCCGCGGCGGCCCTCCGCGGCGCAGGCACTTGGTGGGGAGGAGATGATGTCACTCGGGCGGGGGATGCAGCAACGCTGAGAAGTAGCAGGCAGGTGCGCACAGATGCAGGACTGTAAGCAGGTGCGCACGGACCAGGACTTGTAGGCAGATGCACACAGGTGTAGGACTTGTAGTCAGATGCACACGGATACAAGACTTGTAGGCAGATGCACATGGATGCAGGACAGAAGGCAGGAGCAGGGTCAGACAAGCCAGGTCACAGCAGTGGATCAATCAGACAGAAGCAGCAGGCAGAGAATGGTCAAAGTCCAGGCAGAATAGGCAACAGGAGATCAAACAAACAGGAACACAGAGCAGGTCAAAGGCAAGCCAAGGGGTCAGGACTGGAGACAGCAGCGAGGTCAGGAGAAGCCGGGTATCACTGGAGCAGATGCAGGTTCAGGATCAGGTACAGAATGAGCTGCAGATCAGACGGCAAGGATGCATTCTGAAGAGCCCCCTTTTAAGGATCACTGGGCGTCAAAGCTGTGGTACTGTGCGCGCGTCTGCGGTCTGCGCACGAGCATGCGCATTGGCGCACGTCTATTCACTGCTGAATGCCTATGGACTGGAACACATCCCAATGGACCCGTGAGCCCGCGGCCAGTTGCAAAGCCATGCGCAGTACGTCCATGACAGCTATAGCCCGGGCCACCAGTGTGAAGTCGGGCTTCCTACTTCAGGATAGGCATCTGTTCGGTCAGAAGAGACCTCAGCTTAGAAGACGCAGTACCGAGTGTTCAAGGGAAGCACGCTCTTATAGGCCCGGCCGGGACTTCAGAAGAAATTGGAACAGAGGGCAGGCTCCCTTCCGAAAGTCCACTAAAAGCCAGGCGTTCAATGGACGTGAGCCAGCTAAGTCGTTTTGAGATTGGGCCCGCGGGTCAGGTGGGGTCTTGTTTGCTTCTCTTTCCCGGCATGTCTGGGTGCCTTAATCTCAGATTACTGGACCATCAAGACAGTATCCTCAGGCCACTTATGGTCCTTCACCATTATTCCACCCCCCCAGATTTATTTCCACCCTGCTACCACAGTCGGAAGAAAAGAAGCAGGTGTTACTATCCTACGTGGATTTACCTAGAACACAGGGAGCGGCGGTACCTGTCCCAAAGGTCGAAGAGTTCAAGGGGGTGTACTCCCCTCTCTTAGTTCAGAAGAAAAACGGTTCATGGCGCCCGGTGATAGCGATAACTTACCTAAACAAATTCATAAAGTACGAAAGGTTCAAAATGGAGACCCTGTCTACCATCCAGCAAGCCGTGCAGGCAGGCGATTGGCTAATTTCAATCAACTTAAAAGATGCTTACTTCCATGTGTCTGTGGCAGAGGAATTCCGCAAATACCTTTGGTTCCAAGTCGGGCAAGTACATCTGCAGTTTAACTGCCTCCCTTTCGGGCTGACAACCTCACCCCGAGTCTTTTCGAAAGTTCTACTGGCCATGGTGGCCCTCGTCAGAACAAGAGGGATACGCTTGTTTCATTATCTCAACGAACTCCTGTTGCTGTCCCAGGACAAGGAGCAACTGTTGATCCACAAGGAGCAGGTTATTTCCACATTGGTCGACATTGGGTGGCTCCTAAACCTGGAGAAAAGCCATCTAGTTCCAGTTCAGTGCCTGATATACTTGGGGGCCCAGTTCGATACAGTGGAAAGCACCATTTCGCTTCCTGTGGAGAAGATCCCAGTTATTCGAGAGAGAATTTCACAGGCTCTGAACTCCTCACGCCTGAGGGCCTCACAGTGCCTAAAAATTATCGGCACGAAGGTCTCCACGACCCCCATGGTCAAGTGGTCTCTGTGGGGGTTATGTCCCTTTCAGACAGGGTTCCTTCAGCAATGGAATTTGAGGGACATCAATCAGTCCATTCACATAACATTGGTGATGAGGAATAGTCTCTTCTGGTGGCTTCAGCGCAAAAATTTGCTCACTTGCCACTCCATTGCCCCCATCTCATGGGTCATGGTCACGACTGATGCCAGCGGTGTTGGATTGGGAGCCCTCTGCATGTCAGAACTGGCACAAGGCAAGTGGGATCCCCATCTCCACAATCCAGGTTCAGACGTCCTGGAACTTTGGGCGGCCTGGTGTGCCCTTCAATCCGTCACTCATCTCCTGAAAGGGGAGTCAGTGGTACTAAGGATAGACAACATCACAGCGGTCTCCTATGTGAGGGGGAAAGGGGGCACTCGGAGCTCCACCCTGCTTCAAGAGGTCAAACCCATCATGTCTTGGGCCCAGAAAAACCTGGCCAATATTTCGTCAGTCTTCATTCCCGGAGCCCAGAACATCCAGGCTGACTTCCTGTCCTGCACACAGTTGGACAACGAGTGGTCTCTTCATGTGCAGACGTTTGAGTGGATCCTGTCCCTGGGAGTCGATCCCAAAGTGGTTCTATTTGCATCCCCCTGCAACTTCAAGGTCAAGAAGTACTATACTCGAATCTGTTGCAGCCAGCACTTCGGAATGGATGCCCTGACAGATCAGTGGAGCTTCAACAGGGCATACGCCTTTTCCCCCGCTCCCGATCATCCTCAAGTTCTTATGTAGACTTCAAGTGGAAGCGGTCGAGGTGGTGGTGATTTCGCCTTACTGGCCAAACAGACCATGGTTCCCCTCCTGACCCAGCTCAGCTTTCGGGATCCGGTGCCTCTTCCGCTCAGGCCGGACCTTCTTTCTCAGGGGGCAGTCCTGCACCCTTGTCCGGCATAAATGAAACTGCATTACTGAAACTGATGGTCTGGTTCTTGAGAGGGAGAGGCTGGAATCTCTCGGGTGTGCTTCAAGAGTTTTTTCTACCCTCATGAGCTCAAGAAAGGCGAGCACGATTAAGGTATATAAGAGAATATGGTCCAAGTTTGTTGAATTCTCATCCTCTACGGGCAGATCATTTAGGGATCCAGAGATCCAGGTTATCCTCAGCTTCCTTCAATCTGGCTTAGATCTGTCTCTATCCATCAGCTCTCTTAGAGTCCAAGTCTCAGTCTTATCGGCCTTCTCCAGAACATAATGGGCTGTTCACGTGCTAATACGGCAGTTCTTCTATGGGGCGTCAAGACTCAGGCCCCAAAGAAGACCAAGATTCCCCAAATGGGATCTTCCACTTGTTCTCGACTCATTGTCTGGACTCAGTATCTTGGGGTCTACCCCGCTTTCTATCAAAGACCTTTCTGAAAAAGTCGCCTTCTTGGTTGCCATCACTTTGACCAAAAGGGTTTCTGAGATTGGTTCCTAGGGTCATGAAGAACCATTACTGACCTTTTTTCCGGACAGGGTGGTCCTCATCCCTATGCTCAGCTCAAATCCGAAAGTCACTTCAGTGTTCCATGAGAACCAAGAAATCTTCCTACCTACATTCAGATCAGCAGCCCGACATGTGGCTCCAGAGGTTTTCTGCAAAGCAGCCTCTTGGGGCTCCATTAATACTTTTATGTCACATTACTGCATAGAGCCTGCTTCTCTATCTTCTGTGAACTTTGGGTTAAGAATCCTGTCGGTTGACGGGGCAAATTAAATCTTTTTTGTTCAAGCATACCCACCCTGTGTGGTCTGGCTAGTTATTTCCCACACATAGGCTGCCATGGAGTCTGTCAGGAAAACTGAAAATGTATTATCAAATACCGTAATTTTCCTTTCCTGATGGACTCCATGGCAGACGGAGTTCCCGTCCATTTGGTCAAAGAGTTGGCTAGTTATAGAATGCAGTACCTAGTGTTGCATTCAAATTTATGGGTATGGGGTCCTATAGCATTGGAGAGGAGGCAGGGTTAACCCCAAACGTAGGCTGCCATGGAGTCCATCAGGAAAGAAAAATTACTGTAAATATTTGATAACAAATTTTCAGTTTTCTGTTGTAGTCAGTGGCATTTCACAACCAGACCCTTTTTTGCATAAATGTTTAATTTTCTTTTCTTGTAATTCTGGCCTGGTGAGATTTTGTTTTAAATTTGATCTGTCAGCAAATAAAGTGATACTAGACACACACTGTTTCATTTACATTGTCCCTTTTATTTCTGTATGTGGATGATGGCACTGTAATTATTTTAATAAAAAAATCTAAAGACCTTTTTCCTAATCGATATACAGCTGTCGACCCAGATCTTTCCCTGCCAGTCCGCAGGGAAACAAGCAGTAGGAGATTCTAGCTCTCTGCTGCTGGTCACATTTTCAAAAAAAAAAAACAGTCTTTGAAATACAGAGTAAAAACAAATAATGAATATCAATAAACTGTTTTAAATCTGCCAGTCACAGGCTGTGTCACACCCCTCCAGCCTGTGTCTTAGAAAAAGAGGGAGGTCAAACCTCTAGCTGGTTAGTTAGCATGGAGGAGGGGGGAGGGAGTGGGCTGTCATTTACCACTGTGTATACACCCACATGTGTGACTCTATGGTCACATGGTCTGCCCAGGATAGAAACTCACTGAAAACTGAGCATGTGCAGAGTTGCCACCACAGCTGCAAATCCCTAGCTGAATATGGGACTTGGACAACAGGTGAAGATAGAGAACATCAGGATCAACTGGGTTTTTTGCAGAATACAGAAAACAAATCTCATAGTGACTAAGTGAGTATGAACATCATGCAATACAGAAATAATTGATAGTTTTTTTATGATGTGGGTTTAGTGACACTTTAAGGGTGGACAGGTCTCAAAAGAATCAACTGTGGATCCTGCTGCTACCAAAAAAATATACCTTTCTCACTATTGTTCTGGTTAGAAATCTGTCTATGGCCAACTGTAATGTAGGAGTTTATGTTTTTATTTATTGTATATATTAGGACAGAAATACTCATTCACTCAGCGAAAGAGTGATGTCCAGCTTCTGGAAAGTGTTGAGGTGGGGAACTAACACTTCCTCAACCAATTATATTAGAAAATTGTAAGTTTTTTTTGTTACTTTTTTTTTTTTTTTGAAGGAGATAAAACATACATAGAACATATTTCTCACACTTGACAGTTATATAACATAGGGCAAAGGTTGTTATTATGGAACATGTGAGTTCAAAAAAACATAGATGTATGTAAACTTTTGAAGCAGGAACCAGCTCAATTGGATAATAAAGAAGAAAAATATCCATAGAAAATACTTATAATAATACATACTATACAAATATTATTGCAATTACAAAATTATGGTCTTTGCCAACTTTTAAGAAGCAGCAATAGCTACATTATTATTGGGTAGTCTTGGACTAAAGGAGGTTGGTCTGAAACACTGTAGGTAAATGAGAAGGGAAGGGGCTAAAGAAAGGGGGTGACGAAAAGGGAAGAGTAGAAAGGGGGGAGGATAGTGAGGAGGGGATGCCTGCATCCCCTCTCTCTCCGCGGGTGCACCTTCAGATGAGGTAGTAATTGATTGGAGTTATTACTTTATTTTAGCAAGGAATGTATGGTTGTTTTCTAACTAGGGAACAGAAGGAGGAGGTAAAACTCGGTGTTTTATTTCACAAGGAACTTTTATGTTAATAAGATATCTTAATCATTCTCTGAGTATGCAGGAGTTGTCTTAAAGCGTTGCCAGCTGTACCATGTTAGTGTAAATTTGGAGATCTTTTCTTGTGAGATACTAAAGAGTTCTTCTATGTTTTCCAGATTATTAAGTCTGTGAAACCATTCCTTTTTCGTTGGAATGATCGTCGAACGCCAAAATTGTCAGATAACTGGGTCTGAAGAAAGCTAAGAAGACTCTGTACACTTTCATGATTAAGATTGTTAATGAATTCATGAAGTTTGCCATGTATGCCACTGCCAGTAATCACCAGACTTGAAATGCCTGTTTTCATGGGCTTCACTGATTGGAAAGGATTGATACTAAGATTGTTACTTCTGCAATCAGTCTTCTTTGGTAAATTATCACCTGCTAGAAACAACCCATTATCAATCTATAATGAGCTAGTTTAATTTTGGGGAAGATTAAACAAATTTTCTTTATAGAAATGATTGGACAATCACAGCATGAACATACTGTATCATTGTAATTATTATGCAACTGGTAGGCTTAATAATTGTTTGTTCATTACAACCATCAGTGGTGGCTGGTGCTCAATTTTTTGGGGGGGACGCAAAGCCCTAACCAACCCCAGCCACCCCACCCCCCCCCCCCCCCCCGCCGGTCACTCGCCCGCAATAGTGCCTACAGATAGTTAGATAAATAGACAGATAAATGGACACATAGATAAACACTGGGAGGGATGGATGGATGGATAGATAGACACTGGGTGGGGGGGAGGGATAGAGGGATAGACACTGGGTGGGATGGATGGATAGACACTGGGTGGGATGGATGGATGGATGGATACACACTAGGTGGGTTGGAAGGATAGACACTGGGTGGGATGGATGGATAGATAGACACTGAATGGGATGGATGGATGGATAGACGGATGGATACACACTGGGTGGGTTGGAAGGATAGACACTGGGTGGGATGGATGGATAGATAGACACTGGTCGGGATGGATGGATGGATAGACACTGGGTGGGATGGATAAATGGATAGACACTGGTTGGGATGGATGGATGGATGGATAGACACTGGGTGGGATGGATAAATGGATAGACACTGGTTGGGATGGATGGATGGATGGATGGATGGATAGACATTGGGTGGGATGGATGGATAGACACTGGGTGGGATGGATGGATAGACACTGGTTGGGATGGATGGATAGATATACACTGGGTGGGATGGATAGACACTGGGTGGGATGGATAGACACTGGGTGGGATGGATGGATGGATAGACACTGGGTGGGATGGATGGATAGACACTGGGTGGGATGGATGGATTGATAGACACTGGGTGGGATGGATAAATGGATAGACACTGGTTGGGATGGATGGATAGACACTGGGTGGGATGGATGGATGGATGGATAGACACTGGGTGGGATGGATGGATAGATATACACTGGGTGGGATGGATAGACACTGGGTGGGATGGATGGATTGATAGATGGATAGACACTGGGTGGGATGGATGGATGGATAGACACTGGGTGGGATGGATGGATGGATAGACACTGGGTGGGATGGATGGATAGACACTGGGTGAGATGGATGGATGGATAGACACTGGGTGGGATGGATGAATGGATGAACACTGGGTGGGATGGATGAATGGATGGACACTGGGTGGGATGGATGGATAGATAGACACTGGGTGGGATGGATGAATGGATGGACACTGGGTGGGATGGATGGATGGATGGACACTGGGTGGGATGGATGAATGGATATACACTGGGTGGGATGGATGGATAGACACTGGGTGGGATGGATAAATGGATAGACACTGGTTGGGATGGATGGATGGATAGACACTGGGTGGGATGGATAAATGGATAGACACTGGTTGGGATGGATGGATGGATAGACACTGGGTGGGATGGATGGATGGATGGATAGACACTGGGTGGGATGGATGGATAGACACTGGGTGGGATGGATGGATAGATATACACTGGGTGGGATGGATAGACACTGGGTGGGATGGATGGATGGATAGACACTGGGTGGGATGGATGGATGGATAGACACTGGGTGGGATGGGTGGATAGACACTGGGTGGGATGGATAAATGGATAGACACTGGGTGGGATGGATGGATGGATGGATAGACACTGGGTGGGATGGATGGATAGACACTGGGTGTAATGGATGAATGGAAGGACACTGGGTGGGATGGATGTATGGATGGACACTGGGTGGGATAGATGAATGGATGGACACTGGGTGGGATGGATGGATAGATAGACACTGGGTGGGATGGATGAATGGATGGACACTGGGTGGGATGGATGGATGGACACTGGGTAGGATGGATGAATGGATATACACTGGGTGGGATGGATGGATAGACACTGGGTGGGATGGATGGATAGATAGACACTGGGTGGGGGAGGGATATAGGGATAGACACTGGGTGGGATGGATAGACACTGGGTGGGATGGATGGATGGATAGACACTGGATGGGATGGATGGATGGATAGACAGTGGGTGGGATGGATAAATGGATAGACACTGGTTGGGATGGATGGATGGATAGACACTGGGTGGGATGGATGGATGGATAGACACTGGGTGGGATGGATGGATAGACACTGGGTGGGATGGATGGATAGATAGACACTGGGAAGGATGGATGAATGGATAGTCACTGGGTGGGATGGATGGATGGATATACACTGGGTGGGATGGATGGATGGATATACACTGGGTGGGATGGATGGATAGACACTGGGAGGGATGGATGAATGGATATTCACTGGGTGGGATGGATGGATGGATATACACTGGGAGGGATGGATGAATGGATAGACACTGGGTGGGATGGATGGATGGATAGACACTCGGTGGGATGAATGGATGGACACTGGGTGGGATGGATGAATGGATAGACACTGGGAGGGATGGATGAATGGATATACACTGGGTGGGATGGATGGATAGACACTGGGTGGGATGGATGAATGGATGGACACTGGGTGGGATGGATGGATGGATGGACACTGGGTGGGATGGATGAATGGATATACACTGGGTGGGATGGATGGATAGACACTGGGTGGGATGGATGAATGGATAGACACTGGGTGGGATGGATGGATAGACACTGGGTGGGATGGATGGATGGATAGACACTGAGTGGGATGGATGGATGGATGGATAGACACTGGGTGGGATGGATGGATGGATAGACACTGGGTGGGATGGATGGATGGATGGACACTGGGTGGGATGGATGAATGGATGGACACTGGGTGGGATGGATGGATAGACACTGGGTGGGATGGATGGATAGACACTGGGTGGGATGGATGAACACTGGGTGGGATGGATGGATGGACACTGGGTGGGATGGATGGATGGACACTGGGTGGGATGGATGAATGGATATACACTGGGTGGGATGGATGGATAGACACTGGGTGGGATGGATGAATGGATAGACACTGGGTGGGATGGATGGATAGACACTGGGTGGGATGGATGAATGGATAGACACTGGGTGGGATGGATGAATGGATGGACACTGGGTGGGATGGATGAATGGATAGACACTGGGAGGGATGGATGAATGGATATACACTGGGTGGGATGGATGGATAGACACTGGGTGGGATGGATGAATGGATGGACACTGGGTGGGATGGATGGATGGACACTGGGTGGGATGGATGAATGGATATACACTGGGTGGGATGGATGGATAGACACTGGGTGGGATGGATGGATAGATAGACACTGGGTGGGGGAGGGATATAGGGATAGACACTGGGTGGGATGGATAGACACTGGGTGGGATGGATGGATGGATAGACACTGGATGGGATGGATGGATGGATAGACAGTGGGTGGGATGGATAAATGGATAGACACTGGTTGGGATGGATGGATGGATAGACACTGGGTGGGATGGATGGATGGATAGACACTGGGTGGGATGGATGGATAGACACTGGGTGGGATGGATGGATAGATAGACACTGGGAGGGATGGATGAATGGATAGTCACTGGGTGGGATGGATGGATGGATATACACTGGGTGGGATGGATGGATATACACTGGGTGGGATGGATGGATAGACACTGGGAGGGATGGATGAATGGATATTCACTGGGTGGGATGGATGGATGGATATACACTGGGAGGGATGGATGAATGGATAGACACTGGGTGGGATGGATGGATGGATAGACACTCGGTGGGATGAATGGATGGACACTGGGTGGGATGGATGAATGGATAGACACTGGGAGGGATGGATGAATGGATATACACTGAGTGGGATGGATGGATGGATAGACACTGGGTGGGATGGATGAATGGATGGACACTGGGTGGGATGGATGGATGGACACTGGGTGGGATGGATGAATGGATATACACTGGGTGGGATGGATGGATAGACACTGGGTGGGATGGATGAATGGATAGACACTGGGTGGGATGGATGGATAGACACTGGGTGGGATGGATGGATGGATAGACACTGAGTGGGATGGATGGATGGATGGATAGACACTGGGTGGGATGGATGGATGGATAGACACTGGGTGGGATGGATGGATGGACACTGGGTGGGATGGATGAATGGATGGACACTGGGTGGGATGGATGGATAGACACTGGGTGGGATGGATGGATAGACACTGGGTGGGATGGATGAACACTGGGTGGGATGGATGGATGGACACTGGGTGGGATGGATGGATGGACACTGGGTGGGATGGATGAATGGATATACACTGGGTGGGATGGATGGATATACACTGGGTGGGATGGATGGATAGACACTGGGAGGGATGGATGAATGGATATTCACTGGGTGGGATGGATATACACTGGGAGGGATGGATGAATGGATAGACACTGGGTGGGATGGATGGATGGATAGACACTCGGTGGGATGAATGAATGGACACTGGGTGGGATGGATGAATGGATAGACACTGGGAGGGATGGATGAATGGATATACACTGAGTGGGATGGATGGATAGACACTGGGTGGGATGGATGAATGGATGGACACTGGGTGGGATGGATGGATGGATGGATGGATGGACACTGGGTGGGATGGATGAATGGATATACACTGGGTGGGATGGATGGATAGACACTGGGTGGGATGGATGAATGGATAGACACTGGGTGGGATGGATGGATAGACACTGGGTGGGATGGATGGATGGATAGACACTGAGTGGGATGGATGGATGGATGGATGGATAGACACTGGGTGGGATGGATGGATGGATAGACACTGGGTGGGATGGATGGATGGACACTGGGTGGGATGGATGAATGGATGGACACTGGGTGGGATGGATGGATAGACACTGGGTGGGATGGATGGATAGACACTGGGTGGGATGGATGAACACTGGGTGGGATGGATGGATGGACACTGGGTGGGATGGATGGATGGACACTGGGTGGGATGGATGAATGGATATACACTGGGTGGGATGGATGGATAGACACTGGGTGGGATGGATGAATGGATAGACACTGGGTGGGATGGATGGATAGACACTGGGTGGGATGGATGAATGGATAGACACTGGGTGGGATGGATGAATGGATGGACACTGGGTGGGATGGATGAATGGATAGACACTGGGAGGGATGGATGAATGGATATACACTGGGTGGGATGGATGGATAGACACTGGGTGGGATGGATGAATGGATGGACACTGGGTGGGATGGATGGATGGACACTGGGTGGGATGGATGAATGAATATACACTGGGTGGGATGGATGGATAGACACTGGGTGGGATGGATGGATAAACACTGGGTGGGATGGATGGATAGACACTGGGTGGGTGGGAGAGATAGACAGGGGGGAGGGGGAGAGAGATATACACTGGGAGGGAGAGAGATATGCACTGGGGGGTGGGAGAGAGAGATATACACTGGGGGGTGGGAGAGAGAGATATACACTGTGGGGTGGGAGAGAGAGATATACACTGGGTGGGATGGACACACACACACACACACACACACACAGATCAGTGATGAGGACTTACATATTAAAAACCCCTTCCCGCTGACCGTACGCAGATATGCGTACTCGGCTTTCCGAGGTTATACTGGGATGATGCCCGCAGCTGCAGGCATCATCCCGGTACCATTGTTTACAGCGGGCGATCGGCCCGAGTATAACAAGCGATGCGGCTAAAAGCCGCTCGGCTTGTTATACCGGAGGAGCGGGACGGGACATCCCCCCCTCCCGCCTCCTCCCGCCGCTGTTACCGGGCCTCCCGTGCGATCGGGAGGCCCGGTGTCCAATTGGGTACCTTCGGCGGCTGGGGCGGGCTGGAACGAAGCTGTGGGCGGCTTCGTTCCAGCCTTCTCGTTGTAAACGCGGAAGCGACGTCATGACGTCACTTCCCGTTTACTCGGCTGCCAATGGCGCCGAATTTAAAAAAGTACACAGTATTCAGAATCGCCGCTTTCGGCGATCTGAATACTTTAAAGTCTAAAGGAGGGATGGGGGGTCTTTTAGACCCCCCATCCCTCCATAAAGAGTACCTGTCACCACCTATTACAGAGCGAGAGCAATAATTCTAGCCCTAGACCTCCTCTGTAACTCAAACCTGGTAACCGTAAAAAAATTTTAAAACGTCGCCTATGGAAATTCATAGGTACCGTAGTTTGTCCCCATTCCACGAGTGCGTGCAATTATAAAGGGTGACATGTTTGGTATCTATTTACTCGGCGTAACATCATCTTTCACATTATACAAAAAAATTGGGGTAACTTTACTGTTTGGATTTTTTAAAATTCATGAAAGTGTCCCTTTTCCAAAAATTTGCGTTTAAAACACCGCTGCACAAATACCGTGTGATAAAAAATATTGCAACAATCGCCATTTTATTCTCTAGATTCTCTGCTAAAAAAATATATATAATGTTTGGGAACTCTAAGTAATTTTCTAGCAAAAAATACGGATTTTAACTTGTAAACACCAAATTTCAAAAATAGGCTTAGTCATGAAAGGGTTAATGAGGCTCTGTCTTGCAGGCTGCAGTCCATGGCTAGTGACACTGTCCTGACACCTCCTCTGGATGGATAGATATACACTGGGTGGGATGGATGGATAGACACTGGGTGGGATGGATGGATGGATAGACACTGGGTGGGATGGATGAATGGATGGACACTGGGTGGGATGGATGGATAGACACTGGGTGGGATGGATAGATAGACACTGGGTGGGATGGATGAATGGATGGACACTGGGTGGGATGGATGAATGGATAGACACTGGGAGGGATGGATGAATGGATATACACTGGGTGGGATGGATGGATAGACACTGGGTGGGATGGATGAATGGATGGACACTGGGTGGGATGGATGGATGGATGGACACTGGGTGGGATGGATGAATGGATATACACTGGGTGGGATGGATGGATAGACACTGGGTGGGATGGATGAATGGATAGACACTGGGTGGGATGGATGGATAGACACTGGGTGGGATGGATGGATGGATATACACTGGGTGGGATGGATGGATGGATAGACACTGGGAGGGATGGATGAATGGATAGACACTGGGTGGGATGGATGGATGGATGGATAGACACTGGGTGGGAGAGATAGACGGGGGGGAGGGGGAGAGAGAGATATACACTGGGGGGTGGGAGAGAGAGATATACACTGGGTGGGATGGACACACACACACACACACACACACAGATCAGTGATGAGGACTTATATATTAATGAGGCTCTGTCTTGCAGGCTGCAGTCCATGGCTAGTGACACTGTCCTGACACCTCCTCTGCCTCCTTCCTTCCATACTCTGGCTGGGAAGGATGTCTTATCTCGTTCTTATCTCCGTGCATATTCAGTCACACAAGGCTGGTCTCCTTATTTCTACAGGATGAATGGGGAGGCTTCACAACATGGGCTGTGTGTTTAACAAGTGCCTCCACTGACACTGCCAAACCGAGACACAGCAACACCGGTGGAGATAATAGAAGCATTTGTTAAACACATAGCCCATGTGAAGCCTCCCCATCCATCCATCCATCCTGTAGAAATAAGGAGACCAGCCTTGTGTGATCATCAATGCTTCGATTATCTCCACTGGTGTTGCTGTGTCTCGGTTTGGAAGTGGAAACAATCGGCTTTGCTCCCCTCCTGTGGATTTTCAACTACTTGTTTCTCTTTGAAGTTGAAGGCAGCGGAGGAGTCCGCTCCTCTGCTGGGGTGCACTGGTCTGACACAGGGAAAACTGGAAGTGACAGACTACTAACTAGTCTGTCACTCAAAGCACACGGCCATAGTAATACACTATGGGCGCCGGGCGGATGCCGATAGGCGTTTTGCTGTGCGCCACAAGGCGGGTTAAAACCCTGCAAATGAAGCACCTCGTCTGCAATCTTGTGATTGCATAGATGTGGGACTTCCCATAGTGCATTGTGCCCGGTGCCCGAATACAGTGCACTTAAGGACTTTTTTTCAATTTATTTTTTTTTTTTTTAAGGGCCATTTAAAAAAAATTTATTTTTTTTTTCAAATTTTTTTTTTTTGACTGCAGGGGGGGTGGCGCCCGGGTGCCCCCTATGGATGGGCCGCCACTGACAACCATTTGCACTTTAAACAGTAACAGCTATAAGACTGCATGCACACTGGGCTTAAACAAATGTCTGTTCTCTCGGGAGTAAAAAAACACTCATATAGAGCATTTTTTTGTACAAAGTTTAGACGTGTTTAGGAGAGTTTTAGGTATTTTCTGCCTCCAAGCTCCAATCAGAAACACGAATCAGAAGGGTTTTTTTTCCTGCATCTACGTTGAACTAAAAATATGCCTCTTTAGTGTCCTAATGTGCATGGATACATAGGATAACATTGAGCTGCTTCTACAGGCAGAACACAAAACTCCTGCAGAAGCAACATTTTTTTAAGCCAGTGTGCATAGAGCTTAAAGCCTCGTACACATAATTGGACTTTCCGATAACAAGGGCGTTGGCTCCAACTTGTCTTGCATACACACGGTCACACAAATGTTGGCTAACAATTACGAACGTAGTGACGTAGAAGACGTACGTGATATCTCCATTACGAACGCTAGTTTTACAAGACCGAGTGCTTCCGGCTCATCCTTGACTCCGAGCATGTTTGTACTTTGGACTTTTGACACGATCGTAAATCTCCGGATGACGGAGCCTGTTTTTCACCGTCCGTTGGCTTTGCTTACCCCTTATATTACAAAGCAGGACACCTGCATGCGGCAAGCCATCACTCCCGAGCAAAGGCTTGTCGCCACCTTGCGGTACTTGGCGACGGGGAGAAGTCTGCAGGATATTAAGTTCACAACTGGGATCTCCCCCCCAGGCTCTGGGAATCATTATTCCAGAGACCTGTTCTGCCATAATTCAGGTCCTGCAGAAGGACTATCGTATTGTATTTATTTCATCATTCCATAATTACTATGATTGTAATATGCTGTGAATGTCCTCTTTGTCCTCATGCATACTGTAAGCTTTTAATGCTCCTTTTTTGTCCTTCATGCATATTTGCCTTCACTAACCTCCCCAGCATGCTATCCTGGGCCCATATACACCTAGCCTAGTCACTTAACAATGTATTTTGTCAGCTCCATTGCAGTGCTTACCCTAAACACCCCCTAAAATGTGTCCAAATGTTATTTTTGTCCTTAAATTCAGGCAGAGTGCAAGAGGCTTTTTTTGGGGGCCAAAACTAATTTGGAACCCACCCTCTCCCCTAACCGCTAAGTCAACTGATACCAATACTCTATCTGCTGACTGCCAAACCCATACACACTATACCTACCTCTTTTGTGGTCATATTTATGGATGAATTCACCAAAGCATGTAGTGCAAGGGCCTGCCTGAATACTTTCAAATGGTACTGTTTAACCACTTCCCGCCCGCCCTATAGCGGATTGATGTTCCGGGAAGTGGTTCCGTTATCCTGACTGGGCATCATATGACGTCCAGCAGGATAACATGCTGCCGCACGCCCCCGGGGGTGCGCATCGCGGCGATCGGTGGAGCAGTGTGTCAGTCTGACACACCGCTCCACCGATCTTGGTAAAGAGCCCCCCGGCGGAGGCTCTTTACCACGTGATCAGTTGTGTCCAATCACGGCTGATCACGCTGTCAATGGGAAGAGCCGTAGATCGGCTTTTCCCATTGGCGTCTGACAGACGCGAGTAGAGGAGAGCCGATCGGCGGTTCTCCTGACAGGGGGGGGTCGCGCAGCCCCCCCTCAGATCAACACACTGGACCACCAGGGATCGCCACTAGGACCACCAGGGAAGGGGCAACATGTGGATGGCCAGGTATGTACCCCATGGCCATCCACATGTGCCCAATGTGCCCAATCTGTGCCAATCAGTGCCCACAAATGGGCACTGATTGGCACCATTATGTTCCAGATCTGCCCAGCAATGCCCCCAATATGTTTTATCAGTGCCACCTGTCAGCGCCCATCGGTGCCACCTGTCAGTGCCCATCTGTGCCCATCAGTGCCCACCTATCAGTGCCCATCAGTGCCACACATCAGTGCCACCCATAAGTACCCATCGGTGCCACCCATATATACCAATCAATGCCACCTACGAGTGCCCATCAGTGCCACCTATGAGTGCCCATCGGTGCCACCTATGAGTGCCCATCAGTGCTGCATACCAGTGCCACCTATCAGTGCCCATCAGTGCCGCCTATCAGTGCCCATCATCAGTGCCCGTCAGTGCCACCTCATCAGTGCCACCTCAATGGTGCCACCTCATTGGTGCCCATCAGTGCCGACGTATCAGTGCCCGTCAGTGCAGTCATATCAGTGCCCGTCATTGAAGGAAAAAACGTACTTATTTACAAAAAATTTTAACAGAAACAAAGAAAAACTTGTTTTTTTTCAAAATTTGCCGTCTTTTTTTATTTGTTGCGCAAAAAATAAAAACCGCAGAGGTGATCAAATACCACCAAAAGAAAGCTCTATTTGTGGGAAGAAAATTATAAAAAAATTTGTTTGGGTACAGTGTAGCATGACCGCGCAATTGTCATTCAAATTGCGACAGCGCTGAAAGCTGAAAATTGGCCTGGGCGGGAAGGTGTCTAAGTGCCTGGTATTGAAGTGGTTAAAGTTTTGTTCTCCTATTTTCTTGATGGGTAATTGCAAAATGTAAAAATGCGCTTCAATTTGGACAGTGTGTATTCATATTTTTGTATTATGACACTTCTTACCTGTCCAGTGGTCTGCCAATAGTGTAATTAAGGAGGGGCTGGCCAAAGTAATACACATTATTTATGCATTCAGCTCTCAATGAAGTGGAGAAGGTTACCTGTCCAAAACATCCCCCCCCACCATAACATTTTTTCAATGGGCCATCAGAGGGGGTGAGGAATCTGATAAGTGTACCTTATACTTTTGACTTTAAATACTCATTTCAAAAAATGTTATACTTATGTTGGCCAAGAATGTTTGTGTCTAATCTGCTTGCAATGTTATGTGCAAAAGTACTCATTTTTTTTTCTTGTTTGACTCCACAGTTTCCTTCCAACCCACAGGAATGGCAGACTGTGGCCTCTCAATTTGCCCAGCAGTAGGACTTTCCAAACTGCGGCGGGGCAATAGATGGGAAACACGTCCGCATTGTCCCACCCTCCAACTCGGGGTCGTACTACTTTAACTACAAGGGGTATAATAGTTTTGTGTTGGTGGCGGTGGTGGCGGTGGTGGCGGCGATTTACGAATTCCTCTATGTGGACGTGGGGAAGAATGGCTGGATGTCGGATGGTGGAGTCATCGCCCAGACGGAATTCTACAGACGGCTCCAGAATGGCAGCTTGGGCTTGCCTCCCCCAGCAGACAACGTGGCAGGCCTCCCATTCGTGTTTGTAGCAGATGAAGCATTTGCGCTGGGGGACCATCTTATGAGGCCATTCCCTCTGAGGACCCTCACCCCGGACCAGAGGGTCTTTAACTACTGGCTGGCCAGAACCAGAAGAGTGGTGGAAAATGCCTTTGGCATAATGGCCAGCCGGTTCCACCTATTCCTTACTTCCATAAATATGGCGGAATATAAACTAAACCACTTTATTGTTTGCTGCTGCATTTTGCACAATTTTTTTTTTTAAGAAAAAATGCAGCCAACTATCTGGCCTCAGTTGCAACTGAGGCCGGCTCACTGGAGCAAAACATGGCAGCACTTGAACCTGGCCATCCTGGCTTGCCCCCCCAAAGTGCCCGTGAAGTACGGCAAAGCTATCTGGAGTACTTCACGTGTAGGGGGGCAATTGATATGCCAGATAATGTTGGAAAATAAATTTGTTGTTAAAAACTGAACTCATATTTCATTTGATTTACTGCTTGTGTTTCTTTTATCTGTCTCCTAGGTTCTCCAATGGCCTTTTATTTTTGGCCATTTTCTTCAATAGTGCAAACGTAACTTATTTGATACATGAGGTGACAATCTCTTCTTCAGCTAACTATTATGTTGTGCTATGGGTCTGCTACACACACACACACACACACACACACACACACACACAATGTTTTTGTTATTAATGTATGTAATGCATTAATGATAAAAATAATCATCCTTTTCATTAATTAATTGCTTGGAGTCCCTAAAATGGCCTGATTGGGGAAAATTTTAAAGCACTGTGGGGGTTATTTACTAAAGGCAAATCCACTTTGCACTACAAGTGCACTTGAAAGTGCACTGAAACTGCACTGAAAGTGCACTTGTAGTGCAAAGTGGATTTGACTTTAGTAAATAACCCCCATTGTCACTGTAACTACACCAACTTACTCCAAAAACTGGTATTGAGCATTGAAAGAAGAATCCACACATTGTTGAGTAAAAAACATTTTACTCTAAGCACATTCACATGTGCGTTATAAAAGGGTTTTTTAATAAACCAACATCTTTGGTGTATAACATGTATGTGTGACAATATATAGCTTTTTTGTGTTTAAACAGGCATAACATACACATCCACAACTCAGGAACTTACAAAGTTCAACTTTGTTCAAGTGACGGCAATATGAGACATTAATATGTCAAAACTGTGTTGATTTTGCCTTCATCAGATGGGGTGATGTCACCCCTGTAAAAGCCAAATTTTGAAGATGCACACAAATTGGGACTCAAAAATGTGGATTTCCCTCCTCATCCCATGCCTAAAATGTGTGTCTTTTCCCTACATCTATTTTTCTAAAGCCACAAAACACACAGTCACAGTGTGTCAACATGTGCTAGATCCCATCACGGGGGATCAATGGACGTGTTTCAGGGGTGCAACCCCTTCCTCTCACTTACTTTAGTTGCGAGGAAGGGGTTGCACCCACAAAACGTGTACATTGATATCCCGTGATGGCTGATAGCACATGTTGACACACTGTGTGCATCTTCAAAATTTGGCTTTTAAATTACTTTAAAATTTATAGAAAAACATAAAAAGTAATGACAACATTGAAATTTTTTTTTTGTTAGATTTTGGCTAAAACATCAATGATGTTGGTGAGTCTTTTTTCAACATCATTGATATTTTCCTTGACCTTCTCTAAATCCCAATTGCACACCATTATTTCACTGATCAGGATTTGTGCACTTGCACTGTTGACGTGAGTTTCTTCTTCCACAACATCCACATTATCTAAAAAAAAAAAAATACATACCATGTATTATAAATATGCAGGCAAAGTTTTGTTGGCAGAAAATTTGAGAACCTGCTAAGAAACATTTGTTGATGGAAATTCTGACAGCAAATGTTCGATGGATCATACACACGGTCGGACTTTCTGACAACAAGCTCACATCGAATATTTCCCGTCGGAAAATCCGATCGTGTGTACGCAGCATTAGTGTTATGTGAATGTGCCCAAGAAAAAACATTCAGAATTCAGACAAGCAGACTTTCAAACTTTACAGGTATTGGTAAATCATGTTGATAAACCAGAACCAAAATCTGATATAGTTATTATAACCTAGGTGGTCAGAAACTGCCCAGTCATTGCAAGCCACAATATGTTTGATCTTGGGAGCAACACTTGTAGTTAACAGCCCGTTATTGCCACCAAAATTCATATGCCTTTACCAAAGTAGTATTTCCTAAACCTGTCCTTGAGACTCGCCCAACTGTGCATGTTTTGGAGATTTATGCAAAGGTAGTGAAGGTTTCTCAGTTGATCATCAACCATCTGTGAGGATATCCACAAAGCAAAACCTGCTTGGGGGACAGCTTCATCACTGTAATACACATTAAGGAGCAGCATTTGTTTATTGTTTGAAAATGTATTTTGTATTTGAAAACATGGCATAAACTGGAAATTCCCCTCAAGAGGCTGTAGTCATTAGAGGTCGCTACAGACTGTATGCATAACTATAACTACAGGCTAATGTGCTGCCCTGACATACCTGTGAAAGTGCTTTGCAGTGTTCATAATTTTTTTACAGTCTCTCTCAAGTGTAGGTCCTTCGGAGGCATAGTCCAGTGCTGGTATCTTCTGGGAAAACCACAAGTTAAAAGTCCCTGCTGCGAGCCATGACAGGCGACTTTCTCCTACTCCCCTGGGCCTCTTCTTCTGTATCCATTCTTTGCGGGATTCATGCTCAAAGCTGTAGCGTGCTCACAAAGTGTCTCCTGTGGAACCACTGACAACTCCCCAGATTCCCATGGGTGAACTCTCTCTGAACCAGCCCACTGTCCCATTTATATAATTTATATCGTTGGTTTTAACCCTTCTGCTTTGAACAGGTCTCCACAAGTATGCTTCTTCCACTACATGTTTAGATGTTTACATGTTCCACTACATGACTCGGTGACGCCGGACGCCGCGACGGCTGAGGAGCCGCAATTGGAGGGTCCTCCACACACAGGTGTGGTAGTCGCACAGGTGTCTGTGTGATTAATGGACCAATTACCAGGCCATACTTCATCTACAGCCCTTTCTTGGTAAATACCTAGCCCACTTCCGATTGGCTGCTGCCACACCGCCACCCCTATTCCTGGGCTACTTAAACTCAGGTAAGCAGAGCATAGCACTGCTACACAGCCCAGAGGAACACCACTCCTGCAAGGACATGAGAGGCTAGTTTATCCAGAGATAGAAACAAGTACTTTATTTTTCTTTTTCTTTATTATTTTCCTTCTTTTTCTTTTTTCTCTCTTTTTTCTTTTTCTTCTGCTTTGTTTTTCTTTCTTTCTTTCTCTCTCTCTCCTTTCTTTTTGTCTCTTACCCATCATTATATGTTTGGCTCTTTACCATTTACATTGGAATGATATATCCACTCCAACTTTTGGCACTATCTTTCAACAAGTCCCTTTGCTCTCTGATCTCTGCACATATACTATATTGCTATCTGGTAGGAATACATACACATACTGATGACATATATATGTTTTCTTTGTTTCTTGCTAGATTTGCACCTTCCTTATTTTCTTGGCGGTTCCTGTGAGCTCTGACTTACCGCTCCACCCTTTCAGGGTCTAGTTCACCTGTCTTTCCAAGCTATGACCTGCCGCATGTCCTACTCATTTTGCACCCTAGCGGGCAGTAAAATCTAACCCCACTGCGTTTTATGTGAGTACCGATGTAAATGGTGCATATTTCAGTAAATGTCTGCCCTTTTGGGAAAACGATAAATTGATTATTACATGTATGGACTCAATACTTATTTTATGTATATATATGTTTTCTTTTTTGTTAGAAATACAACAGCACGCCCTATTTGAACCCCTGAAGAAGGAAATATAATGTCATGAAAAGAAATGTATCTTTTTATGCTCTCTGAAACATGTTGGGTCCTAGTGCAGCCACTTTTGGTCTCTGATCCCCAGTTTTCAGAAGTGTTTTTTGCTGTAGCGTGTAGTATTTTTTGACACTCTTGTTCCTCACATGTCATTGTTATTTGCTACTTTTGTGTATTGAATAATATTTATATTTTTTTATCTGCTTCTGTACTCACCATATTTTGATCCTGTTTTGGTTTTCTGCCCATATTATCCCTTTTGGGGCATTTTTCTCTCTCTACAATAGTTTTTGGGATGTGGCAGAGACCCTCAGGACTAGCTTCCTAACTAGTTCCCCTCCCTCCATATTATTCCTTCCATTACATGTTTGGCCTAAACAATGTCCCCTGTGGCTTCTCGGCCTAACCCAGTCAGATCCAGGTCCACATGGCTCGAAACAGCTCTCAAACACACACTCCTTACACAAGCAAAGTCTTTCTCCAACACCTCGCCGTGTTCTCGGGTTCTGCTTTTATATGTTTCTGCTCCCTGGTGATTGCTCATAGACCGTGCAGTTTAGATGCAGCTTAACCACTTCAGCCCCGGGATTTACCCCCTTAATGACCAGGTCATTTTTTGTGATACGGCACTGCGTCGCTTTAACTGATAATTGTGCGGTCGTGCGACGTTGTACCCAAACAAAATTGATGTCCTTTTTTTCCCACAAATAGAGCTTTCTTTTGGTGGTATTTGATCACCTTTGTGGTTTTTATTTTGTGCGCTATAAACAAAAAAAGACTGACAATTTTGAAAAAAAACAAACAATATTTTTTACTTTCTGCTATAATACATATCCAAAAAAAAAAAATAAGTAAAAAATAAAATGTATTCACCACTTTAGGCCAATATGTATTCTTCTGCATATTTGTTAGGGCTGCGGAAATTAACGAATAATTCCTCGATTAATCGTTAACTTTTTTAATCGATCTAAATTCTTTTGATCGGTACTTACCTCTCCTCCGGCTTCCGGGTCTTCAGGGAGTTCCGTCGGAGATCCGATGACGTCACGGACATCCACGTCACCGGACTCCTCCCCCCTTCCCCAAGTGCCTCCGTCTGCTAACGAAGGGAAGGGTGGAAGGTCATATACATATTTTAATTTTTTTTTAATCAAAAAAGGCTTACATGGTATTGCATAAATCAGTATTTTACATTTTAAGAAAGCGGGGTAATAAAACGGAGGTTAACACTGCTCAAAATGATTACTGCTATGGCAAGCAAAAAAGTATTATGGTTAATTTACATTAAGGTGGCAACTTGCACATATTTTAAAGAAAGTTGTGCGTCAGCTAAACACAGTTTTATGTTTCAGTTGATAATCATTGCATTGTTCAGTACAAATTCCTTGTTGGGGTGGGGGATACTGTTCTGTAGGCGTGGTGGCTGGCTAGTTTATGGACTCAAAATACCATCAGCCTCTGTCCGGTTTTTATTGGTGGCTGAGTGGACATTGGGAAGATTTCCCCCCACACTTCTTTTAGTAAAGGGAAAGCTACCAAAACAGGGACCCTTAAAAGATTATTTTTTTAGTATTATCTTTTGTAGAGTAGAGAGTAGAGTTAAACTAACTTTCTACATTTTTCTTAAAGTTTAATAAAAAAAATTACTTACGTCAGTGCTACAGTTTGAATTTAAAACGTATCTGTGTGAACTGTGAAGTTAAGTCATGGATTGTGGAAACTAACTAGTGTCGGGTGATTGTATATAGTGTATATCACATTTACCATTGACTATTACAGAGTTGAAATGCAAGGAGATCAGCTAAAAGTAGTTGGATCTGTATGTGCATTATAATTAATCGATATTAGTCGATTAATCGATTTAAAAAAAATTGATTAATCGAACACGAAAATTTTAATCAGTAACAGCCCTAATATTTTTGTAAAAATCACAATAAGCGTATATTAATTGGTTCGCGCAAAAATTATAGCGTCTGCAATATAGGGGATAGATTTATGCACTTTATTTTTTTTTTAAATTGTTTTTACTGGTAATGGCGGCGATCTGCGATTTTTAGCGGGATAGCGACGGACAAATCTGACCTTAAGTGACACTTTTTTTCTGGCGTCAGGCGCGCTTCCGCTGTATCTCATGCACAGACCGACATACAGGTGCGTTGCTTCGCGTGGTCGGGCCATCTTACCGCATTATATGTGCGGTGGGTGGTCCGGAAGTGGTTAAAGTGGTTGTAAAGGCTCAAGGTTTTTCCTTCTGTGGTGCAGCTCCCCCCCAGACCCCCCCCTAAATTTTGCTTACCTGAGCCAGATCCGATCCAGCGATGTTCACGAGCGCAGCGGCTCCAGCTGCTGTCAATCAAATCAAGTGACACAGGCACAGGGTTGGGGCTGCTCTGTGCAAAACTATTGCACACAGCAGGTAAGTATAGGCATGTTTGTTTTTTTAAACAAACGTTTACAACCCCTATAACTGTGAAGAAAAGTTCTGCTTACAGCACACAACTCCCTGCAATCTCTGGACACCTGTTTAAAGCTGTGATGAACAGTAATGTTAAACACTGCCACAACCACTTGTGATGACTCCCGAACCTTGTTAGATGTAGAAACGAGGAACTAAACATACAGCGGGTTCAGACTTGGTTTCTATATCTAATAAGGGACTTATTTTTGGCAGTGTTGCAAAATGTTCTGGTTGTACCCCAAAAATACAACGTTGTATATGCAAGTTAGGGTCTTGTTTCTACATCTATAATCACCCTACTTTTTGTCAAGCCTTATAAGCATCTCTGGCTGTGGCTCTGTGGGTTAATGCACCCTTGAGTGAAGGTGAGTTTGACTCCTGGGTTTGTCATTCCAAATTTGACCACTGCGCTTCTGAAAGTTGCTGTTTATAGTCACAAATTGCATTGTGAGAAACTGGCATACCTGATGTAGCCGTGGTTTTTGGTTTCTTCAGCTTACACTTTGGAGATGTCTGACCATTATGTTTCCATGGTACTTATATGGGTTTTTTACACCGGGTAACTACAAGACGGTGAAGTATTATTGCCTCAATGTCAGTCATGTTTGTTGACCTTATCGTCTAACATTGGTATTCCATGGAACTATCACAATATTTTTTCACCTTATGGTGTTTTGCTCCTTTAGAACTTTGACCCTCTGATGAGGATGAATATATTCTGGTCTGTCATCTGTTTCTCATTTCAACCTTTTTCTGTGGATGAATATTTATTGGCCAGTTATGTGCCACTCATATCAACTTGCTAGCACACAATTTGACTAATTCCAATGATAAAAGCAATAACTGCTGGCTACAAATCTAATATAAGTTATATATAAGCAATTTACTTGTCTTGTATAAAGACCTATGCTGGATTACTGGAGGGAGATGTCTACATCATATGACACAAGATAGTAAAATGAGGTTTCAGTAAAATTTATAGCATGGCCCTCACAAATGACCCCCTTACAGTGCTTTTCCACATTTTGTCATGTTACAAACAAAAATATAAATACATTTTATTGGGATTTTATGTGATAGACCAACACAAAGAGGCACATAATTGTGAAGTGGAAGGAAAATGATAAATGGTTTTACAAATTTCTTACAAATAAATATGTGAAAAGTTTGGTGTGCATTTGTATTCACCCCTGAGTCAATACTTTGTAGAACCACCTTTCACTGCAATAACAGCTGCAAGTCTTTTTAGGGATGTCTCTACCAGCTTTGCACATCTAGAGAGTTATCTTTTAGCTCATTCTTCTGTGCAAAATAGCTTCAGCTCTGTCAGATTGGATGGAGAGCGTCTGTGAACAGCAATTCATGTCTTGCCACAGAATCTCAATTGGATTTAGGTCTGGACTTTGACTAGGCCATTCTAACACATGAATATGATTTGATCTAAACCATTCAATTGTAGCTCTGGCTGTATGTTTAGGGTCATTGTCCTGCTGGAACGTGAACCTCCGCCCCAGTCTCAAGTCTTTTGCAGACTCTAATGCCCTGTACACACGGTTGGATTTTCCGATGGAAAATGTCCGATCGGAGTGTGTTGTCAGAAATTCCGACCATGTGTGGGCTCCATCGGACATTTTCCATCGGATTTTCCAACACACAAAGTTTGAGAGCAGGCTATAAAATTTTCCGACAACAAAATCCGATCTCGTCAATTCCGACCGTGTGTGGCCAGTTCCGACGCACAAAGTGCCACGTATGCTCAGAAGAAATTCCTAGACGGAACAGCTCGGTCTGGTAAAATTAGCGTTCGCAATGGATATAACACTTTCGTCACGGTGCAATGTTAAACATGGTTTAATACAGCGCACTCTCACTCTCTTCTTCTTTATAATGTGAGAAGAATGAAGTAGTTTTGCTGCTCATATTCACACAGACTTCTCACAAACTTCTTTCTTTATTATTTATCGGGATTCCCTCAATATATTTTGATTTGTCACATCTGACAAAATTATTTTTGGGTTGTTTTATTTATTTATTTTTTTTTAAAGGCAGATTTTTTTTTATTTTTTAGGTTTGTATATTTTTCAAGGCTGATCTTTGTTTTATTTTATTTTTAGTTTTACTCCAGAATATTTTTGTGTGTGTTTTGTGTTTCAAGTTACCACAACACCATTGGTATCTTGTATTATTTAATCTCAAGGAGATTGTTTGGTGTTGGTGTCCCTTCTTAATTTCACATTGTATTTTTGAAATGTACCTGAATCCTCACCAACAAACTGTCCTTTTTTAAGGAAAACACACATAGGCAAGTATAATTGAAACAAAAATTCCTTTATTAAGGGCTCAGAACCAAACAAAGAGGGAGACAACGCTGGAGAAACAGCAGAAATTGGCGAAGCCTTGGACCCCCAGGGCAGACATCAATTCTTTAACATCAAAATTGGTGGCCTGAGGAGTCCATATGTAAGGGAGTGCAGTCTGGTCCAGAAGTCCCAGAGATCCGGAAAGCAGCAGATGACATCTGTGTCCCCAGGCTGTGTTACTACAAGAGGCTGCATCTTTTGCCAGACCAGACTGGACCCAGGGTCATCACTTTCTGGTCTTCTTTCCACGCTTCCTTCCTGGCTGTGGCTCTGCTGTTGGAGATGTGGCAGGAGGAGGAGTAGGACCTGGAGGAGGAGGAGGACTAGTAGGACCTGGAGGAGGAGGAGGAGGAGTAGTAGGACCTGGAGGAGGAGGAGGACCATGTGTGAGGTCACAAATGTGGGTAGCAGATGTTATTTGGCCCCTCAACCCCTTATTGAGAGCTTCCAAAATTAAGGACTCACACATGAGTTGTTGGCCCTCCTCCATCCACTGCATTTTGCAGGCAATTATGCCAGCAAAGTCCTCCTCCACAGTGTGGGGGGCTCTCAGGGCCTCTGTAGCCTTCCAAAAGAGGCCTATGGCAGCCTCCTCCAGGGTACTCCTCTTCCTGCCACTCTGTCTTTGTGGGTGTAGGTGAGGGACCTGCATATCAGGCAGCCTGCTTGGCCCGGCCACCTCCTGGCTGAGACTTCCCTGTGTATGAAAAAGGGACATGGTTTTAGTTTTTGCATCATCAATCACAATCATAAATTAGTACTCCAAACTAACAGCTAGTTAACATCATTGATTGGACAAGCAGAAATATTTAGAGAAATGCTATACCTGGCTCAATCTGGGCTCCTCCACATGTTGCTGCCTGGAAGGCCCAGGTTGGGCGTCAGAAGCCTCAGCTGGGGGGGAAGGAAGCGTGGAAGGAAGACTGGAGAGTGATGACCTGGGTTCAGTCTGACCTGCCAGAAAATGCAGCCTGTCATAGTACCACATCCTGGGGACATAGATGTCATCTGCTGCTTCGGATCTCGGGGAATCCTGGACCTTCTTGTGCTCCCTTAGATAAGTGCTCCTCAGGCCACCAATTAGGATCTTCAAATAGGTGATGTCTGCCGTGGGGATCACCTGCTTCACAAATTCCAGCAATTGATCCAGCGCTGCCTTCCTCTTTGTTTGGTTCTTATAATGTGGGTGGTTTATGAAGATTGCCATAAAGTCTGTATCTTTCAAGATATCCATTTTCACTGCAAGACACAACACAAGACAAACCCTAATGTCAGGCAAAACTCTCCTAAATCTTGTTACAATATAGGCCTCAATCTAGAAGCAGTATAGGCCCAAGTTTGGCTCTTACCTTCGTCTTACCTTCGTTATCACGATCGGCGCCTCCGATACTCCTTCCTCCTCTCACAGATCGTACGTACTACGCACGCGTGTTACGCTTTATACACACTGCGCATGCGTGTAACTCCGCCTGCCCCTGACGTTCTTTCTAGTCTATTCCCCGCCCCTTTTCGTTCAGCGCAGTGGGGGAAGAGCACATGGCGGAGACACAGCAGGTGCGTGCTAATTACAGCAACGAGGAGGAGGGGGAGAAAAGCCCGGATCCGGAAACGTCCCGATCCAGAAGGAGACGATTTAAGGCCTCAAATATGTCCTTTGGGGAGATGTTGGAGATGGTCGACATCCTGAAGAGGGCCGACTATGATGGGAAGTATGGACCTTACCCCAACCCCAATGTCCAAAAGGCCAAGATCATGGCGAAAGTGGTCAAAAGTCTGCACCGGAATTTTCGGGGTACGTCGATCGAAAGATCAGCTCAGGAAGCGGTGGTCGGACCTGAAATTACGAGAACATGAGCAGTACAGAAAGATCCGGAGAGTGCTGCAAAAAAGTAAGTAGTTGTGCTGTGTTCCTATTCTTTTTGTCTTTATTACGTTCGTGCTGCTCCATGTGCTTTTCTTAAGTGTTGTACAGTTTAAAATGGCAACTTACATGTTCATGGGCACATTATTCGTTCGTATCAAACATTTTTCTTTCGGCCTATAAAACACTATTGTTTTGGCCATATGCATTTGCCCACATTTTTTAGGGCCTACTTGTATGAAAATAATTTGGTTGTGTAGATGGGTTTGTTACTAGAATGAAATGCAAACTAGATTCTGTGTAAGGAGAGGACACTCAGCAGCTGTTTACACGTCTGGACGCTGGAGCACTAGTGTGGGACACAAGAACACAATTTTTTTTAGGGGGCCCACACAGGTGCTCCAGTGTATACTATAGGGGGGTCTCCATCTGTGAAGCTTGTACCAAACAGGTAAAGTATTGAAGCTTGACAAAGGACAATCAAAATTCTACATCTTGGAACACTGGCAAAATAGACAATTGTACCCCACTTCCAAGCAATGTTTCATATTTATAGTTCTGCCATCAAATATCTGTGTGCTAAGTATACCATTTTTGTTTTACATAGGGGAGAAAAGACTCGGAGGACACCCCTCATCCGAGGAGACCAGAGACCCCCCTACCTCTGGAAGAAGGTGAAATACCCCAAACACAAGAAGAGCAGGAGGAGGAAGAAGACGTGGTGGAACTAGTTACCACAACAGGTGAGTGTCTGCGACCACAGGCTCAGGTAAGAGATGGATGCCGGCATATATATAATACATGTTTTTTTTTTGGTTTCTCTCTTTTTAGGTGATCGTGATGTTGTGGATCCAGGGCATTTCACCTCGGAAAGTGCACAGATCCTGATCGGGGAGATCATGGGGTGTAATGTTGCATTGGAAAACCTCAAGAAAAACATCAATGATGTTATTCAAAAAAATAAGAACATCATTGATGTTTTGGGGAAAGTTTAAAACCCCTCCAAATCCCTTTGTTTTTTTGTGTGCTACAATGGTAAAAATGTTTTAGCGATTTTTAGAAAAGCCAAATTTTGAAGATGCACACAGTGTGTCAACATGTGCTATTTGCCATCACGGGAGATCAATGGACGCGTTTTGGGGGTGCAACCCCTTCCTCAATAATAAAGTAGCTGTGAGGAAGGGGTTGCTCCCCCAAAACACGTCCCTTGATCCCCCGTGATGGCAGCTAGCACATGTTGACATTCGTAAATTGGTGTGCATCTTCAAAATTTGGCTTTTACTGGGGTGACTTCACCCCATCTGAACGCAATATTAAACACAGTTTGTAAATACTCATGTCTGATATTGCCTTCAAGTTCTACCAAAAGTGAACTTTGTAAGTTCAAGATTTGTGTCTTTCTTGTTGTTTTGAAATATGCCTGGTTTATCTTAAATGGACATTTCTATTTTTGATAATGCCACCCCAAAAATTGTTATACAACAAACATGTTGGTTTGTTTTACAAACCTTTTCTAAATGCACATGTGATTGTGCAGGTAAGATTGTTAATCAAGAATGTGTGGATTATTGTCTCAACGTTACAACACTTTTGTGGTGCTCTAATTGCTGCTTTCTGTGACAATGGGTGTTATTTCCTAAGGGCAAATCCACTTTGCACTACAAGTGCAGTTTCAATGCAGTTTCAAGTGCACTTGTAGTGCAAAGTGTCTTTGCCTTTAGTAAATAACATCCAACAGTGCTTTGTAAGGTTACTCAATCACGCCATTTTCAGGACTCACCACATTTTGGTCAGGGTCAGCTAAAACAAACACAAGCAGTAAATGTCACCAAAGATTTGCTTAATTTTTTTTTTATTTGATCAAGGTTTCACAAATTGTCTGGCATATTGATGGCCCCCCTACCTGCAAAGAACTCAAGGTATCTTAGCCGGACATCACGGGCACTCAGGGAGGGCAAAAGGGGGGGTTTTCCGGCGCTCCGCAACATGTGATGTCTAAGGTAAATAGTACAATGGTAGCTATAATAGCACATTAAAATAAGGCAGGTAAATTCTAGAATGAGGAGGCAGCCATCCTCAGAGGGTGTCCATTACCTCTGTTGATAATCATTGTTGAAAAAAGGAGGGGTGTGGAGGCGCCAACTGTGGTAGCTTGTTTATGCAAAAATAAAAGTTAGTGTAACAATTACACTTACTGGTTTTAAATCTCAAAGAAACACCTCCACCCTGCGAACCAGTAAGTGTAATTGTTACACTAACTTTTATTTTTGCATAAACAAGCTACCACAGTTGGCGCCTCCACACCCCTCCTTTTTTCAACTCAGGGAGGGCAAGCCAGGACGGCCACTTTCAAGCGCCGCCAGGGTTGTTTCATTTATAATTCCGGCCTCAGGCCCAACTGAGCCAGCATAGTTGGCAGAATGTTGCCGTAAAAAGTTATGTAGAACACAGCACGCCAGGATTATATGATTCAGTTTATACTCCGCCATATGGATGGGTGTAAGAAATAGGCGGAACCGGCTGGCCATGATTCCAAATGTGTTCTCCACCACTCTTCTGGCTCTGGCCAGCCGGTAATTAAAAACCCTCTGGTCCGGGGTGAGGGTCCTCATCGGGAATGGTCGCATAAGGTGGTCCCCCAGCGCAAAGACTTCATCCGCTATGAAGACGAATGGGAGTCCTTCCACATTGTCTTCTGGAGGTGGCAAGTCCAAGCTGCCATTCTGGAGACGCCTGTAAAACTCCGTCTGGGCGATGACTCCACCATCAGACATCCAGCCATTCTTCCCCACGTCCAACTTACAGGAACTCATAATTAGCCGACACCACCGCCAACATCACAATGCTATTGAACCCCTTATAATTATAATAGTATGACCCCGAGTTGGGTGGTGGGACGATGTGGACGTGTTTCCCATCAATTGCCCCTCCGCAGTTAGGAAAGTCCCACCGCTGGGCAAAGTGGGAGGCCACAGTCTGCCATTCCTGTGGCGTGGAAGGAAACTGTGGAGGAAAAAAAAAATTAGTCTTTTTGCACATTAAAACATGGAAAGCAGATTAGACACAAACATTCTTGGCCAACATCAAGATAACATTTATTAATGGGAATTTTACAACACCAAAGTATAAGGTACACCTATCATATTCCCCCTCCTCCCCCCTCTCCTGGGCCATTTCTAACATTATAGGGGGTGGGACTCTTGGACAGGTAACCCTCTCCACTTCATTGAGAGATGAATGCCTAAATAATGGGTATTACTTTGAACAGCCCCTCCTTAGTTACACTATTGGCAGCCCACTGGACAGGTAAGAAGTGTCATAATATAAAGATATAAATACACATTGTACACATTTGAGCACATTTGGACATTCTGCTATTACCTATCAAGATAATAATAGAATACAAAAACCTTAAACAGTACCATTTGAAAGTATACAGGCAGGCCCTTGCACTACATGCTTTGGGGAATTCATCCATAAATCTGACCACAAAAGAGATGGGTATAGTGTGTATGGGTTGGGCAAAGTCAGCAGATAGATGATTGAGGATAGATAGAGAATTGGTATCAGCTGACTTAGCAGTTGGGGGGAGGGAGGGTTAAAAATGATTTGGGGACACCCCAAAAAAAAGCCTCTGGCACTCTGCCTGAATTTAAAACACAAATCACTTTTAATAACATTTTAGGGGGTGTTTGGGTTAAAGCACTACTATGGAGCTGATAAAATACATTGTTAAGTGACTACATGAGGTGAATATAGGGCCTGTAGACCATGCTGGGGAGGTAAGTGAAGGCAAATATGTATGAAGGACAACACAAATAATTACATAAAAATCCAGCATGCATGAGGACAAAGGGGACATTCACAGCATATTCCAATCATGGTAATTAGGGAATGAGGAAAGAAATACAATATAATAGCAAACATTAAATACAATAAAATGCAAGGTTAAAGGATAAAAATCTTACCTTAATATAATCCTTCTGCAGGACCTGGATGATGGCAGAACAGGTCTCTGGGATAATGATACCCAGAGCCTGGGGGGAGATGCCTGTCGAGAACTTCAAGTCCTGCAGGCTTCTCCCCGTCGCCAAGTACCGCAGGGTGGCGACCAACCTCTGCTCCGGAGTGATGGCTTGCCTCATGCAGGTATCCTGCCTGCTGATATAGGGGTCAGTGAAGCCAACAAACGGTGAAATACGGGGTCCGTCATCCAGAGAAAGTTCCTGAAATCATCAGGATTATTCTCACGGATCTCACGGAGCAAAGGCATATGAGAGAACTGGTCACGCTGAAGCAACCAATTCTTGGTCCATGAACTCCTCCCCACCCTGTTCATGGACTGGACTTGTGTCAAAGTCAGGACCCCAACACCAAGCCCCCGCACAGCACGAACTCTACGAGGCTGCTCAGAACGAAGTAACAGAACGCACTGAAGAACAGCAAGGCCTGTGAAGAGCGACCTGAAAAACAGCAACAAACGAACAAGAACACAATGACTAATGAAAGTCACGCGTAGCTTGCTTGCACGCACTGAAGAGCAGATACAAACCCACAAGCACAAACTGAACTGCAGAAAACGATCTGAAAGCCACGAGTCTGAAAAAGCGCGAATCGTCTCTCACCAAACTTTTACTAACACGAGATTAGCAAAAGGTGCCATGCTTGGTTCTGAACTGCCCTTTACTAGTCTCGTCGTACGTGGTTGACGTCACCTCGTTCTTGGCGATCGGAAATTCCGACAACTTTGTGCGACCGTGTGTACGCAAAACAAGTTTGAGCCAACATCCGTCGGAAAAAATCCTAGGATTT
Organism: Aquarana catesbeiana; assembly: GCF_042186555.1. Lineage (NCBI taxonomy): Eukaryota > Metazoa > Chordata > Amphibia > Anura > Ranidae > Aquarana > Aquarana catesbeiana. Next base: position 687,282,812 of record NC_133325.1, on the reverse strand, counting down.
TGTTGTCGGAATGTCAGATCAATGTCTGACCGTGTGTACGGGGCATAACAGGTTTTCTTCTAAGATTGCCCTGTATTTGGCTCCATCCATCTCCCCATCAACTCTGACAAGCTTTCCTGTCCCTGCTAAAGCAAAGCATTCCCACAACATGATGCTGCCACCACCATGTTTCACGGTGGGGATGGTGTATTCAGGGTGATGTGCAGTGTTAGTTTTTCACCACACATAGCGTTTTGCTTTTAGGCCAAAAAGTAACATCTGACCAGAGCACCTTCTTCCAGATGTTTGCTGCTTCCCCCACATGGCTTCTCGCAAACTGCAATTTGCAGCTTGCTATTGGGGCACTCTGAAGGCAGGAGGAGCCAGAAGCATCGGTGGGGGTACCTAGAAGAGGAGAATCAGGGCTGCTCTGTGCAAAACCATTACAGAGCAGGTAAGTATAATATGTTTGTTGTTTAAAAAAAAATTACTTTAAAGACTGTGTGCAGGGAAGATCAGCATCTGAACCCAGAGAAGGCGCAGGCTGATAGACGGGAGGTAATATAAGTAGTGGTGCTGACCTAAACCCTTGTTTCTAGGAAGTCTTCCTAATCTGCCTCTTCCTTTTCCACGGTGTGTTCTGCTCCTCGGTAAGCGGCCCCGGTGCCTTCTGGGAACTGTTGTGTTCCCAGAACACCACGGGGCCATTCACAGAGCGCCACGCCGCTCGCGCGTGCGCAGTAGCAAACGGACAGTGAAGCCGCAAGGCTCCACTGCCTGTTTCCCCTACCTAGGATGGCGGTGCCGGGACTCGAGAGCCGAGGGACGGGTCGGCCTCGGGCGGCCGACATCGCGGGCACCCAGGACAGGTAAATACTTATTTAAAGTCAGCAGCTACAGTGTTTGTAGCTGCTGACTTTTAAATTTTTTTTTTTTACAGCCGGAATCCCGCTTTAAGTGGCGCAGACTTCTTTGGTTAAAGTGGTAGTAAAGCAATACTTTTGCCCATTATAACCACTGTGTTTTAATTTACATGTCACTTTCTTTTACAGCAGTGGTTCTCCACCTCAGTCCTGAAGTACCCCCAACGGGCCATGTTTTGGGAACTTCCCTTAGATGAAATAGCTCTTATCAATACCATGTCATTGATATTGATTTAAAGCAGCTGTGCAAAGTAAAGGAAAACCTGAAAACATGGCCCGTTGGGGGTACTTGAGGACTGAGGTTGAGAACCACTGTTTTACAGAGTCTAAATCTGCACCCTTTAGTAGTAATCACCCGATGTTTAGTGAGTTTTTCCCCCAGTCACGGCACGCTTACTGTGCTGTCCATCAATATATCCTATTGCCGTGCCTACGTCATTGGTTGTCGACTATTTTCATAATCGATTAATCGGCCAGCCGATTAGTTGGCCTGCATACAGAATGCATTATTTGTTTACATATCAGGAAATACAGTGCAGCACACATACAGCTCAATACACCGTCCATACATGTCAGTAAATGCCTGAGAACTCGTGAATGTGTAAGGAGCAATGCCTCATGGGACATGTAGTCCTGGGGAGAAAGTGAGTCGTTATAAAGGCAGAAGTTTTTGTTACCTTGCTATAGGGGCACTGTAATTTGCAGCTTGCTATTGGGGCACTCTGAAGGCAGGAGGAGCCAGAAGCATCGGTGGGGGAACCTAGAAGAGGAGAATCAGGGCTGCTCTGTGCAAAACCATTACAGAGCAGGTAAGTATAATATGTTTGTTGTTTAAAAAAAAATTACTTTAAAGACTGTGTGCAGGGAAGATCAGCATCTGAACCCAGAGAAGGCGCAGGCTGATAGACGGGAGGTAATATAAGTAGTGGTGCACCGAAAAAAAGGCAGCCTAAAACTGTTTTTGGCAAGCGGGCAAAAGAAAAAAAATTGTGATAATGGAAGCCAAAAAAGGGACGGGGTCTGTCCCGGGTGCTGCCCATTGTGGGGGTATCATCCTGGCACGCCCCAGTCCTCCCCCCCTCTCACAGAGCAGCAATCTCTGTGTGTCACAGAGCTGAATTGCACAGGCTGCAGTAACAATGTCCCGCCTCCTGTGATAGGCGGCACACTGATCCAATGGCGGGACATTGAATCAGTGTGACCTGATCACAGGAGGCGGGACATTGTTACTGGGGCCCGGGCAATTCAAATCCAGCTCCGTGACATGCGGAGATCGCTGCTCTGATCCGGGCAAAGGCAGGCTGCATCTGACAGGCACTGGTGAGGCTGCATCTGATGGGCACATGCAGGCTGCATCTGATGGGCACAGGCAGGCTGAATCTGATGGGCACAGGCAGGCTGCATCTGATGGGGACAGGCAGGCTGCATCTGATGGGGACAGGCAGGCTGCATCTGACTGGTAGGCTGCATCTGAGAGGCACTGGTGAGGCTGCATTTGATGGACACTGGTGAGGCTGCATCTGACGGGCACTGGTGAGGCTGCATTGATCTTTTGTATCATGTCTGCAGTCTCTGACCATCTCCTGTATCATGTCTACTAGAGGTGCACCGAATGGAAATGTTGCTAATACTATTAGCAGTGTGTTTAAGTTTAAGAGATCGCAGACATGATGATACAAGAGATGGTTAGAGACTGCAGGCATAATACAACAGATGGTTAGAGACTGAGGACATGATACAAGAGATGAGATGATTAGAGACTGCAGACTGCATTTTTCTTGACCTTTCTTGCACTAGAGGTGCCACTAATGGCCAAAAATAAATTCATATTAATTTAAATTGATGATATTAATTAAAAAGTTGAATATAATACAATTACCGTATATACTCGAGTATAAGTCAAGCTTTTCAGCACATTTTTTTGTGCTGAAAGTACCCCCCTCGACTTATACTCGAGTCAAGCACTTTTCTGCAGCAAAAAATTTCATTTTCCAAACTGACTTTGGGGCCCCGTATCTCAGGGTCACTTGGAGCTAGGAACCCCAAATTTGGTGTGCTAACCCAATGGAACTGGGTCCACAACATATCCAAAGCTGGAGTTCCTAGCACCAAGTGGCCCCGAGAAACGGGGCCCCAAAATCGGTTCGGAAAATGTCATTCTCTTGCAGAAAAGTGCTTGACATTTTCTGAACCGATTTTGGGGCCCCATATCTCAGGGCCACTTGGGGCTAGGAACCCCAAATTTGGTGTGCAAACCCAGTACCATAACATATCCAAAGCTGGGGTACCTAGCACTAAGTGGCCCCGAGATACAGGGCCCCAAAGTAGGTTCGGAAAATGTCATTCTCTGCTGCACTTGGTGCTAGAAACCCCAGCTTCGGTTATTTTATGGTGCTAGTTCCACTAGGTTTGCACACCAAATTTGGGGTTCCTAGCACTAAGTGGCCCCAAGATACGGGGCCCCAAGTTCGGTCAACTGTGTCCATCTGCAGCAATGTCATTTCGGGACCCTTTGGGTTCAGAGACCCCAAATTTTGGCTGCAGCTAGGGGGCATCTAGGAACCCTTAACTACCGATTTTGAAGTTCGGGGGACCTATGGCTGCAAATGGGCACAGTGAGGCATGCAAATGGGCACAGTGAGGCTGCAAATGGGCATTGTTGACCCTCTTTTCCGCTTACAGTAGCTGTGCATTTCTCACCCTCGTCTTATACTCGGGTCAATAAGTTTTTCCCATTTTTTTGTGGTAAATTAGGGCCTCCACTTATACTCGGATCGACTTATTCTCGAGTATATACGGTATATATAAAAATAGAAATATTTTTTAAAAAACCTGTAATTTTTGGTTTCGGTTTTCGGTAAAGTGCATCCTGCATTTTCGGTTTCGGTTTTCAGCAAAGTGCATCCTGCATTTTCGGTTTCAGCACCAAAATTTCCATTCGGTGCACCCCTAAATATAAGGCATTACAATTACATTTAAAGTTTACCAGTATTGTTCATTATATTTAAAATGATTATATCCATGGAAAAAAAAAAGTCTCACCTTTTAGTACTACTTTAACCACTTAAGGACCGGAAGGATTTGCCCCCTTAATGAACAGGCCATTTTTTTGCGATACGGCACTGCGTCGCTTTAACTGAGAATTGCGTGTGCAACGCTGAACCCAAACAAAATTGATGTTCGTTTTTCCCCACAAATAGAGCTTTTTTTTGGTGGTATTTGATCACCTCTGCGGTTTTTATTTTCTGCGCTATAAACGAAGAGCGACAATTTTGAAAAAAAAAAAATGTTTTTTTTTTTTTCTTTTTGCTATAATACATATCCAAAAAAAATATAAAAAAACAAAATTTCCAACGATGGTCCAAAGATTTAACAATTGATTTAGAGGTGGACAACTGGACTTCCATTTGGACCAACACAAAAAATGCATCTCAAAATGTTGTAGCCTCAGAAGCCAACTATAAAGTGCTAATGCGATAGTATCTGGTCCCAACCAGAATCGCTAAATTCCTGCCTGAATATCCCCCGAATTGTTTTAGGGGTTGCGCTGACAGAGGCACGCACATGCACATATGGTGGACGTGTCCGCTTGTACAATGTTTCTGGGCGACAATATTTCGAATGGCCTCCACTCTCCACCAAGTTACTCTAGACCCGAACCCTACTATAGCCCTACTTAATTTTATTCCACAAGACTACACCAGACCGCAACTACGTCTCCTCCTTCAACTATTCACTGCAGCCAAGCAAACAATTGCCAAGGCCTGGAAGACACCCAACCTCAGTATAGCTGAAATAAAAAACAGGGTCACCCAAGGGATGATACACAGCAAAATTGAAGCGACAATATTGGATAAGGTCCCCCAGCACTTTAAAATCTGGCAACCTTGGATAGAGCACTTTTTGCCCCCTGATATAGACAAGCACCTCTTAGAACCTTGAGACCATTGTAAATATTAGCGATGGTTTTGCTGCTGCACCTGAGCCCGTGTGGACCGACCTGCTGGTACCCCCCCCTTTTTTCTGACTGTTCCTCTTTTCTCTTCTTCTCTACCCTGCTCTTCTTCCTCTTCCTCCATCCCGCCTTTTCCATTTTAGATAACCATTAGTATTGTACTCTGTTTTTGGAGACGGTCCCGGATGGTTTCCGTGTCCGACTCCATAGTAATTGACTCAAGTAGCCCCCTACTGTGGAGTTAGGGACATTAATCTTTCATAATGTTAGCATTATCGGCGTGTGCTGGTATTTGTGATCTCCGACAGAGTACCCATCTATTGAAACCTTATACCATTATAGTATTATACCACCGCTATATTGTTTTGTCGAGATCTACTCTATTTTATGTACTCGCCTTATCTTGCATTGAAATGCTTGTAACAGATATTTGTTAATTACTAATAAAAATGCTTGAAAAGAAAAACAAAATTTCTTCATCAGTTTAGGCCTATATATACTATGTATATAGTAAGGTAGTGCAGCGCAAAAAAGACAATATGATCACAAAATAATAAATATTAATAAAATAAAGTCCAGTAGAGGTCCTTAATAATAGCCGTTGGACCACAAGTCCCAGAAGATTCAGAAAGAGAATTCCACCGGTGCAAAAATAAACAGTAGTAGGCAAATGGTGACAGACCCTCCACCTCTTGTACTATGTCTACGCTCACCTCAAAGCATGGACTCCTGAACTAACAGGAAGTCAATGCAAGCAGATCCCACACACATAGGCAAGTGGCTGGTTAAATGCAAAAAAACAAATCCTCAAAGTTTTCACATCAATAAGGATATCCAAACATATATAAGAGAGAAGGGAAGGATCACTGTGCTCGCTGTGCAGTAATAATCAGGTATAATTTTATTAAAAGCCCAACATCAGGCTACTCACGTTTAACAAGTATAAAACAGGCTCTTCGTATAACAAAATACAGGTATCATCTGAATGGCAATGGGTGACATTTAAACGAGCGTGGCTCCTCCCCTGTATGCGTTACGTTTGATTGAACTTCCTCAGTGGGGTGGGGCCACGACGTCACCCAACGTCTTGTTTAAGGCGCAGGATAAATACTATCTTCTACATATTTTTGGTAAAAAAAATCGCAATAGGCGTATATTGATTGGTTTGCGCAAAAGTTATCACAACTACAAAACTATGGGATAGATTTAGGGACTTTTATTTTTTTATTGTTTTTACTGGTAATGACGGCAATCTCCGATTTTTTGTGAGACTGCGACATTGCGGTGGACAAATCTGACCCCAAATTACCCTTTTTGTGGACCAGTGACATTATTAAATTGATCAGTGCTATAAAAATGCACCGATCAATGTAAAAATGACACTAGCAGGGAAGGGGTTAACACTAGGGGGGATCAAGGGGTTACTTTGTTCCCTAGGTGTGTTCTAACTGTAGGGGGGATGGGCTGCCTGGGACATGACAGAGATCACTGTTCCAATCACTGGGAACAGTAGATCTCTGACATGTCCCCTGTCAGAATGGGAATCCGCCTTGTTTACAAAGGCAGATCCCCATCCTGCCTTTCTTCACCGCAATCACGGACCGCCGGCAGACATAGAGTCCGCCCGACCTGCGGGCACGCTCCCGCAGCTGGCGTGAGAGTGCGTCGACGGTGGCGCTCGCCAGCAACAGCGCCTGTGCGAGCCGACGTACAATGAAGTACAACTGCAGCGGGCGATCGTTAAGTAGTTAATATAAAAGATTTATTTCTCCCTTCCACCCTTCATATATCTTCATGTCTGACCCCTAGTTGTAATGCCTATATATCCTACTTCTGGGTGTATTTATTATTATATATACAGTATCTCACAAAAATGAGTACACTCCTCACATTTTTGTAAATATTTAATTATATCTTTCCATATAACAACACTGAAGAAATGACACTTTGCTACAATGTAAAGTAATGAGTGTACAGCTTGTATAACAGTGTAAATTTGCTGTCCCCTCAAAATAACTCAAATAGTGAGTACACCCCTAAGTGAAAATGTCCAAATTGGGCCCAAAGTGTCAATATTTTGTGTGGCCACCATTATTTTCCAGCACTGCCTTAACCCTCTTGGGCACTGAGTTCACCAGAGCTTCACAGGTCGCCACTGGAGTCCTCTTCCACTCCTCCATGATGACATCACAGAGCTGGTGGATGTTACAGACCTTGCGCTCCTCCACCTTCCATTTGAGGATGCCCCACAGATGCTCAATAGGTTTTAGGTCTAGAGACATGCTTGGTCAGTCCATCACCTTTACCCTCAGCTTCTTTAGCAAGGCAGTGGTCGTCTTGGAGGTGTGTGTGGAGTCGTTATCATGTTGGAATACTGCCCTGGGGCCCAGTCTACGAAGGGAGGGGATCATGCTCTGCTTCAGTATGCCACAGTACATGTTGGCATTCATGGTTCCCTCAATGAACTGTAGCTCTCCAATGCCGGCAGCACTCATGCAGCCCTAGACTATGACACTTCCACCACCATGGTTGACTGTAGGCAAGACACAATTGTCTTTGTACTCCTCACCTGGTTGCCACCACACACGCTTGACACCTGGTTCCAGTAATCCATGTCCTTAGTCTGCTTGTCTTCAGCAAACTGTTTGCAAGCTTTCTTGTGCTGTGTTTAGAAGAGGCTTCCTTCTGGGACAACATCCATGCAGACCAATTTGATGCAGTGTGCGGCGTATGGTCTGAGCACTGACAGGCTGACCTCCCCACCCCTTCAACCTCTCCTGCAATGCTGGCAGCACTAATACGTCTATTTCCCAAAGACAACCTCTGGATATGACACTGAGCACGTGCACTCAACTTCTTTAGTCGACCATGGCTAGGCCTGTTTTGAGTGGAACCTGTCCTGTTAAACCGCTGTATGGTCTTGGCCACTGTGCTGCAGCTCAGTTTTGGGATCTTGGCAATCTTCTTATGGCCTAGGCCATCTTTATGTAGAGCAACAATTCTTTTTTCCAGATCCACCGAGAGTTCTTTGCCATGAGGTGCCATGTTGAGCTTCTAGTGATCAGTATGAGAGTGTGAGAGCGATAGCACCAAATTTAACACACCTGCTCCCCATTCACACCTGAGACCTTGTAACACTAACGAGTCACATGACACCGGGGAGGGAAAATGGCTAAATGGGCCCAATTTGGACATTTTCACTTAGGGGTGTACTCACTTTTGTTGCCAGCAGCATAGACAATAATGGCTGTGTGTTGAGTTATTTTGAGGGGACAGCAAATTTACACTGTTATACAAGCTGTACACTCTCTACTTTACATTGTAGCAAAGTGTCATTTCTTCAGTGTTGTCACATGAAAAGATATAATAAAATATTTACAAAAATGTGAGGGTGTAATCACTTTTGTGAGATACTGTACAGCGCCTTGCAAAATTATTCACCCCCTTGGCATTTTTCGTGTTTTGTTGCCTCACAACCTGGAATTAACATGGATTGTTTGAGGATTTGCATCATTTAATTTACAGAACATGCCCACAACTTTGCTTCACAATAAAAAAAAAACATCTTCATACAACAAATAGGGCAAAATAACAGAAAAAGTCAATGTGCATAACTGTTCGCCCCCCCTAAAGTCAATACTTTGTAGAGCTACCTTTTGCGGCTATCACAGCTCCGAGTCACTTTGGATAAGTCTCTATGAGCTTGCCACATCTTACCACTGGAATTTTTGCCCATTCCTCCTTGTAAAACTGTTCCAGCTCCTTCAAGCTGGATGGTTTGCGCTTGTGAACAGCAATCTTTAAGTCTGACCACAGATTTTCTATTGGATTGAGGTCTGGGCTTTGACTAGGCCATTCCAACACATTTACATGTTTCTCCTAAAATCACTCAAGTGTTGTTTTAGCAGTGTGTTTGGGGTCATTGTCCTGCTGGAAGGTGAACCTCTGTCCTAGCCTCAAATCACCCACAGAGTGGTACAGGTTTTGCTCAAGAATATCCTTGTATTTAGCACCATCCATCTTTCCCTTAACTGTGACCAGTTTCCCAGTCCCGACTGCTGAAAAACATCCCCACAGCACGATGCTGCCACCACCATGTTTTACTGTGGGGATGGTGTTCTTTGGGTAATGTGATGTTTTGGGTTTGCGCCAGACATAGCATTTTCTTTGATGGCTAAAAAGTTCAATTTTAGTCTCATCAGACCAGAGCACCTTCCTCCATACATTTTGTGAGTCTCCCACAGGCCTTTTTGCAAACTCAAAACGTGCCATTTTGTTTTTTGCTGAAAGTAATGGCTTTCTTCTGGCCACTCTGCCATAAAGCCCAACTCTATGGAGCGTATGGCTTATTGTCGTCCTATGTACAGATACTCCAGTCTCTGCTGTGGAACTCTGCAGCTCCTCCAAGGTTACCTTAGGTCTCTGTTCTGCCTCTCTGATTAATGCCCTCCTTGCCCGGTCCGTGAGTTTTGGTATGCGGTCGTCTCTTGGCAGGTTTGCTGTTGTGCCATGTTCTTTTCATTTGGTTATGATAGATTTGATGGTGCTCCTAGGGATCATCAAAGATTTGGATATTTTTTTATAACCTAACCCTGACTTGTACTTCTCAACAACATTGTCCCTTACTTGTTTGGAGAGTTCCTTGGTCTTCATGGCAGTGTTTGGTTAGTGGTGCCTCTTGCTTAGGTGTTGCAGCCTCTGGGGCCTTTCAAAAAGTTGTATATATGTAATGACAAATCATGTGACACTTAGATTGCACACAGGTGGACATCATTTCACTAATTATGTGACTTTTGAGGGTAATTGGTTGCACCAGAGCTTTTTATGGGCTTCATAACAAAGGGGGTGAACACATATGCACATGCCAATTATCAAGAATTGCGGGGAAAGGGGAGAAAAAGGAGCAGGTGGGACTTTGTGTGAAGCATGCCGTCTCAGGGACAACCAACTATCAATAGTATAAATGCTTGTTTGAATACAATAGGACCATAATAAGTAAGATAAGAACAATAAATGATAGTGGTAATATAACCCATAGCTTTCATCTATATACACATAGCATGTATAGAATATGCCGTCTCAGGGACAACCAACTATCAATAATAAAAATATAGACCTGTTTATTTGGATACAATAGGACCATGATTAGCAGGATAAGAACAATATTTGATAGTGGTAGTATAACCCATAAATTCCATCTATATACACATACATGTTGGTTGTTAACATATCAAAGCAATAATTAATAAGTACAATAATGGAAATGACCTCCAAACTCTCTAATATGACAGGTGTATTGGGAAAGAGACCCTAGATAGTGGTATCTTAATGCTATACCCCAAATTAGGTATAAAATATGACATAAGCGTTTAAAAATAGTGTGTATTTCCAGACACGGCTTCAACTAGCTAGACGCGTTTCGTGGTTTTGTTTTACCACTCATCAGGAGCAAGCTTGTGATAATGATGAATGAATAATGAAATGAGATACATAATTGTCCAATAGTTGGTATATAGCAGAAGAAATTATATACATATGGGAATGAGACCAATCTCATAGTAATACTTACAAACAGGTCTGCTGTGTATAGGAAGCATGGTGCGGCACTGGATGCCGGAGGCCCACCGGTAATGTCAGGCATGGGAACTGAGGGAGTGCCACCTGCTCCTTTTTCAGCCCCTTTCCCCGTAATTCTCACTACAGAGGTCTCACCATCGCATCAAAGGTTCACCATCACATCAGAGGCTACCATAACATCAGTCAACCTTATACATGGCTAAACATGAGTCTTCCAATCACATAGATGTTGATGCTAAAGTTTCAGAGCTGTGATAAGGAATTATAAAAAAAAAATTAATGCACATTCATAGCATAAGTGTTCTGTAACCCAAAAGTATTATAGCCAGACACAGCCAGATAACTAGTATTTTTCATAAGGACGCCAGTACTCTTGGTTCCCATACTTTTCATAAAAAAAAAAAATTCTGAAGAGGTTTAGTATTTATACAAGGGTGCCATCTAATGGAATATATTGTGTATGACAGCCATTGAAAAAAATCTAAATAATATCTTCTTGCGAACATAATAGCACTGGAAAATATGTACTATATTTGAAGCAGCATTAAAATAGGACTATTGTCAATGAGTTTTTTTCTAATCCAGCACTGCCTATGCACTTTCAGAAATCACCCATGCACAGAAAATACACTTTAAACCCTAATGGTGGACATACACGCTTTGATAAATGATCAATTTCTTTTTTGATTGATCTCCTTTAATAGGAATAACCAATCTATAGATGACAACCCATTCAATCAATAAAACACATGTGGGGAAGTGGATTTCAATCGAAAGGATACAATTGTAATAGATCATAAATGCAATCAAATGCATTTCTATTTCCATCTCGTAATCCCATAACCTGATTGGTCACAATAGTAGAGTGGGAGCGGTTTAGATCCCGCTGACAAGTCTCTATCACTGTCTGGGTCCCCATTGTGGAGATTTACCCCTCACATCCTCTGGGGTCAGAAGGACAGGAAGTGAGCATAATTTCTCCCATAGCTACCCAGACAGCAATAAATTAGGGGATATGGAGCATTTACTATACACACAGTGGCCAATGTGAATTGCAGAGTCTCTTTCCAGGGATGAATGCTTTAGGGAACTACTAGGATTCCCCCAAACGGTTAAAAGGGAACACATCCTGAGAGAAATATGAAGGTGTACTTTGCTGACCATCCTCTGAAAATGCTAGACTGCTGGCTGGCTCTGGCTTCCATGCTTTCTGCATTACCGCATGTTTATTCAGAACTTCTGTTCTTACTTGATCCCAATCAGTAATGGAGAATGAACAGAAACCAATGGATCAAGATAACAGCCAGGCAACTAGTATATTCAGAAGGAGATGTCAGCAGTCACAGTCTCTGTATTCTCCCAGTATAGGTTTACCATAATAAACAATCCAGGGGACTTTACAAGATGACCCCACTACCCTCATAGCAAACAAACTCTGTCATTTCTTCACACTTCACATGAAAAAAAAAAACTGAACTTCGGATTGCTTGCTATTGGCAACATGTATGTATACTTGTTCTAGAGAACATAGGGCCCTATACATGAGATGTCAACTAAAAAGGTAAAACAACCTTGTTGCCATAGCAACCATTTTGTTTACATACCTGAGCTGTAAAAAATAAATAAATAAATAAATGAGAAGGATCCTCCCGCTGTCTATATTACAGCTCAGGTTTGTAAACATGTACACAAACTTGTTGCTATGGCACAGTGGTATAGTGGGTAGCGCTCTCACCTAGCAGGAAAAAGTAGTCAACCAGGATGCTGGTTCAAATCCCAACCACAACACTACCTGCCTGGAGCTTGCATGTTCTCCCTGTGCCTGTGTGGGTTTCCTCCGGGTACTCCGGTTTCCTCCCACACTCCAAAGACGATACAACCCCTTTGGGTTAATTCAGGGTACTGACTGATCTTTTGCTTTTTAACAATAACACGCCTTATCTAACAAGCCTAGAAAGTACATTCATTCAATGCTCTCCAAACACCGATAGTTTTTGCACGCTCTATTTTAGGAAAATTACCCTCTGATTGCTTGCTATTGGCAACATGTTTCTACACTTGTCCTTTACACTTCCAAGGGAACATAGCACCTAATAACAGGAAATGTCTCATAATAATACAACAGCCCTCTTTACTATAGAAACCAATCAGCTTCCTTATGTCTTTTTAATCCTGCTGACAAGCTCATCAAGTACATGACATTGAACTGACATCAGATTTATTAGAGAGCAGAACAGAACTTTATTCAGGGAAGAGGTTGAAGTCATTCCATGTAACCAGCGACACAAGCAGCTCCCAAGACACCATAGTGTGGCTGGAACCAGAGGATTCATGGCTCCAGAGCTTTCTAGATTCCTCCATACTCATAACTTATCTATTCAGTATATCACAATTCACCAAATACCACTCAGATTTTCTTTACACCCATTCCTTTTATTAATGTTCGAAGTCCTGAGAAGTCAGCAGAGTGCCGCCATATACCTCTGTAACACACTCCACTTGGCTTTATAAAGATTTATTTTTGTAAAGCAGGAGTATTGGCTTTTTAAAAGGACACACCACAGCTTTAGAAATCCATACCTTAGAATATGTGTTTGATGAATATACATTATAAAAGGGATTATATATAAAGACTAAATTCAATATCCAATAAAAAAAAAATTGAAAAAAAAATCAAATTTCTTTATACAACTTAGGCCAATATGTATTCTGATATTTATTTTTGGTAAAAAAAATCCCAATAAGTGTATATTTATTGGTTTGCGCAAAAGTTATAGTGTCTACAAACTATGGAATATTTTTATTTTTTTACTAGTAATGGCAGCGATCAGTGACTTATAACAGGACTGCGATATTGCGGTGGACATTCTGACACTTTGGACACTTTTTGAGGACCAGTGACACTAATACAGTGAAAAATATGCGCTGTCACTGTACTAATGGCTGGGAATGGGTTAACTTCATAGGTGACCAAAGGGTTAACTGTGTGCGGTCTTTTCTCTTAGGACATTGCACACCACACCCGGATTATGTTGCTAACATGTGGGATCACCAGAAATTGCCATTGGGGGTTTGCACGTGTGTACCTCGGTTTTCCATGGGTCACTGCCACAGCTCCCGGGACAGACACATCCCTGGCAGCCCTCAATTTGCAACACTGCATGCTGAATCTGAAGATGACTTATACGCACCTTGCACCCGCTCCTGAAAAAGAAGTGGAGGGAATTCCACAAAACGCACGCATCAAACGTTTTTAGATGCATTATAATCATGCATTTACAGCTTAGAACATAATGAACTTTTTGCAATCATTATTGATTTTAATATTTTATGATGTGGATTACAAGCCAGCCCACAACAATTATACTTTATACTGCAATGTGTTATTCATGACATCTATGTGTATATATTATAATAATAATATGCCATCATGATATCTAAATGTATATGAAAGAATGAAGAATTTTTTACAATTATTTTATTTTTTATTATTTTTTACAATGTATATATTTTTGTTATTTTTATTTGCAATGCTTTCTTTTTGAAGGGGGTGTCAGTGTTTTTTCTTTTTTTTTTTTTACAATAACTGTTAAATATTTATTGCATTTTTTTATTATTATTATTTTTTTTTGTTAGGCTTTGGTGAGATATCAGGGGTATAATCAGACAGGGAAAGGGACTGAGGATAGAGATTCCCCAGTCCCTTTCTCTGCAGCCTCAGCACTGAAGACTGAGACAAAACAAAAGATTACAGCGCACACATACAAAAATGACATTTAAATTCTGCAAGGCTATTTAAAATGCCTGAAAATTTTCAGTAAAAAATATGACGATTCGGTCACACCGTATGGCCATATAGTGCTTAAGCCCACTACTGCATCAAAGTACCCCATTATCAGTGGCTTCTTTTGTTCTGTTTGCATAGTCTTATGGCAGCACCATCTTTACTGCAAATTTATGGTGTGCCCCCCAAATCTTTGTTTGAGACTGAGACAAAGGCTCCTCTTCATTCATAAACTGAGACATCGTAAAAACACAGTTTATGATGCTCAGTTATGAATGGACAGAGTCAGTGATCACTGACTCTGTCCATTCAGAAAAGGAAGGAGCCGGTAAATGACAAATTTACCAGCTCATTCCGCCGCTCTCCATCCTGATAGAACCAGGACGGGGGGGGGGACAAGAGAAGAAGCCGGAGAGGACACATGACGACCCAAAGGAGGACATGGATCCGGACCTCGAAAAGGACAGAGGGGGACCCAGGGGACAACATGGATTGGGCCCTGGAGAAGGACACAGAAAGGGACTTGGAGGAGGACATAGATCAGCACCCAGCGGAGGATGACACAGAGGACACAGGGAGCACAGAGGGGGACTCGGAGGAGGACATGAAGACCCAGGAAGCACAGAGGGGGACTTGGAGGACACAGGGGACAGCCGGTGCAGCGGTGGGGACAGTTACAAGCACCGATCTCCCTGACAGCCGCGGGAGGGATAGGAGGAGAAGCGGCTGTCAGAAAAGCTATACAGGGAGATCAGCAATTGTAACTGCCCCCACTGCTGCACCGATCATGTCTGAGGCTGCCCAGGTATCGGGTCAAGCATCGGAGCATTTGCACGAGTACAAGTACTCGTGCAAATGCTCGGTATCGGCACCGATACTAGTATCAGTGCAACCCTACTCTATACACTCCGTACTCCCCTCCTGCACATACTACTCAACGCCATGCACTCCACACTACATTCCCTTTACCATATTCTGCACTATGTAAGTCATCTTAGACTCTAATGTGGCTTTGCACGCCACATTATTTTTCCCACCCTACCTCAGGGCCCACTTTTGATTTTGCACATGGGACCACTGATTTCATGATACACCCCTGGCTGCCGGAGTCTGCCCCACATGAAATGGGCCTAAGACCCGACCAGCACTATCTTATGCCTACCAAATAACAGTTTACTGACCACTGTCCACCCACAAACTGGGAGCCATTAACCCATAAAGCTAGACCACAACAAGGGAAGGGTGAGCAGGGGAGCCGGACAGAAGATCCGAAATGAGTCCAGAGGACAGACCTACGGTAACTGCTGACTCTGACCAGTGACATGGGGAAAATATAAGTAAATGATTACATCATTGATCAGCTGTTTCCCGCCGAAAGATCTAGCACCAGTCCAACGTCCAGCTGACTAAGATCTGCCCAGCAACTGAAGTAAATCCTCCTAGCAACAGCATACAGCTTGTCACCTGAAACACAAAACTAAAAGAACCGGCAAAGCTGATCTAGAGAGACATGTACTCTACACACGCCACACAACTCTACAGACGTCACACTACTTTACACACGCCACACAACTCTACACACGTCACACAACTCTATAGACGTCACGCTACTTTACACACGCCACACAACTCTACACACGTCACACAACTCTATAGACGTCACACAACTCTACAGACACCACACAACTCTACAGACACCACACAACTCTAAACACTCCACACTACCCTACACAACTCTACAGACGTCACACTACTCTACACACGCCACACAACTCTACAGACGTCACACTACTTTACACACGCCACACAACTCTACAGACGACACACAACTCTACAGACACCACACAACTCTACACACGTCACACAACTCTACAGACGACACACAACTCTACAGACGACACACAACTCTACAGACACCACACAACTCTAAACACTCCACACTACCCTACACAACTCTACAGACGTCACACTACTCTACACATGCCACACAACTCTACAGACGTCACACTACTTTACACACGCCACACAACTCTACAGACGTCACACAACTCTACACACGGCACACAACTCTACAGACACCACACAACTCTAAACACTCCACACTACCCTACACAACTCTACAGACGTCACACTACTCTACACATGCCACACAACTCTACAGACGTCACACTACTTTACACACGCCACACAACTCTACAGACGTCACACAACTCTACACACGGCACACAACTCTACAGACGTCACACTACTCTACACACGCCACACAACTCTACAGACGTCACACTACTTTACACACGCCACACAACACTACAGACGACACACAACTCTACAGACACCACACAACTCTACACCCGCCACACAACTCTACAGACACCACACAACTCTACAGACACCACACAACTCTAAACACTCCACACTACCCTACACAACTCTACAGACGTCACACTACTCTACACATGCCACACAACTCTACAGACGTCACACTACTTTACACACGCCACACAACTCTACAGACATCACACAACTCTACAGACGTCACACTACTCTACACACGCCACACAACTCGTACACACGTCACACTACTCTACACCACATTACTCTACACTACTCTACACCACACAACTCTACAGACACCATAGAGCTCTATTAGGAATAGAATTTATTTAAAAACAAGGGTGTGACATGGGGCCACGTCTCTCTTTTGTGGCCCTAACATTGTGATGTTTGTTATATTATCCGGCCATGGCTATTCGTCTCGACTGTCATGTAATTCTTGTCTCCTCCAGTCCTATAGAAGTTCCGATCTTCTTGCTTGTGTCCCGGGGGACCCCCATGTATTGGAAGGGAAGTATCCGGGACTTCCAGTAGAACACACCCACCGCCCCTCACTTCCTGTTCCCGGACAGCGGCTCTCCTCCCCGGAGGAGGAGGGATCTCTATGCTCTCACAGAGCTCTGTGAATAGGGCAGGCACCGATCGGCCGGTGTCGGTAGCCCGGCTCCCCGGGTAGGCACTATGCCCATGGTCTCCGCTCTGCTCCTGGCAGTGTTGCTGCTGGTGGTGGTCGCCGTTCTCCTGGGAAGGTGAGTGCCGGGGGAGAGAGCGGCCTCGGAGCCAGCCTGGGGCTGTGTGCAAGGTGGAGCTGTCAGACGTGGCGCTGAGCTGTCACTGGAGACCGCCTGGTATCAGGACACCGAGCACCGGCATGTATGGGCCGAGTGTTACCGGGGTCCTGATATACTGCGAGGGAGACAGGCAGCGCGCAGTTACCGGAGTACCTGTCCTGTGCTTCCCCAGTGCAGATCTCATGTACCCCCCTCTCTCCCCAGTGCAGATCTCATGTACCCCAATCTCTCCCCAGTGCAGATCTCATGTACCCCCCTCTCTCCCCAGTGCAGATCTCATGTACCCCCCCTCTCTCCCCAGTGCAGATCTCATGTACCCCCCCTCTCTCCCCAGTGCAGATCTCATGTACCCCCCCTCTCTCCCCAGTGCAGATCTCATGTACCCCCCCTCTCTCCCCAGTGCAGATCTCATGTACCCCCCTCTCTCCCCAGTGCAGATCTCATGTACCCCCCTCTCTCCCCAGTGCAGATCTCATGTACCCCCCCTCTCTCCCCAGTGCAGATCTCATGTACCCCCCTCTCTCCCCAGTGCAGATCTCATGTACCCCCCCTCTCTCCCCAGTGCAGATCTCATGTACCCCCCCTCTCTCCCCAGTGCAGATCTCATGTACCCCCCCTCTCTCCCCAGTGCAGATCTCATGTACCCCCCCTCTCTCCCCAGTGCAGATCTCATGTACCCCCCCTCTCTCCCCAGTGCAGATCTCATGTACCCCCCCTCTCTCCCCAGTGCAGATCTCATGTACCCCCCCTCTCTCCCCAGTGCAGATCTCATGTACCCCCCCCCTCTCTCCCCAGTGCAGATCTCATGTACCCCCCCCTCTCTCCCCAGTGCAGATCTCATGTACCCCCCCTCACTCCCCAGTGCAGATCTCATGTACCCCCCCCTCACTCCCCAGTGCAGATCTCATGTACCCCCCCTCTCTCCCCAGTGCAGATCTCATGTACCCCCCCCTCTCTCCCCAGTGCAGATCTCATGTACCCCCCCCTCTCTCCCCAGTGCAGATCTCATGTACCCCCCCCTCTCTCCCCAGTGCAGATCTCATGTACCCCCCCTCTCTCCCCAGTGCAGATCTCATGTACCCCGCCCTCTCTCCCCAGTGCAGATCTCATGTACCCCCCCTCTCTCCCCAGTGCAGATCTCATGTACCCCCCCCTCTCTCCCCAGTGCAGATCTCATGTACCCCCCCCTCTCTCCCCAGTGCAGATCTCATGTACCCCCCCCTCTCTCCCCAGTGCAGATCTCATGTACCCCCCCCTCTCTCCCCAGTGCAGATCTCATGTACCCCCCCTCTCTCCCCAGTGCAGATCTCATGTACCCCCCTCTCTCCCCAGTGCAGATCTCATGTACCCCCCTCTCTCCCCAGTGCAGATCTCATGTACCCCCCTCTCTCCCCAGTGCAGATCTCATGTACCCCCCTCTCTCCCCAGTGCAGATCTCATGTACCCCCCCCTCTCTCCCCAGTGCAGATCTCATGTACCCCCCTCTCTCCCCAGTGCAGATCTCATGTACCCCCCCTCTCTCCCCAGTGCAGATCTCATGTACCCCCCCTCTCTCCCCAGTGCAGATCTCATGTACCCCCCTCCTCTCTCCCCAGTGCAGATCTCATGTACCCCCCTCCTCTCTCCCCAGTGCAGATCTCATGTACCCCCCTCCTCTCTCCCCAGTGCAGATCTCATGTACCCTCTCCCCAGTGCAGATCTCATGTACCCCCCTATCTCCCCAGTGCAGATCTCATGTACCCCCCTCTCTCCCCAGTGCAGATCTCATGTACCCCCCCTCTCCCCAGTGCAGATCTCATGTACCCCCCCTCTCCCCAGTTCAGATCTCATGTACCCCCCTCTCTCCCCAGTGCAGATCTCATGTACCCCCCTCTCTCCCCAGTGCAGATCTCATGTACCCCCTCTCTCCCCAGTGCAGATCTCATGTACCCCCCCTCTCCCCAGTGCAGATCTCGTGTACCCCCCCCTCTCTCCCCAGTGCAGATCTCATGTACCCCCCCCCTCTCTCCCCAGTGCAGATCTCATGTACCCCCCTCCTCTCTCCCCAGTGCAGATCTCATGTACCCCCCTCCTCTCTCCCCAGTGCAGATCTCATGTACCCCCCTCCTCTCTCCCCAGTGCAGATCTCATGTACCCTCTCCCCAGTGCAGATCTCATGTACCCTCTCCCCAGTGCAGATCTCATGTACCCTCTCCCCAGTGCAGATCTCATGTACCCCCCCAGTGCAGATCTCATGTACCCCCCCCTCTCTCCCCAGTGCAGATCTCATGTACCCCCCCCCTCTCTCCCCAGTGCAGATCTCATGTACCCCCCTCTCTCCCCAGTGCAGATCTCATGTACCCCCCTCTCTCCCCAGTGCAGATCTCATGTACCCCCCCCCTCTCTCCCCAGTGCGGATCTCATGTACCCCCCCTCTCTCCCCAGTGCAGATCTCATGTACCCCCCCTCTCTCCCCAGTGCAGATCTCATGTACCCCCCCTCTCTCCCCAGTGCAGATCTCATGTACCCCCCCCTCTCTCCCCAGTGCAGATCTCATGTACCCCCCCCTCTCTCCCCAGTGCAGATCTCATGTACCCCCCCCTCTCTCCCCAGTGCAGATCTCATGTACCCCCCCCTCTCTCCCCAGTGCAGATCTCATGTACCCCCCCCTCTCTCCCCAGTGCAGATCTCATGTACCCCCCCCCTTTTCCCCAGTGCAGATCTCATGTACCCCCCTCTCCCCAGTGCAGATCTCATGTACCCCCCCCTCTCTCCCCAGTGCAGATCTCATGTACCCCCCCTCTCTCCCCAGTGCAGATCTCATGTACCCCCCCTCTCTCCCCAGTGCAGATCTCATGTACCCCCCCTCTCCCCAGTGCAGATCTCATGTACCCCCCCTCTCTCCCCAGTGCAGATCTCATGTACCCCCCCCTCTCTCCCCAGTGCAGATCTCATGTACCCCCCCCCCTTTTCCCCAGTGCAGATCTCATGTACCCCCCTCTCCCCAGTGCAGATCTCATGTACCCCCCTCTCCCCAGTGCAGATCTCATGTACCCCCCCCCTCTCTCCCCAGTGCAGATCTCATGTACCCCCCCTCTCTCCCCAGTGCAGATCTCATGTACCCCCCCTCTCTCCCCAGTGCAGATCTCATGTACCCCCCCTCTCTCCCCAGTGCAGATCTCATGTACCCCCCCTCTCCCCAGTGCAGATCTCATGTACCCCCCCTCTCTCCCCAGTGCAGATCTCATGTACCCCCCTCCCCCTTTCCTCAGTGCAGATCTCATGTACCCCCCCTCTCTCCCCAGTGCAGATCTCATGTACCCCCCCCTCTCCCCAGTGCAGATCTCATGTACCCCCCCTCTCCCCAGTGCGGATCTCATGTACCCCCCCCCCCTCTCTCCCCAGTGCAGATCTCATGTACCCCCCCTCTCTCCCCAGTGCAGATCTCATGTACCCCCCCTCTCTCCCCAGTGCAGATCTCATGTACCCCCCCCTCTCTCCCCAGTGCAGATCTCATGTACCCCCCCCTCTCTCCCCAGTGCAGATCTCATGTACCCCCCCCTCTCTCCCCAGTGCAGATCTCATGTACCCCCCCCTCTCTCCCCAGTGCAGATCTCATGTACCCCCCCCCTTTTCCCCAGTGCAGATCTCATGTACCCCCCTCTCCCCAGTGCAGATCTCATGTACCCCCCCCTCTCTCCCCAGTGCAGATCTCATGTACCCCCCCTCTCTCCCCAGTGCAGATCTCATGTACCCCCCCTCTCTCCCCAGTGCAGATCTCATGTACCCCCCCTCTCCCCAGTGCAGATCTCATGTACCCCCCCTCTCTCCCCAGTGCAGATCTCATGTACCCCCCCTCTCTCCCCAGTGCAGATCTCATGTACCCCCCCCCTTTTCCCCAGTGCAGATCTCATGTACCCCCCTCTCCCCAGTGCAGATCTCATGTACCCCCCTCTCCCCAGTGCAGATCTCATGTACCCCCCTCTCCCCAGTGCAGATCTCATGTACCCCCCTCTCCCCAGTGCAGATCTCATGTACCCCCCCCCTCTCTCCCCAGTGCAGATCTCATGTACCCCCCCCCTCTCTCCCCAGTGCAGATCTCATGTACCCCCCCTCTCTCCCCAGTGCAGATCTCATGTACCCCCCCTCTCTCCCCAGTGCAGATCTCATGTACCCCCCCTCTCTCCCCAGTGCAGATCTCATGTACCCCCCTCCCCCTTTCCTCAGTGCAGATCTCATGTACCCCCCCTCTCTCCCCAGTGCAGATCTCATGTACCCCCCCCTCTCCCCAGTGCAGATCTCATGTACCCCCCCCTCTCCCCAGTGCAGATCTCATGTACCCCCCCCTCTCCCCAGTGCAGATCTCATGTACCCCCCTCTCTCCCCAGTGCAGATCTCATGTACCCCCCTCTCTCCCCAGTGCAGATCTCATGTACCCCCCTCTCTCCCCAGTGCAGATCTCATGTACCCCCCTCTCTCCCCAGTGCAGATCTCATGTACCCCCCTCCTCTCTCCCCAGTGCAGATCTCATGTACCCTCTCCCCAGTGCAGATCTCATGTACCCCCCCTCTCCCCGGTGCAGATCTCATGTATACTCCCCCCGGTGCAGATCTCATGTACCCCCCCTCCCCCGGTACAGATCTCATTGCGTGTCTCCCCCAGTACAGATATCATTTGTACCCCCTCCATCCCTGTACAAATCTCATGGTGTGTCTCTCCAGTACATAACCCCCCCCCATTACAGATTTAATTGTATTTCTCCTTCTAGCACAGATTTCATGTGTATTTCTAGTGTGCCTTCCTCCCAGTAGAGTGCTCATTGTGTGCACCCCCTCCTTAGTACATATCTCATGCTGCGCAGAAGCCCCCCCGTACAGATCTCATCATATGCTGGATCAGGTAGCAATTGGTTTTCTTCTGCCGGAGATCTAGGTGCGCCGTAAGACTCACCTAGGATTATTGTCTGCATTGGGCAGGTTTGGTGTAGATCTTTGTATGTTTCTTGATACTGCTGGGCGATTGATTCAGACAATGCCACAGGAGGGACACTGCCTGGCAGACTGCCAACTCTAACACAATGGTACCATCCCTACGCCACATACATATCACATGCTTAAATGTTGATGTATGTTCTGTCATAGATTTGATATAAAATATTCACACGCAGTTGATATTGATCTGTGTGTACTGCAGGTGAATGCACCACCAGCATGCCATAGTGTGTGGGGGGGTGTACTGCCTGTCGCCATAACACTGAGAAACTGGTACTCTGACCACTCTAAATACATATTCGGCCACATATATACTGGGTGGTTTCATTGTGTGCGCATCCAATCCTGTTTTTGTTCACCCGGGTGGCACAGTTGCAGCATCCATCCCCTCAAAGTCTATGGCAGGCTGAAATATGCTGTGGCTGGATGCCATACCAAGTGGTACCCACGTTTAGGGCCCTATGCGTTCATGGACATATGCCCAAAACCCAGAATATTCCATTTCTGAGCATACGTCCCTAAAGCAATAAAGCGCTAATCTCCAGTATCACAGTACAGAGTTAAGTTGCATTATTATTCGCCCTTCCATAGATTTTATGCTGCAGGCAGATGGACTGGATACTGTGCCCGTACCTCCTGGGTGCACAAAAATGTCAGGATAGGATGCATGGTGGCTAAACCCACAGTGGGCATGTGGCCTCATGGGCTTGCACTGCTGTAGAAGGTATATTTTCAGGTTGATGTTAATATGATGTAAAAGATATACAGGCAGCTGAAGTTCATATTGAGCTGTGTCCCTCCGTACAAGTCTTCTCTTGCTGGGGAGCAACTTATCTTATGCAGGAAATAATTGTATGCCTTATGCTCCTTTCACACGGCCATCATCGGCACAGTGTGTATGTATGTATAGACACTGATCAGCCAGAACTTTATGACCACTGATTGAATAAGTTAATAACTTTGATTTGTCTTGCTGTAATGGCATCTAAAAGTCAGTGGGATATATTAGATAACAAGTTGTCTCTAAAGTTGATGTGTTGAAAGCAGACAAAATAGGTCTTTTGGCTGTGGACCCGTATCCACAGCTAAAAGCACCTACAATGGGCACACAAATATAAAAACTGGACCACAGAGCAATGGAAGAAGATGGCCTGGTCTGATGAATCACGGCTTCTTTTACATCATGTGGATAGACGGGTGGGTGTGCATCACTTACCAGGAGAAGAGGTGGCACCAGGATGGAGTATGGGAAGAAGGCAAAAGCTGGTAGAAGCAGTGTGATGCTTTAGGACGACGGTCAGCAACCATTAGATTGCGGACAGGTGACTGGAAGATCGCGGTCTGGGCTTGCTGACATGCCATCCCAGAGCATCAAATGGAGTGCAATGCAGAGGGACTACTTGTAAAGTTGGAGCTGTAGTAGGAAGCAAGAGCCGCAGAAGTT
Organism: Aquarana catesbeiana; assembly: GCF_042186555.1. NCBI lineage: Eukaryota > Metazoa > Chordata > Amphibia > Anura > Ranidae > Aquarana > Aquarana catesbeiana. The sequence goes on along the minus strand of NC_133325.1, from coordinate 687,259,055 downwards.
GATGCCTCCTCTGTAGTGCCGGCTTCTGTCCCATGCAGAGTGATGCCAACTGTACTCCACCTCTTATCCTGAGTAGCGATCTCTAGATTGGTGCAGCAGCACGAACGAAGAGATCTTCAGGTCAGTGTGAAGCAATACACTGGGCATAATAGTATAGGGCTGCTTTCACACTGATGTACTGCAGTTTACCCACACCATGGGTGCAGTGTACCTGCAGCTTTCATGCGGGTTCACTGTGCTTAGTCATAGACTTCTGTTATATCCTGCAGGTTTGGTGCACTTTCTGAATGCTGGAGTTTTGGTGCACTTTCAGAAAGTGCACCACACCTGCAGGATATAATAAAAGTCAATGGCTAAGCTTAGCTAACCAAGGAAAGCTGCAGATGCACTGCGCTGCACCCACGGTGCAGGTAAACCGCAGCACATCAGTGTGAAAGCAGCCTTATAGGGGGGCTCAGAGCAGTAAGGGTTCATTTGCAGTTGGGGGGGGGGGGTAAAAACCCTCAGTTAATACGTGTTTTTATCACCCCCCGCCTCAACAGCCCCCCTTTTTAGCTGCAGTGGCCAGGAGGGTACACACGCCGCAGCAGGAATTATGGTTGGTGGGTGTAGCAACTGCCAAGCATGACCCATTCAAGTGAATGAGGTCACTCTGCAAGTGCCCTGCAACCTTGTGCAGTACAGCAAACAAGGGGTTAAAGCAGGCGCATTTTGTTGCTTTCTCAGCACCTGCTTTAACCCCTTGGACTCCGTAGTAGCATGCAGTCGCGAGGCGCTTGCAGAGTGGCCCCATTTACTTGAATGGGTCATGACTGGCAGGTGGTGGCACCCACCAAAGCAACAGGGGGCTTAATTCCTGCTGTGGCATGTGTACACCTTTTGCTGCTGCCTCAGGGTTTTTCCACCCCCCCAACTTTACGTGTGAAAGAGCCCTAAGGGTGCCGCTGCCAAATGCAACTAAGGGCTCATTCACAAGTGCAGCAGGCACTGCTGCTCCTCTGAAAAGTAATAAGAGTGTTTGCAGGTGATGAGGAGCCGATATGTTGCCTCCTCACCACCCGATTTAAACCCATGATTGCCGTGCAATGCCTGTGATTGCAACACGGTAGTGCGGCAATTAGAGGTTTAAATCAGGTGTGAGGAGGCGACACTGTGTCCGGTAATCTTTGACTTCTCCCATGTTGTTCAAGAAGATCACCTCTTTAAAGTTGCCTACCCCTGCTTTAGGATATGTTCTGCTGGGAAACCTTGGGTCCTGTCATTCATGTAGAAGCTACTTTGGCACGCACCACTTGCCTAAACATTTTTTGCTGACCAAGTAGAGCACTTCATATTGACACCTTTCCACACTTTTCCAGACCACAAGATGGATGCCTCCTATACATGACCCTCTCTGTAATTAAATGCATCTTTGACTTTCACTTTCTATTTCATATACAGACCTAAAGAGGAACTGAAGTCCCACTGTAATAAACCGCGTGCCGGTGTCTTGCCGAATAAGTTCCTTCGGCGGATAGGTTCCCCCCTGTACTGCGCAGGCGCAGCGCATGCGCAGTACGTACTACTGTCGGCCGCCAGAGATAGCCGAAGCTCAAACGCTTCAATCAGCTGTACACGGCGTCTGCGCTCTGGGTCCAGGTTCCTTCCCCACTATCCAAGTGGACCTAGAGGGGGAATCTAAAAGTGCCGAGCGCAGCGAGGCCGTGCCCGAAGCGTGGCGAGCGAAGCGAGCCCGCGAGGGGCCCTCTTACAGGCGCCGTGTACAGCTGATTTTCAGCTGTTCCGCTTCGGCTATTTCCGCCGGCTTCTACTGCGCATGCGCAGTAGAGGGGGGAACTAATCCGTCGAGCGGAACTTTCTCGGCAGAACACCGGCAGCCTTTTAGAAGAGACATGTACTCTCTTCTGCTGTAAAATTCCCCTAGCAACTTACTCTCCGTTTCCTCTGGCACAGTAAACCGAGCTGCACATGTGCAGCTCAGTTTATGTGTAGCTCAGTTTACAGTGCCAGGCTGGTCTTCGAGTGTCAGGATGACTGCCTCCTGCGCTTACACAGGAGTGACGTCATCCCCTGCCAGCCAATGAAGAGGCCTGAACCCTAACGATCAGAAGAAGATGCTGGCACCAGTGCAGGACTGTTGGACAGGGAAGTAAAGTGTTTCCCTGAAAATAAGACCTACCCTGAAAATAAGACCTACTGTTATTTTCCATGAGGGCTGCAATATAAGCCCTACCCTGAAAATAAGCCCTAGTTTAAAATGCTTGTAAAATCCTAGAATCCACTCTATTACAATATTATATAAGTAGTGTGCGTGTTTCTGTAATCTAATTGTGCCAAATACCTTTGATACAGCGCCGCTCAGCTGACCGCCCGCTGCTCTCCTCATCTTCTCCCAGCTGTCGGCGGGGGATCTCAGCCCCCCCCCCCCCCCTGCAGTGCCCGGACCGGGGCAGAGAGCCTTAATATAAGACCCAGGCCTATTTTCTGGGAAACATGGTATGAAGACTTTTTTGTTGCGACGCACATTGATGACACGTTTAGATCAGTGTGCCTGCATAAAAATGGAAAAGGCATGTAGAGAGTGAAAGAAATGGTAATGCTCACTCACTTATCAGATTTTGTGATATGTGGTATAGCTGTTGAATGTCCCCTGAATAGATACAGTATGTCCTATTGACAGATGTCTAGTGTGATCTAAACAGAGGAGTAGGACAAACCCCTTGGCAGCCCCGGCTGCTGATCTCCTTACAGGTAGTAGTAGGAGGGTACAAAGCTGCTATAGTGCTCAATGTGATGTCACTTTCAAGGAGTTGTGATTGGAAAGACAATCTTTCTCAAGAATAAACACAGGAGTGATGGTCCTTCCTTATAAATCACACACACACAAGTTTAACCAATTCATTGCTTTATATATCTTCAATTAAATTTTACATATTCATTCATAAAGTGACATTTCATGAATATAAATTGCATTTCTAATCATGGACCTAAACTGGCATGAATGTGTACATATGGTCAGTACACATCCACACGCCCATTAGAATACATTACTGTCCATTTTCCATCTGCAAAAAGAGGGTTTAAAAATGGAGCCAGAACACCCATGTAAGAGGGGCCATAAGCGTCTTGCTTTCGAAGTAATTGTTTGCATTTGACAAATTTGTCAATTTTTTTTTTTTTTCATTTATTTGCTACTGGTGTTTTTTTTCACTGCACCACAAGGCATGCCATGTGCCAGGTACTACACTGCCAGCACCACAACATTGAGACACTCTGACCTTTATCGCTCCACATACATAAGGCATGATTAGGCCTCATGCACACAGGGCGTTAGAAAAAACGAGCTGCAAAGCCACTACCAATGCCAGGAAAAAGTGGCTGTAAAAAAACGTGCTTTTAGTAGCTTTTTGCATTGGTATTAATAAACATTTAGCTGCGCTAGCTTTTAGCAGCGTTTCTCTCCCTCTATTCAAAATCATTGGTTCCCTATGAGTGCCCATTGGTTTGAATAGAAGTCACACCAGAAGTCTGATCACAATGATCCGACTTGCGGTGCTGCTTGTGTGCTGATGATTTTGAAGGGGAACCTTTGCCAAAATAAAAAAAAAAAAACAGGCATGGGGTCTCCTCCCAAGAGTATACAAGACCCTTCGCTTGGGGTTCCCCCTAAAATCCATACCAGACCCTCGTCCGAGCACGCAGCCCGGCAGGTCAGGAAAGGGGGGGGACGAGCGCCCCCCCCCCCCTCCTGGACCATACCAGGCCACATGCCCTCAACATGGTGGGTTGGGTGCTTTGGGGCAGGTGGGGCCCTGCGCCCCCCACCCCAAAACACCTTGTCCCCATGTTGATGAGGAAACCCTGGCTGGTGGTTGTCGGGGTCTGTGGGTGGGGGGGGTTATCAGAATCTGGAAGCCCCCTTTAAGAAGGGGGCCCCCAGATCCTGACCCCCACCCTATGTGAAGGAGTATGGGGTACATTTTACCCCTACCCATTCACCCAAAAAACAATGTAAAAAATAAACAGTACACAGGTTTTTTTCACAAAGTAATTTATTAAAGCAGCTCCGGCGATGTCTTCATCCTCCGGTTCTTCTTCTCTCTCTGCTGATGTCTTACACTGCCGGTTCTCCTCTCTCCGCTGTCTTCTTTTTTTTGGGTGAATGGGCAGGGGTACAATGTACCCCATACTCATTCACATAGGGTTGGGGGTCGGGATCTGGGGGCCCCCTTCTTAAAGGGGGCTTCCAGATTCCGACAAGCCCCCCCCTGCCCGCAGACCCCGACAACCACCAGCCAGGGTTGTCAGGAAGAGGCCCTTGTCCTCATCAACATCAACCCCTTTCCTGATCTGCCAGGCTGCGTGCTCGGATAAGGTTCTAATATGGATTTTGGGGGAAACTGAAGGGTCTGGTATGCTTTTGGGGGGGGGGGGGGAGATCCACAGCCAGTTTTTCTTTTAATTTTGGTGAGGGTTCCTCTTCAAGATCCTCAGACCACAGGTCGGATCATTATAATCCGACATCTGGTGCAACTTCTATTCAAATCAATGGGCTCTCATAGGAAACCATTGATTTTGACATGTAAAAGAAAAAAAATCGCTTGACGAGGTTTAACGTGGCTGTATCCAGCGTTAAGCAATGTTTAGTAGCTTTTAGCAGCATCAGACGTTTTTACAGCGGTAACACCGGTCCTCAGAATGGGCCACAGATTTTTTTGTACAGCTTGAAAACGCCTATGCCACGTACAGCTCCTAAAAGCCTGTGTGTGCATGAGGCCATAGAATAACATAGAGAGGCGTTTTTAAGCTGCAAAAAGTCTGAAACTGCTAAAAACAGCCGTATAAACACCCTGAGGCCTTACACATCCACACGTGAAGTGTACTTGTCAAATGTGTTTTGTCTCACATCTTGGCACTGGTAGAATTTGAAAACCTGTACAAGCAGTTCATACTGATCAGTGTTCCTCCTGTACAAGTCTACTCTTGCTGATTAGTAACAAGCTGTTTTCTGCAGGATATAGGGGTCGGATTCACAAAATTTTTCCACATGCGATAAGGGTATCATATTACTCATTTGCATAAATGATCGTATGCTGTAAATAAAGTCCAATTCCTAATAAAAAAAATAAGGATCATGCGGTATTTACTGCAAAAAAGAATAATGAGCCTGTAAGTATCGCATAAAAAGCTCTTGGGCCCCTTTCACACGGGACGGATCCGTGTTGATCCGCCCCGTGTTTATCCGCTGCTCAGCGGGGATCGCTCCGCTTTCCCCAGCTGAGCAGGCAGATGACAGGGCGGGACCCGCACACTGTGCAGGGACCGCCCTGTCAGATCTCCGCTCTCCCCTATGGGGGATCGGAAGAACACGGACCGTCTGTCCGTGTTCCTCCGATCCGCTCTGCAGACGGATAGAAAAATAGGATTTTCTTCCGTCCGCAGAATCGGACGAGAGCGGAGGCGGACAACATCGGGTGTCAGCGGATGTACATCTGCTGACACCCGCTATCCCATAGGGATGCATGTATGTCAGTATTTCATCCAAAAACGGATGGATGAAATACGGACATACGGTCCGCACGTGTGAAAGGGGCCTTAAGTCCAATTCACAAATGCACCAGAGAATATAAAAGCATGCTATATCTACCACCAGGCTTTTGCTGGCAGTATTGCATGCAGTATTTGTCAAAAAACTGTGTAGAGATCAAGGGGACCCCCACGCTGTTTTTTGCCAAAAAGCTGGTTGCTAAGGAGCGGGGCGGGAAGCCGGTGACCACGTCCTTAACAAGGGATGACTCATCAGCTGATACCTGAATGTAAAGAAAAAAAGCTGACAATTAAAAATGAGGAAACTAAAAAAAACAAGAGTGTGGAGTCAGTCCCCCCAGTCCATACCAGTCCCCCATGCCAAAATAGAAAAAAAAAATGACGTGCCCCCCCCCAAAATCCATATCAGACCCTTATCTAAGCATGCAGCCTGGCAGGTCAGGAAAAGTGAGGGGCCAAGCACCCTGTCCCCATGTTGATGGCAGCATGAGCCTCATCCCCACAACCCTGGGCGGTGGTTGTGGGAGGTCTGCAGTCGGGGGGCTACCTTTACCCATTCGCACGCGCTGTGTGTTTTTTTTTTTTTGTTCAGCTGTCAGCGGGGAAAACTAACAGCTGATTAGTCATCCTTTGTTAAGGACTCGGCTGCCAGCTTCCTGGCCTGCTCCTTGGCAACCAGCTCAAATTACCGCTAAATCGAACAAATACCGCATTCGGTATTTAACGCAAAATTCTTAATGAATTGAACACTTGCACAATTGTTACAGCATGCAGTATTCTATTGCATTTTATTAACCGTTATTTAACTCTTAGTGAATTTACCCCATATAGTATGTATTACTATAGTTGTGTGGTTTAAGTTGGCTATACACTGATAGTTTCTTTTTGTTCAGCCTACTTTACAGTGCGGATTGATGAATCTCCCACTGGCTGCAAAATACCCAAACAGCGGCTGCATCTGATTTGGTTACAGTCCCTTTTTGGACAAAAACTTTGCGCCTGGCTCCTTTAAATTTTTATTTGAGAGGCTATGGGTGGAAAGCAGCTGACAGTGCCACCCGCTGAGCGAAGCTAACCATACACTATGAGTTTTGGCTGGTTTCTGCTAAACCTGCTGAAAATCATACAGCGTATGAGCCAGCTTTAGCAAGCATTGTTTACATTTTGCCAGCTTTGTCAGTAGGCTCGCATACAGTAGGGACGGAAAGTATTCAGACCCCCTTAAATTGTTCACTCTTTGTTATATTGCAGCCATTTGCTAAAATCATTTAAGTTCATTTTTTTTCCTCAATGTACACACAGCACCCCATATTGACAGAAAAACACAGAATTGTTGACATTTTTGCAAATTTATTAAAAAAAGAAAAACTGAAATATCACATGGCTCTAAGTATTCAGACCCTTTGCTCAGTATTTAGTAGAAGCGCCCTTTTGATCTAATACAGCCATGAGTCTTTTTGGAGAAGATGCAACAAGTTTTTCACACCTGGATTTGGGGATCCTCTGCCATTCCTCCTTGCAGATCCTCTCCAGTTCCGTCAGGTTGGATGGTAAACGTTGGTGGACAGCCATTTTAAAGTCTCTCCAGAGATGCTCAATTGGGTTTAAGTCAGGGCTTTGGCTGGGCCATTCAAGAACAGTCACGGAGTTGTTGTGAAGCCACTCCTTCGTTATTTTAGCTGTGTGCTTAGGGTCATTGTCTTGTTGGAAGGTAAACCTTCGGCCCAGTCTGAGGTCCTGAGCACTCTGGAGAAGGTTTTCGTCCAGTATAATAATGTGCTTGGCCGCATTTATCCTTCCCTCAATTGCAACCAGTCGTCCTGTCCCTGCAGCTGAAAAACACCTCCACAGCATGATGCTGCCACCACCATGCTTCACTGTTGGGACTGTATTGGACAGGTGATGAGCAGTGCCTGGTTTTCTCCACACATACCGCTTAGAATTAAGGCCAAAAAGTTCTATCTTGGTCTCATCAGACCGGAGAATGTTATTTCTCACCATCTTGGAGTCCTTCAGGTATTTTTTAGCAAACTCCATGCAGGCTTTCATGTGTCTTGCACTGAGGAGAGGCTTCTGTCGGGCCACTCTGCCATAAAGCCCCGACTGGTGGAGGGCTGCAGTGATGGTTGATGTTCTACAACTTTCTCCCATCTCCCGACTGCATCTCTGGAGCTCAGCCACAGTGATTTTTGGGTTCTTTACCTCTCTCACCAAGGCTCTTCTCCCCTGATAGCTCAGTTTGGCTGGGCGGCCAGCTCTAGGAAGGGTTCTGGTTGTCCCAAACGTCTTCAGTTTAAGGATTATGGAGGCCACTGTGCTCTTAGGAACCTTAAGTGCAGCAGAAATTTTTTTGTATCCTTGGCCAGATCTGTGCCTTGCCACAATTCTGTCTCTGAGCTCTTCAGGCAGTTCCTTTGACCTCATGATTCTCATTTGCTCTGACATGCACTGTGAGCTGTAAGGTGTTATATATAGACAGGTGTGTGGCTTTCCTAATCAAGTCCAATCAGTATAATCAAACACAGCTGGACTCAAATGAAGGTGTAGAACCATCTCAAGGATGATCAGAAGAAATGGACAGCACCTGAGTTAAATATATGAGTGTCACAGCAAAGGGCCTGAATACTTAAGACCATGTGATATTTCAGTTTTTTTTTTTTTTTTTTTTTTTTTTTAATAAATCTGCAAAAATGTCAACAATTCTGTGTTTTTCCGTCAATATAGGGTGCTGTGTGTACATTAATGAGGAGAAAAAATGAACTTAAATGATTTTAGCAAATGGCTGCAATTGAATCCAATGAGGCTGTTCACATCTATGTGCTGCGTTTGTAAAAATGAGTAATGCCTGTTTTTTTTTTTTTTTTTTGCTTTTTCATCCACTATGATTTCCAATAGAAAAAAGAAAAGCATTGATATGCATGCACATCGCACATTAGAAACGGACACAAATGGACATGGATAGATTTGTTGCCAGTCCCTAACCAATTCAGAAGTATCGCTGCCCAACTTTGTATCACACCGGCGCTTAGTCTGCTGTGTTTGTGTTTGTACACGCCATGTTCGTCTCATAAATGACACAAATGTACACATCCATAGGTGTAGTGTTAGGATTGTACTGCCTTCTCAGTCAGTGCTGATCTCATGGAAGAATTAGAAGCTGTCATAGGCTATCTATAGTTTGCTAATTGGAGACAGAACTGTAAAGCTCTTTATTCCATGCTGCCACATCTAATGGGTAAAGGCAGGTTGCCTTCTGCTGCAGTATAATCTTTGGCCTCTTGCACACTGATACAAGAAAGGAAGCCACTGCCCCCACCTATAACTGGCCATTGCAGCAAGCACCATTGGAAGGAAACATATGTTAGTAAAAGAGCCAAGGATAAATCCAAGGAAAACTCACTCCAGGCTCACTAAGGCCCCTTTCACACTGGGGCGGTGGGGGCGTCGGCGGTAAAACAGCGCTGTTTTACCGTCGTTTTTGCGGCGGTATTCGGCCGCTAGCGGTGCAGTTTTAACCCCCGGCGGCCGAAAAATGGATAAAACCGCTCGTACAGCGCGGCTATAGCCGCGGTATAGCCGAGCTGTCCCATTGATTTCAATGGGCAGGAGCAGTTTAGGAGCGGTGAATACACCGCTCCTTCACCGCTCCAAAGAAGCGGTTGGCAGGACTTTTTTTACCGTCCTGTCAGCGCACTGCTTCAGTGTGAAAGCCCTCGGGCTTTCACACTGAACAAACAGCGGAGGCTGTTTAGTGGCGGTTTGCAGGCGGTATTTTTAGCGCAATACCGCCTGCAAACCGCCCCAGTGTGAAAGGGGCCTTACTGACCAGCCCGCGGACAACCAGATTGACCTGTCTAACAGTATGCGTTAAAAACAGGGGTTTAGTCTGCACACATTTGCAAATACATGCGTAAGCTACTGGCCCCGCCAAGGCAACCTGGTATCTGTAGTCCTATCACTAGCTTATGAGTGACTCCACAATGAAAGCACATGCATTCTGATGGATAGATGGAGGGCAGATGGACTGAAGGTAACCCACCCCTTCTTAACCACGTACGGACCGCCGCACGCAGATATATGTCCTAAATTTACAGAGGAATATCTTTGTTATGGCAGCGGCTAGCTCTTCGGCCGGCAGTCCGATAATGGTGATCTCTGTGGCGGATTCGCTGCGAGATCACTTTTATTGGCGGCGGGAGATGGGCCCTCCCCCTCCCGCCGCGCTCCGGTGCCCTCCGCCGCTTACCGAAGCCGGCGGCAGAGGCGATCGGATGTTGTACCTTGTTGGGAATGGAGACGAGTGAGGGGAAGATGGCCCCCACCCATCTCCATACCATTGCAGGGCAGAAGCGACGTCAAAACGTTGCATCCGCCCATAGCTCTTGAAGGGCATTTTAAAAAATTTTTTTTTTTAATTGCATTTTAGTGTAAATATGAGATCTGAGGTCTTTTTGACCCCAGAACTCATATTTAAGAGGTCCTGTCATGCTTTTTTTCTGTTACAAGGGATGTTTTGTAAGAGGAATAAAAGTGACAGCTTTTTTTTTTTTTTTTTTTAAAGAACAATGTAAAAATATAAAAGGTAAAGTAAATAAGAAAAAAAAATTTTTTAAACGAGCCCCTTCCCGCCAGGCTCGCGTGCAGAAGCGAACGCATACGTGAGTAGCGCCCGCATATGAAAACTGTGTTCAAACCACACGTGAGGTATTGCCGCGATCGGTAGAGCGAGAGCAATAATTTTAGTCTTAGACCTCCTCTGTAACTTAAAACATGCAACCTGTAGAATTTTTTGAACGTCTCCTATGGAGATTTTTAAGGGTAAAAATTTTTTGCCATTCCACGAGCGCGTGCAACTTTGATGCGTGACATGTTGGGTATCGGTTTACTTGGCGTAACATTATCCTTCACAATATAAAAAAAAAAATTGGGCTAACTTTACTGTTGTCTTATTTTTTTAATTCAAAAAAGTGTATTTTTTCCAAAAAAAGTGCATTTGTAAGACTGCTGCGCAAATACGGTGTGACATAAAGTATTGCATCGACCGCCATTTTATTCTCTAGGATGTTAGAAAAAAATGTATAATGTTTGGGGGTTCTAAGTGAGTTTCTAGCAAAAAAAAAAAAAACTGTTTTTAACTTGTAAACAACACATCTCAAAAAGAAGCTTGGTCCTTAAGTGGTTAAAGGGGGACACTGAACACCCAGCACATAGCACAATGGCTGCAAAGGCGTCAGTACGTTGCCTGACCAATATAACAATAATACAAAAAAGGAAGCCACTGGCCATTGCAGCAAGCCGCATTGGAAGGAAAACACGGAAAAAACTGCGCTATACCATAAATTTTGTAAGTGCATAAATTCAATTAATGCAGGGTAAAATGAAAAGAACTGAAATATAAGGAAAGTGGTCAAGATACATGAAATCGTGAGTGCACAAAATCATGAATAAATCATGTATAGCAAAGTCCATGAACTCAGAAATCCAGAGAATCTTCTATGGAGATGGGAAGAATCCCCTAGTAATTTTCATAGAAGCCAGTGTGAAAAGGTAGGAAATTAAACACCCCTCACAGTGATCCTCCACCACTTAAAATTCGTGCTTACCAGATAGCAAGCAAAACGGGCACATATGTAGACCCAAATCCGGGTGTCCAGTTAGCAATGAAGCATCCCTCTATGCAGCACAGCCGGTAGCAAGCAAACCAGGCACATATGTAGACCCAAATTCAGGTGTCCAGCTAGTAATGAAGCATCCCTCTGTGCAGCGTAGACTTGTCCTCCAGCAGTCAGCCCGCACTGCTCACCCTTCTGGCAGAACGTCTGGAACTGCAACCAATCCAGGTCAATTTGGTTGTCCGCTGGCTGGTCGATAAGCGAGCTTGGAGTTTTCCTTGGATTTATCCTTGGCTTTTTTTCTAACCCTTGCACACCGAGCAGTATTAAATGCTGCTTTTACAGGTGTTTGGCATTTATCTTTCAGCCTGTAAATGCCACTGTATGTTAACCTTTGTGTCCATTAACACATAGGTGTTTACAAGAGTTTTAGAAGAGAAGCGTTTACTAGCTGAAAAGAAAAACCCATCACCAGCGCGTTCAGGAGAGGACCATTAATACATTCTAATCGGCAGAATAAATTAATATTCTAGCCAATAAAATAAGCCAAACGAACGATCATAAACGGCCGACTTTCCGTATGTGTGTACTGGACTTGAAAGAGAATTATGGCTTTAAAAACAAAAAACATTTATGCTCGGGTGGATCTTTCCCCCGCCAGCACTGTAGTGAGAACTGAGCAATCAAAGACAGCTGATCACTTGGTTCTCCCCCTCTGCTCTGAGCGGAGAGAGGTGACTGTTAGTCAGCAGCTCTCTGCTCTCCTCTCCAGCGCTCATTGGAGTGCTGGGCTATGGAAGGGGCTGGCTAAGGCTCTAGATGGATCGCTGTGGCGCTGAGCCAGGTGGTGATCCAAGCTTCTGAGTGGATCCCGATCATATGGTTGGGATCTTTCCAGAACCAGGACCGGCTCTGTGACGTCAGCTGACAGTGGGCCTCAGGCCGCTGTTGGCTGAAAACGGATCGCAGAATTAAGAGAAGTATAGCTAAAATAGCTTTGGCTATACTTCTCCTTTAAGAGTCTATAAATTACATTCATATCTTGAGTACTGTACAGTGATCTACCTTGTGTAAACTCAGCAGGCGATGTACATTGAGAGCATTGGTCAACATTAGACACACAGCTCAGTATTGTGTAAGATGATGGGTGTAGATCTATACTGTGTAGCAGAACAGATCTATGGCCAACATACCAGTTCTTCATGAGAGAAGGACAAATACATTATAAATGTATATACCCGATGAGGTGCCTAGATTGATTTTCCTTAAGTATCAAGAAAGTCAGAATTAGATTGACTGATGTTTTCATTCCTTTTTTTTTTTTTTTTTTTTTTTTTACTCCAGTATGTGTATCAGCCTTCTAATGATCAGTATTGACCATATTTATGAAGTGCCATGCTGAATACAGCTGTGAAGTTCTGGGGCTTTTCTGATAGATGGCTGCGTATTTCAGCTTTCCTTACAAATTTTGCATTTTAACACTTTTTGTATCAGCTTGACGCCTAGCATACTTAGCTTGTACTTGCTGCCTCATTACTCTGCTCATTTTCACCAGAAGTAAATGTGCGAATTTCTGTGCTGCTGTGCACTTTACAGTTGATGAATATATATTTTTTTAAATCATTCCATTTCAAATTTTTTAATAGATAACTTTTACATAGTTACATAGTTACATAGTTAGTCAGGTTGAAAAAAGACACAAGTCCATCCAGTCCAACCATAAAAAAAAAAAAAAAAAACAAAAAAAAAAAAAAAAAACGTACAATCCAATATACCCAATACTATACCCACAGTTGATCCAGAGGAAGGCAAAAAACCCCAGCAGAGCATGCTCCAATTTGCTACAGCAGGGGAAAAAATTCCTTCCTGATTCCAGAGAGGCAATCGGATTTTCCCTGGATCAACTTTGCCTATAATTGTCAGTACCCAGTTATATTATGTACATTTAGGAAAGTATCCAGGCCTTTCTTAAAGCAATCTACTGAGCTGGCCAGAACCACCTCTGGAGGGAGTCTATTCCACATTTTCACAGCTCTTACTGTGAAGAAACCTTTCCGTATTTGGAGATGAAATCTCTTTTCCTCCAGTCGTAAAGAGTGCCCCCTTGTCCTCTGTGTTGACCGTAAAGTGAATAACTTAACACCAAGTTCACTATATGGACCCCTTATATATTTAAACATGTTGATCATATCCCCCCTTATTTTCCTCTTCTCAAGAGTGAACAAATTCAGTTCCTCTAATCTTTCCTCATAGCTGAGCTCCCCCATGCCTCTTATCAGTTTGGTTGCCCTTCTCTGCACTTTCTCCAGTTCCCCGATATCCTTTTTGAGAACTGGTGTCCAAAACTGAACTGCATATTCCAGATGAGGTCTTACTAATGATTTGAACAGGGGCAAAATGATATCTCTCTCTCTGGAGTCCATACCTCTCTTAATACAAGAAAGAACTTTGCTCGCTTTGGAAACCGCAGCTTGGCATTGCATGCTATTATTGAGCTTATGATCTACCAAAACCCCCAGATCCTTCTCCACTACAGATTCCCCCAGTTGTACTCCCCCTAGCATGTATGATGCATGCATATTCTTAGCCCCCAAGTGCATAACTTTACATTTCTCAACATTAAACCTCATCTGCCACATAGTCGCCCAATTAGACAGTGCATTGAGGTCGGCTTGTAAATTGGAGACATCCTGTAAGGACGTTATTCCACTGCATAGCTTAGTGTCATCTGCAAAGACAGAAATGTTACTTTTGATCCCAGACCCAATATCATTTATAAAGATATTAAAGAGTAAGGGTCCCAGCACTGAACCTTGGGGTACACCACTGATAACCTTAGACCATTCAGAGTAAGAATCATTAACCACTACTCTCTGAATTCTGTCTTTTAGCCAGTTTTCTATCCATTTACAAACTGATATTTCCAAGCCTGTAGACTTTAACTTACACATGAGCCGTGTGTGCGGAACTGTATCAAACGCTTTTGCAAAATCCAAATAAACCACGTCCACCGCCACCCCTCTGTCCAAGGTCTTACTTACCTCTTCATAAAAAGAAATCAGGTTTGTCTGACAACTTCTGTCTTTCATGAACCCATGCTGTCTGTTGCTTAAAATGTTTTTTTCCAGCAAGAACTTGTCTATGTGGTCTTTTATTAAACGCTCCAGTATCTTCCCGACTATAGAAGTTAAACTAACAGGTCTATAGTTACTTGGTAAAGACTTTGATCCCTTTTTAAATATAGGCACCAAGTTCGCCCTGCGCCAATCCAGTGGCACTGTTCCCGTCATTAATGAGTCCCTAAAAATTAGATACAATGGCTTTGAAATTACAGAGCTCAATTCTTTTAGGATCCGTGGGTGGATGCCATCAGGTCCAGGTGCTTTATCCACCTTTATTCTGTCTAAATAATTCTGGACCATATCCCTTTTGAGCCATTGTGGATCATTGGGGGCTGTGTCAATACCACCCCCATTATGGACATGAACTTCCCCATGCTCTTTTGTATACACAGAGCTGAAGAAAGTATTTAATAAATTAGCCTTCTCCTTGTCCCCAGTCACCCACTCTAGATTATTTTGTAAAGGGCCTACATGCTCAGACCTGACCTTTTTACTATTAATATATTTGAAGAATTTTTTGGGGTTTGTCCTACTATTTTTTGCGATCTGTCGTTCATTTTGAATTTTTGCACCCTTGATTTCCTTTTTACATATTCTGTTAAATTCTTTGTAGCATTTAAATGACACTAGTGTTCCTTCATTTTTATATTTTTTAAAAGCTCTTTTCTTATTGTTTATAGCTTTTCTAACTTTGACCGTGAGCCACATAGGTTTTCTTTTTAGGGCCAGTTCACACCACATGCAGTCCAGTGCGTTTTTTCCTGAATTAAAAACTGTACTGGAACGCTGTAAAACACATTAAAAACGCACCGGAACACACACATGTCCTTATTTAAGGATAAGAAAACAGAGGGGGAAAAATGCACTGGAATGCACCAAATACACGTCTGTAGAAAAGCATCTGGAACGCATCTAGACTGCGATTCTATGCTGTGATTTGGCCCTTACAGATGAATTGCAGTTTTAGCCAGTTGCATGTTTGTTTTACACATATAGGTTCCTTATGGTATGTTTGCTGCAGATCTGCATGAGGGTGTGCACCCTGGCTGCGATTTATATTCCTGCATCCAGGGCTGATCAATTGCCTTATGATCGCAGCATAAGTGATTACATGTGAGTGGGCGTGTTTTAGCTGTGAGGGAGTCAGCAGCTTTCCATTGCATTCAGTGGGGCTGCCTTTCGCAGCCAATCGTGGAAAACCCCCACTGGGGTTCTCCCATATAATTGCAGCCAAGGTGCATTTGTAAGTGTGCATGCACCCTTAGCAAAGGCCTATATTCACTTTGCCCTGTACCATGTTGAACTGACTACTGTGCCAGCTCGTTCTACATCCTTTTTAACATTACTACTAATCAGGGTGGATTTGATTTAAATCAAGTTGATTTTAAATCGCAACTTTTAACCACTTCCCTACCCAGCCATAGTAATATGACGTCCACAGATGGGATCTCCCATCCTGGGTGGACGTCGTTTGACGGCCTGGGATTCCCGGCCATCTAGGGGGCGCGCGCCCGCCGCGTTGCTCGGGACCCGGTGCGTGATGCCCGCGGCCGTGATGTCCGCTGGGCACCCGCGATTGCCCGTTAACCGGGCCGGACCTGTTAGTTGTGAGGAGAGCGATCTGTTTTCCCAGTACAGCGGAACACTGATCGGTCTCCTCCCCTTGTACGTCCCTGCCCCCTACAGTTAGAAACACTCCCTTAGGAAACATATTTAACCCCTTGTGTCCCCCTAGTGGTTAACCCCTTCACTGCCTGTCACATTTACACAGTAATCAATGCAATTTTATAGCATTGATCGCTGTATAAATGTTGAATGGTCCCAAAAATGTGTCAAAAGTGTCCGATGTGTCCGCCATAATGTCGCAGTCACGAAAAAAAATCGCGATCGCCGCTATTACTAGTAAAAAAAAAAAAAAAATTTTTTTAAAAATTGCCATCAATCTATACCGTATTTTGTAGACGCTATAACTTTTGCGCAAACCAATCAATATACGCTTATTGCAATTTTTTTTTTTTTTACCAAAAATATGTAGAAGAATACGTATCGGCCGAAACTGAGGAAAAATTTTTTTTTTTTTTTTTTTAAATGGGATATTTATTATAGCAAAAAGTAAAAAATATTGTGTTTTTTTTTCAAAATTGTCGCTCTTCTTTTGTTTATAGCGCAAAAAATAAAAACCGCAGAGGTGATCAAATACCACCAAAAGAAAGCTCTATTTGTGGGGAAAAAAAGGACGTCAATTTTTTTTGGGTACAACGTCGCATGACTGCGCAATTTTAGTTTAAATTGCGACAGCGCTGAAAACTAAAAATTGGCCTGGGAAGGAAGGGGGTGAAAATGCCCTGTATTGAACCGGTTAAAGAGCAACTGTCATCTCTATCCTGCAGCAGCTCCCCCCTCCGACCCGCTGTTGACTCACCAACCGTCCCATTCAATGGGACAGCTGGTGATGTGGCAGTGACACAACAAGGTGAGGAACGTGGCAGCAGCAGGTGCGTTGATGCCCCCTAACAGGCGCTTCTATGATGGATCTGAAATGACAGGTGCTCTTTGAGCCTGGGTTCACACCTATGCCAATTAGATGCGGCTTACACCGCATCTAATTCGCAGGACATTTTAAAATACATTCATATGAATGTATCTGGTTCACATATGTGCGTTGCATTCGCACTGCGCATTGCACAAAAAACGTGTGCGTTTTTTGGGCATTGCGGTGCGAACTACAAGCCTATTATCTCCTATGGGAACGCATCTGATTCGCAGATGCATTGCGTTCTGAACATGGATTTTCTCTTTCTCCTCACTACACCTCCCCCTCTCCCCCCCCCCCCTCCCTCCCCCTCTCCCTGCTCTCTAATCCTGAGCAAAAACGCAATGAATCCGTTGAACAGGAGATTTTTATCTCCCCAGTGAAACCTGAGCTTCAATTCGCACCGCACATGTGTGAAACCGGGCTAAATGTAAGGACTTATTCTTGCTAGTATTTAGAATCTTTAAAATTTGCAAACAAAATGAAGGTTTCCTCGTTATAATAATAATAAGCTTTCAGGTTAGTAAAACAGCAATATCAGAAGCGATTCAGTCATACAGTTTGTAGTGCACATAGTTTAGTAAAACAGTGGGATAAAGCAATATTCCTGAACTTTGTTTTATCTCATGGTTACTGTGAAATTGTGTGATTGCATCAATGAAGTCACCCCCATCAAATCATTCTCTGCAGCTATTAACTTTTGTACCACTACCCCCTCCATTTAGAATGTAAGCTCTATGAGCAGGGCCCTCCTGTACCTTTTTGTATTGAACTGTACTGTAATTGTGTTGTCCCCCCTATACATTGTAAAGCACTGCGTAAACTGCTGGCGCTATATAAATCGCGTATAATAATAATAATAATAATAATAATGAAGTGCATGTTATCTCAGCTTGCAGAGCTTGGATTCATTGGATTCATTGAGTGAGTTTACCAAAATGCAAATATTGCAGAATATACAGCTACATAACTAAGCTCCATTTCACGCTGAATAAACTAAATTGTTAATGTATCTTATATAGAAAACTATCTTTTTAGATAGATTTTTACTCCAAAAGCATTTTTTAAAAGAAATTTTAATAAAAATCAAAAAAATCGTATTTAAATCAATTGATCAAATAATCATTGATTTTTATCCACCCTGCTACTAATTATCAACAATGGGCTTGATTGCAACACAGCATGAGCATTGATCCAGTCAGAACCATCCTTGGGCAGGCCAATCGATCGACTTTAGTACAACCAGACTGTCGGGTTTATTTTCTGCAATCGCTGCCGACACAGATCATTGTATTCTGACGGTTGAGAAACCTGACTGACTGTGTTGATGGGGGAATCAAGCAATTTTCTTTCCATCAACCTGTGGTTGGACTGTGGACTAGTTGTCGACTAAAACGACTAAAACATTTTTGTCGACTAAATGAATATTATTTTAGTCAACTAAAATACGACTTAAACTAAAACAACTGAAATGACTAAAATACGACTAAAACTAAAATGGCATTTTGGTCAAAAGACTTATGCCCTGTACACACGGTCGGACATTGATCGGACATTCCGACAACAAACTCCATGGATTTTTTCTGACGGATGTTGGCTCAAACTTGTCTTGCATACACACGGTCACACAAAGTTGTCGGAAAATCCGATCGTTCTAAACACAGTGATGTAAAACACGTACGTCGGGACTATAGACGGGGCAGTAGCCAATAGCTTTCGCCTCTTAATTTATTCTGAGCATGCGTGGCACTTTGTGCGTCGGATTTGTGTACACACGATTGGAATTTCCAACAACGGATTTTGTTGTTGGAAAATTTTATAGCAAGCTCTCAAACTTTGTGTGTCGGAAAATCCGATGGAAAATGTGTGATGGAGCCCACACATGGTCGGAATTTCCGACAACAAGGTCCTATCACACATTTTCCGTCAGAAAATCCGACCGTGTGTACAGGGCATAAGACTAAAACTAAACTGAAATTTGACTTCAAAATTAACACTGATCTGTAGTGCATGTTCATACCTCAATGTAATA
This sequence comes from Aquarana catesbeiana, assembly GCF_042186555.1. Lineage (NCBI taxonomy): Eukaryota > Metazoa > Chordata > Amphibia > Anura > Ranidae > Aquarana > Aquarana catesbeiana. The sequence continues at coordinate 687,240,209 of NC_133325.1, read as the reverse complement.
ATAAATAACATATTAGATTTTTCACTCCAGCAGTATATAATGAGTTTGCAAATTGTAGAGAATTGTTAACTAATGCATTACAATTGAATTATACCCATTAGGTTTTAGATGACTAAAATGGGTTTTAGTCGACTAAAATAAACTGGAGATTTTAGTCGACTAAAATGTACTGGAGATTTAGTCGACTAAATAGGACTAAAACTAAAACAATTGCAGAAGACTAAAATGGGACTAAAACTAAAATGCCATTTTAGTCCTAAGACTAAAACTAAATTGAAATTTGCTGCCAAAATTAACTCTGCTGTATACGATGTGGGAGCTGCTGGCTCAGGCTCTCAGCGCACTGAAACTTGCCAGTCAGGCATCTGGCAGCGCACCCCGACATTATTGTCAGGATCCCTGCACAGCCTGGACCAGACTGTGACGTCAGATGACAGTGGACTTTAGCCCACTGTTGGCTGAATCTGGATCACAGGAGTATAGAAATAAATGCACTCCTGTGACCCACAGGAGAAGTATGGACAAGGGGGTTTTGGCCTTACTTCTTTAATACCTTAAGAATGCAGGTCACATTCTGCAGGGTGGACCCAATGAAGGCAGCAAATGCTTGCTGTAGGTTGGATCTCCCAGCCCTTTTGTTCTGTACTATATCCACTCTTCTGTTATTGCTTGGATAACCTTATCTCCAGAAATGTGTTTTTTTTTTCACTATGTTTGAAAACCTCTTTTATGATTTTTGTCAATAAAAACAATGAATCAAGCAAGAATATGGAGCGCATGACTTTCCTGTTCTTAGTTCTGGTCTACTCTTTGAGTACAACTACAAATAAAGGATAATTTCTCTTTTGGGAACATTGTTACACGCTCCACCCATTTTTAGGGTGTAACATGTAACGTGTTCCCAATGCTGCAGCCACTATGAACAGCAGTACAGGGAGAAGATCCCCATACTAGCTGTCACTTTTTGAAATCGGTGCAGCTGTGCAAGGCTCGGCCCACATGGCTGTATCCAGGAGCAAAAAATAACAAAGCTGCCTTGGGGCCCCCCCCCGTTTAGCTGATGAGGCCTGAGCCCAGAACAACAGGACCAGTTGTACTGCCTTATCAGCAACCCTGGCTGTATCATTCATTCACACAGTTCTGTGTGCGAATTAACTGCAAGCCCCGACATTGTAAGTGGCTGCCCGTACGGGCACACAGATACACTGACAGATCTGGAGGAGAGCTGCATGGTGCCAGCGATCTGCTGGTGCAATGCTTTACAGGCTCTAAAAAATATAACTAAAAAATAAATGCACTTTTTTTTTTACCTGCAAAAAATGTGCATTTTATTTTTATTTTTTCTAAAAAGAGAACTTCTCCTTTTAACATGAATGTAAGCAATGCAGTGTTTACTGGACTAGACCTGCAACAGCAGCCAGAGATATAATTGTCTTATGCAAGAGGTTCTTTTTGCAAAATGAATTGTCGCACCTAGCTATAATAAACAGATAATTGCGTTTTAATGCTAGAGAGCCTTTTCAAGGTAATAAGTGCTAAGATCAAAACAAGTGTTGCTATTGATGACCTATAGAAAATGCTATTTGGTGTGCTGTCATTTTGTTTCTCTGGTTTCAGTCACTGACCTGGGCAAGTATTCCGTAGTGAAATGAAAACTCTTCAACTGCATGCTTGTTTTCTGGATTAGAGATACAGAAAGCTTTAACCCCTTCAGATCCGCGCTATAGCTGAATGACAGCTACAGTGCGGATCTGCTTTGCCGGGAGGCCATCAATAGATATACTCCCCTTTGCACGTTCGCACGCCCCACTGAAGGGCACGTGCTGTGATCACCCGAGTCAATGAGACTCGGGTGATCACAGATCGGAGTAAGGGGTCAATCCCGACCCCTTACCACGTGATCAGCCGTCAGCCAATGACAGCTGATCACGTGATGTAAACAGAAGATCGGTAATCGTTTTTTTGTTGTTTTCTTCTCGCACTGACAGCGTGAGGAGAAAATCAAGCCGATCACCGGCTTCTGTTGAAGGGACATCGGTCCCGAAGAGGAAGAGGTGAAGCCGCCTCATATGTGCCCACCAGTACCGCCTGCCAGTGCCAGCAATCGGTGCCACCTATCAATGCCCACCAGTGGTGCTAATCAGTGCCCCATCAGTGCCCACCAATGCCGCCTCATCGGTGCCCACCAGTGATGCCTATCTGTGTAGCCTCATCAGCGTACATCAATGAAGGAGAAAAATTACCTTTTTGCTAAATTTATTAACAAAATTATAAAACAGTTATGTATTTATTTATTTTTTTAATTTCTGTCTTTTAATTTTTTTAACAAAAAATAAAAAACCCAGAGTTGATCAAATACCACCAAAAGAAAGCTCTATTTGTGGGAAAAAATTATAAAAATGTCATTTGGGTACAGTGTTGTATGACTGTGCAATTGTCATTCAAAGATTGACAGCGCTGAAAGCTGAAAATTGGTCTGGGCAGGAGGGGGGTTTAGGTGCCCTGTAAGCAAGTGGTTAAATCAAGATAATCATGACAGCAGGACAACTTGCACTTCTAAAGGGGAGCCAGCGATGACAACATTGTATACTTTGCTGATAGGGTAGTGTATGCTTGGGACAGACTTCCAGCGGTGGTAGTGGGTCAGTAGGCAGTGAATTGAAACTTGTGGGATAAACTTAGGTCATACTTGATGGTTTATACTCAAAATATATTCTATAGACAAGTTAATAAATAAAAAAAATAAAAACTGAAGACTCAATGGACCACTTTTTTTTTTTTTTTTTTTTTTGTTTTTTTTTCTACTGTTACTCATCTATGTTTCTACATATTTATATGTACTTTTATGCAGATGGCTGCTCTATCGCCTGGCAACGAGCTGGTGTGAGAGAAAACTTGGGGCTGAGTTAAGAATCGGGAGTCTGGGGTTCCTAAGGCTTAAGAACATCAGTCTGAAGTTTGGAAAGCAACAGCAACAAACCTTGGTGAGCATGTAATGAGCTTCCTGTGAAGTGAGCTGGACGGGAACTGTTTTTTTTCCAATGTTCCTTTTGTCCCTGGGGTAATAGAACTTTCTGTAAATAAAATCGCTTCTGAACATGTCTTTAATGTTTTCCTGTTTCCTGATATCTTGACATAGCAGGGGGGTTTAATGGAACAGGCCACATATTTCTTTCATTCCCTAAACAGAATATGTAAAAAAAAGAAAGAAAAGCTGGTTAGGTGGCCAATTTTCAGAAATTCAGCTACTGCAACTTTCCTATTCTAGCCATATATGACAGATACTGAAAAGAGCTAGTTTCATACTGCCCAACCTGCCCAGGGGCTGGCAGATTATTCACATCCTGAGCAACCCTATCTTGCATGCAGTCCATTGCATGTTCTGTAGGAGGCTGGAGAACAATGGCCCTCTTGAAATGTAGTCCAATGCTTGTGCCAGACATGACTGTGATTCTGTATGTCACCCACACAACCACCATATATGCCTTCAAACCTCTTATCTCCTAATTTGTGGTGTTCAAATTTGGATCCTATAATTTTTTGACTGCTTGTGGACTTGCTAAATTACAAAGCAAGATTGGGACTCTCAGGGTATGTATGCTCTGCCTGCTCTGGGCTATACCAAACCGTATAAAACCTAGAGGAACTCCAGGAAACTTTTTCCCAATGCAGTACAAGCCCGCACTGCATGGTTTAACTGCTTGTTTTTGTCTAGCGGTCAGGAGAGCAGAGATATACTTGTCTAATCCGCAGATCCTCCTAGCGCAAGACCGGCCCCTTCCGACCCTAGCAGTCTTGTGCATGGACTGTTCCTGATGTCATCACACGTTGACCAGCTTTGGACGTGAGGACGGCAGGAACAGTCCACCGCTGGACGTGGGGGATTGCTGTTTTCTGGAGGATCGAAAGCTATACTTGATCCATTCTGTGCAGCCCTGGACAAAACAAGCAGTTAAAGAGGAATAAACCCTGTCCGTTTTTCCTTTTTTTTTTTTTTTTTTTTAATATAATCCTGCAATGTATTGGTAAGCCATACACATTTAAATATGTTTTAAAATACCTTATTTCACTGTTTTAAAATGTTGTTTCTTCCGGATATTGGCCACGCCATCTTTACTACTGATCGATGAAATTTTTGTTGACATCATTTTCGCCCTTACGTTGTTTTCCTTTCCAAGACTAAACCAAGCCTCTATCTCAGTTTCCATTACCACGGCAACCGTGCTAAGCCATCAATGACATTAATCCCTCTCTGTGCTGCTCTGGTTCATTCCCCCTGTGTGACGTCTTATACAGTCACAAGGGGAGAACCAGGAAGGTGAGGATGAGATCGCAGCATCGCGAGCTGAAGTTATAGTAGAGGGTTTACAAACACTTTAATCCATGCAGTGCATGGGTTACCTATAGAAGAATGACGGCCGGGTGGTGGTTTCATTATCCTGGCTGGGTGTCACATGACGTTCAGCAGGATAAGCCGCTCAATGATTGTTAGCGTGGTGTGTTGCTGTGACACACCGCATTTCCGATCTCAGTAAAGAGCCTATCAGTGCAGCCTATCAGAGCTACATATTAGTGCCTCATCATCAGTGCTGGCTCATCAGTGCCCGTCGGTGAAGGAGAAAACTTGCTTATTTACAAAATTTTATAAGGGAAACAAAGAAAATCCTTTTTTTTTTTCACAATTTTCAGTCTTTTTTTGTTTGTTTAGCAAAAATTTAAAAAAACCCAGTGGTGATCAAATACCACTGAAAGAAAGCTCTATTTGTGGGGAAAAAATGATAAAAATCTCATATGGGTACAGTGTTGCATGACCGCGCAATTGTCATTCAAAATGCAACAGCGCTGAAAGGTGAAAATTGGCCTGGGCCTGAGAAGGGGGTGAAAGTACCCAGTATTGAAGTGGTTAAATGTTCTCTGCATATAGGCTTATTCTTAGAGTAGTTGTTACAGAGGGCCTGGGGTTGAGTTCTGGAAGTGCACTTAAAAGAAATCTGTTAGAGGGATAGTATTAAACAGCCAACAGGATCAGTCATCCTAAACTGTTAGTGCATACGGATTAGCAGGTTCGGACATTGTTGTTGGGAAGGGGGTGCTTATACTTAAGTTTTGATCAACCATCAGAAAGTCACTTTTTGCTTAGTCACTTCAGAAATGCTCTGGATGGCGCTGATGGGATGATTGTCAAGCTAAGCAACAGCTTTTGTTGTTGGCTGTCTGAACCACCTGGTTTTATCCCCCCTGCCCCACGGTTAGTTTTAACGATCATTGGGAGTCAGAAGTATTTCCCCCACTTATTTTTTTTTTTGTGTGTGGTTAATTTGTTAGAGGAATATGATCTATGTAAACCATAAGGCTGGTCGAAAGGATTGACATTGATTAATTAAAGATTGCCATGTTTATGGCTAGCATAAGTAGTGTGTTTCTTTTTTTGTTTGTTTTTTTTTTTAATGAAAGGATTTGTATGATATTGCTGCTGTTCTGTTGTATGGATATTTCAGGCTTGCTTAGCTGACATTTTCTATAAAAGGCCAGAAATCTTAATTTTTTTTGTTCCTTTCCAGTTACGCTGAAACGCCACTGTAATGTTATATATAATTTTTTTTTTTTTGTTCCATAAAGGAAATTGATAGCATCTGGATGTCTAGCAAACTACTGAATCATGAGTTACAGTAAGTACTTCACTTTTCTTATTATAATTCATGTGTGTCTTATCTGACCAAATGCGCTCATTTTAGCTTTTGTTTGTGTTGCATGTACTGTATGATGCTGATTTTTGTTGGAATGCAATTCATGCATTGTAGTCATTGTGTGTGTCCTTATTCTTTTTTTAGTCATTATTTTGCCCTGTGTTTCGGAGAGGTGCGTATTCGAACAGACCTTCAAGGATTATCGCTGCCTCCCCAAAGGACACCCAGGGCTCCTTCAGAAGCTGGCCCAGGTAGAAGTGGGGACAACACATCAATTAGTCCATCAGTGTTAAAAGTCTTAACACAAGTAAGTTTGGGACTGGTAGATGTCTCCAAGAATGTTTAAATGTAGTTTTATTTCTCTTTTGTCCCACAAAAAAGTAACATTTGCCTTTGTATTCAAAGATTTTTATTATTTTTTTTAACATTGTGCTTTCATTGCTTAAAAGTTCTCATCATTACTCTTTTACGCACCCTACTCTCTCCCCAGTCCTCTCCTGATAGTGACATGTGACTCTCAAACTGGGTAAATCTTATGCAAAGTCTGTACAGTTTGCTCCCCCATAACCTATACTATTCCTACCTCTGATTCATCAGCCCCGGCTTGTGTACTGGCTTCCACAGGTCCTGCTATATATGTAAGCCTACATTTTGTTACCATATTTACATTTTTAGTACCCAACACAATTCCAAATGTTGGGATACCCTTAGAACCTAATGCTGTCTTTGTGCCTGAGTTGGAATTGACTACAAAGACTTTATCGCTCGAAGGTCTGAGAGATGTCCGACACTAAAGGATAGTTGAACTATTTGGCATCTGTCTATTTCTGAAATTTGAGTTTTAGATGAATTCGTGATTATCGTGCATATAGATCAAACAATTTAATCAGACAATGGTTATAAAAATTTAAAATTGTGTGCCATGGCACTAATCAACATTATATTGGTTTTGACCTGGCTTGGACCATTGTTTGTCAGTCTCTTGACATACCCATTGCCTTGATAAGGAATTGATATTGGCAGATATTGCTCAATAACTATTGGCAGAGTAAATAAGACAATTGAAGATAATTTTTTAAAGTTTAAGGTAGAAGGGCACTATAGGAACATTTTCTATGGTTGTCTCAAAAGTCTGTATCGCTCTAACTTAGATAGGTAGTAGTATTTTAAAAAATAAGTTCCTTTTTTTTTTTCTAGAAAAAATAATAAATGCTCATTTTTGCAGGTAAAAAAATGTGCATTTATTATTTTTGTTGCAGGAGCCTGTAAAGCATTGCACCAGCGATCAGCAGATCACTGATGCCATGCAGGTCTCCTGCAGACCTGTCGGTTTATCTGCCTTGTACAAGGAAGCTAATAGATGCTGACAGAATTAATGAACTACCACAGCGCTCACAGTGCCGTGGTAGTTCATTAAAAGCTATAAGCCGACAGCCGCAAAGGCTGCCAGACCTTGTAGTTTTGCATTCAGAGCTTTGTGAATAAGTGACGTGGCCGGGTGGGCAGAGCCCCGCACTGCCATGTTTTTAAAAAATGTTTGACAGCTAGCGGGTGGAGAAGAACCCCCGCTAGCTTGCACAGCGGGGATCGGGGAGGTGCGAGGGCCGGTGCATTTTAAACATGTTACATATTACACCCCGAATATGGGTGTAACATGTTATGAAAGGTGAGCTTTATCCTTTAAAGTGGTTGTAAACTCTGCTACACCACTTTTACCTACAGGTAAGCCTATAACAAGGCTTACCTGTAGGTACCGTGAATATCTCCTAAACTTGCACAGTTTAGGAGATATTCAGTATATGCGCTGCTACTGAAGTCATTGGCGCATGCGCACTGAAGAAACGGCTCACTGGGGCCGTTTCTTCAAGACTCGTGCCGTAGTGCTTGCTTCGGCAGCACATATACTAAAATTGGAACGATACAGAGAAGATTAGCATGGCCCCTGCACAAGGATGACACGCAAATTCGTGAAGCGTTCCATATTTAAAAAAAAAAAAAAAAAAAAGACTCGTGCCGTGACCGGCGGCTCCTAGGCGCATGTGCTGGAGTGACGTCATCGCCGGCTCCTGCCGAACACCTCCGGTGGAAGATGTCGGCTGTGTACTCGGAGTGCCGATGCCGATTCAGGGCATCGTTCTGAGGTAAGTATCTCATAATGAGCTAGTATGCGATGCATACTAACTCATTATGCCTTTGTCTTGCAGGTTTTTTTTATTTTATTTTTTTTCTGGAGGTTTTCAACCTCTTTAAAGGTCTGCTGTTCCACATACCAAATGTCAAATTAAAATGTTCTCAAGGCTAACGCTGGATATACATCTTCCAAAAATCGGCCGGTTCTGCAGGCTGAACTAATGTCCATGTGTGTCCCACAGTCTGTTCAACAGAAGTTGGTATAATGACTGGCTTCTGTCAAATAGTCATGCTGGAAAACCAACATTCAATCAGTGGGTGCAGCCAATGGCTACGATGCTGATCAGTGTATTCTGGTTTGGGGTGAAGGAGAGTCCCCGCTGTCAGAATACAAGGACCCCTACATCAACATTGCTTGTGTTTGAAGTGCGGGGGGTTGTGAGGGTTTTATTTATTTATTTATTTATTTATTTATTTATTTATTTATTTTCAACTAGTGTGTACACTTGCTTATTTGTATTTTTGTTTTGTTTTGTTTTGTCTTTTACTTTTAATGCATTTTCTGCATTAAGGTAAAAAAAAACACTACTACTTGTCTCTCCTCCCATCCCAAAACACTTACATAACTCCTTTCACCATCCAGCACTGTCCTGGCTGCAGCACGTTCTCCTTTCTTCCTGGTCTCACGGGAATTGAAGGGGGGCGGGTCTTACCAGCGCACAGCCTGGATCAGGAGCGCATCCGCACAGGTCCCCAGTGCCACCCCCACGCCCCCCTTCAGCACCGCACGTGCTGAGGGGGGACCCAAAGGAATAAACGAGCAGACAGCACTCCAGAAGAGGTAAGGGACCACTCTATCATTGCACAGAGCAGGTAAGTATACCCTTATTTTATTTTAATAAAAAAGAAAATGTTTGACTTTAATATACCTTTAAGGGGGGCGATTTGATTTTAACAAAAAAAGAACAGAGCAGAAAATATAATAAAATGTATTAAAAATAAAAATGTAATAATAAAAAAAAAAAAAAAAAGTAATTTTATTGATATTTGTCTGTCTCTTGCATTTCTGCAGCTGCTGTCTATACATCTGGACTCTTTGAATATTATGGTTCTTAATGTAGCCGAGTCTGAATCTTTGTGGCATGTCACTTTTTCGAAGATAAATGTAATACTGGACAGCGATGGGAAAAAGTAGGCAAATACTTTTACTACTAGTGTTGAAATAAGACCATATATCTTATGCATTTCCATAGTGCTTGACTTGCTGCAGAAATATGAAAGGAATGTAACCTTTTGGGATCTTTGTCAGTTAGTAATATTCACAGAGACTCCTCTGCCATTAAACACAGTTGATATATAGATTTTGGAGTACTGGTCATTTTAAAGTAAGTAATACCAGAAGAAAGCCTGCTGCTGCAAACTGTTAAATCACCAAGGTCCTTACTAATTTGTAGTCCTAACCCACTGAAATAACAAACAAACAAACAACCAAATTGTCAAAAATTGGAACATTTTTCTTTGAGATTAACAGATTCGTTTGTTTAAGCCCGCTTAACCTCCCTGGCGGTATGATTATTTCAGATTTTTGTGTCTCAAAGCGGTACAATTATTTTGTATAGAAATTTGGAGTTTTTTATTGTAGGCCTGTAATTCTTACACACTTAAATCTGTCCAAACAAGAGTCTAGTAGATATCCTGGGTATGATGAAGTTTGAAACACAAAATCAGAAATTATAATATAATACATAATTACAAAAAAAAATAATATAATAATAAAAGAAATTTCCCTATGATTCGCTATCGCTCAATTCTGCAAGTGTTGTAATTTACTATCGCTGTTTTCTAGCTGGTCTAAAGCCACTTTTGACGTAAAGGGACACTTTTTGGTTGCCATGGACAATCTCCAGTTTCCAGGCAGAAAGAACAGTATATATAATATAAAACTGCATGCAGGGCATTGGACAAAGCACTGGGGACAAAAAGGATGTGAAATGATTTCATACAGTACTGTAATCTGTAAAATTACAGTACTGTATGTGTTATGTTTTTTCACTTTTTTGAATTTGCTGCCAGGCTCCGCCCCCGTGCGTCACGGCGCTTGCAGGGAACAGAGCCCGGCACAGAGAGGCTTCGGGAGGAGGACACAGCCCATGGACACAGCGGGGGGTGGGGGTGGGAACATCGCAGGATCCTGGGGACAAGGTAAGTATACCGCACCAGGATCCTACAATGCAATCCCGAGTGTGGCTCGGGGTTACCGCTAATGGTGCTGAAATTTAACCCTGAGCCACACTCGGAAATACCGCCAGGAAGGTTAAAGTAAATGTGAACACAATTGCTAAAATATCATGTAATCTTTAACATGTATTTGCAAATTAATATTTCATTTTCAGTTTGTCTTTAAATCGACAGCTTTCCTTAACCACTTGACCTCCGGAAGATTTACCCCACCTCCATGACCAGGCCATTTTTTGCGATACGGCACTGCGTTACTTTAACTGACAATTGCGTGGTCGCGCAACGCTGTACCCAAATAAAATATATGTCTTTTTTTTTTTCCACAAATAGAGCTTTCTTTTGGTGGTATTTGATCACCTCTGTGGCTTTTATTTTTTGCACTATAAACAAAAAAGTCTGACAACTTTGAAAAAAAACACTATTTTCCCTTAACGTCTTTCAGGACAGCACCTTGAGAGCGTGGCTCCACCCACTTGACAGGAAACACACCTCCACCAAACTTTAAAAGGAGGCTCCTTCCCACTTATCATCAGTTTATGTGTTTCCTCCGGCGGGAACACATGTGGGAGTTTGGAGCTCTCAAGGTTCTGTCCTGAGAGAACAGGCTCCCTACTCCACTATTTTTACCTACCTCAGGAGAGCCGATTCCTCCCATTTTCCACAGGCTTACGGGTGCCGGGTGGATGGGCTCCTTCTCCCTCGTCAGTGCTCGGGGAGAGCCAGGACTGCTCCGGGTATTGCTGCTCCCAGGCAGAGGCGTCAGGCATGTCAGGCATTTCTGTTTGTTTTTTTCTTGCCTGCACATGTTTTTTCCCTGACGCCGCCGCCATCTTGGGAAGGGCAGTCAGAGGACTGCATCCGCCGGATGTGAGGTATCCGGAAGTGGGGCGGCATCCATGGAGCAGGCGCCAGGCGTCATTTCCGCCGGAAGCGCAGGGGGAGGAGGGAGGAATAGGTCTGGTGCTTATTTATTGCTGGTTCCGGTCCGGCGCACAGGTGCTATTGGAGTCCGGAACCGGCGTTTTCGCCACAGGCATCACGCTGCTGCCTCAGCATGGATTCAGGAACCGCAGCGAGTGGAACAGGCACAGGCACCAGCAAGGCCCAGGTAAGGAGCAGACTGTAGTTTCTGCTCAGCTTTGCTGTGGGGTCTCTCTCTAGCCCTCTTCTCTCTAATGTTAGTGAAGTTTGAGGGTATTTTTTCCCCCTGGTGGCGGAGGGGCCTGTCAGGGCACATGAGTCTGATAGCTTTTCTCACTGTGCACCTGTGGTGAGCAACCTTCAGTAATCAGGCTGACTCTAAAAGATGGTTTGTCTTTTTTCTCTCTCTTTTTTTCCCTTATCATGGCAGGCCAAGAGCTCTGACCCTGGGATTAGAAAGAAATGTCCTTCATGCAAAATTAAGTTAAATGAAGGCTGGAAAAAGGCTTTATGTCAAGCATGTATTGACTCCTTGGTGAGGGAAGAAACCACTTCCGCATGCAGTGATCTAATCGCATCTGCCAAAAAGGAATTGGATGCTACCATTCAATCCTTCAGATCCTCACTCACCTATCCATCTGCAAGTCAGCCCACTACCTCACAGTCCTCTCAAGGCTCACTGTTAGTCCCGGCAGTAGAGGCGGAAATGGGTCCTCTGAACCGGGAAGGGCTTTCCCCATCCCATTCTAATGAATCGAATGAGGATAGTGATGAGCTGGAAAATATGTCTTCCAAGTATAAATTGTCTTTGGATCAGGTGGATGGCCTTTTAAAGGCTATTTATGCTACTCTAGGCCTTGAGGAAGAGCATAAGGAGATGTCTTTACATGACAAGATGTATGCAGGGCTTAGTGAGTCTAAGTCCCGTACCTTTCCAGTCCATGCAGTGATTTCTGAAACAATCAGAAAAGAATGGGCTGACCCTGATAGGAAACCATTTTTCTCTAGGGCTCATAAGAGAAGGTTCCCTTTTGATGAAGACCCAGCAGCTCTTTGGAATAAGGTTCCAAAACTTGATGCAGCCTTTTCTCAAGTGTCAAGATCTACTGATCTAGCATTTGAGGACATGGGGATCTTAAAAGACCCCATGGATAAAAAAATGGATCAACAGCTCAAGCGGACTTGGCAATCCATTATGGGCAACCTTAAGCCAGCAATGGCAACTACTTGCATCTCCAGGAACTTGGAGTATTGGGTAAATCAGCTTAAAGCTCATATAATAGCAGATTCCCCTAAGCAAGAAATCCTTGACTCCTTTTCTACCCTCTCAGCAGCCGTAGCCTATGTCTCTGATGCCTCAGCAGAGTCTATCAGGATGACAGCTAAGGCGGCAGCCCTTGCTAATTCGGTTAGACGGGCTTTATGGCTAAAGACTTGGCAAGGGGACACAGCATCTAAAAACAAATTATGCGGGGTCCCTTTTCTAGGAGACTTACTGTTCGGCCCTGATTTGGATTCAGTTCTGGACAGGACTGCAGATAAAAAGAAATCTTTTCCTGTCAAAAAGAAGAAACAACCAGTCAAACGTTTTTTTCGTCTTCAAAGGGCTCGGGAACAGAACAAGTCTCAAGAGAAAAAGAAAAGCTGGTCAGGGCAGAGGGGTAAGGGCAGAGGAAATGTCCTTTTCCATCCTCCTGCGTCAGCCAGCAAGACGCAATGACAGTCGGTTACAGGTAGGGGGAAGACTACAAGACTTTCTCCCCTATTGGGCAAGCATAACAGAAAACCAGTACATTCTGAATATGCTAGCCCAGGGTTACAATATAGAATTTTCAGATCTCCCCCTAGAAAGGTACTTGGTGACAAATCTTCCAAGAGATGTAACAAAATCCCTGGCAATGAAGAGCCTATTAAAGGATCTGATAGATCAGGGGGTTATGACTTACGTCCCACAGGGGGAGCTTTATCGGGGGTTTTATTCCCGTATATTCCTGATAAAGAAACCATCCGGAGATTTTCGGTTAATCCTAAACCTGAAACCGCTGAACAGATCAGTCCAATACAAAAGGTTTCGTATGGACTCCATCTTCACGGTCAAGAATCTATTGACGAGGGAATGCTTTATGGCATCAATAGACCTTCGAGATGCCTATCTGCATATCCCTATAGCCCCGCAGTCCCAAAGATTCCTAAGGTTGGCGATAAATTTGGGAAAAGAGGTTCTGCACTTGCAATTCAGGGCCCTCCCCTTTGGCCTGTCTTCTGCCCCACGAATATTCACAAAAATAATGGCAGAAGCGCTTGCACCTCTTCGCATGCAGGGGATTGCGGTAATTCCGTACTTGGACGACCTACTCCTTTTTGCCCCCTCCAGGGAAAGACTGCTAGACAACCTCGGAAAGACCCGAGGTCATCTAGAAACCCTGGGTTGGATCATAAATATGCAGAAGTCAAATTTCGTTCCAGCCCAGAAAATACTATTCCTGGGGTATCAGATCTGTTCAAGGGAACAAAAGATTTTTCTCCCAGAAGAGAAGAAGGGGAAAGTCCTGAAGGTGGTAGCGTCCTTGCAGGCAAGCCAGCAATTATCAGTCCGACAAGTGATGTCATGCCTAGGAACCCTAACCGCAACCATACCAGCCATTCAATGGGCAAGGTTACATTTCAGGCCTCTCCAGAGCTTTCTCCTGAGAATATGGAATCACAGGTCAGAATCTCTGGAAGAAAAGATAAAGATACCCACCAAAGTCAAGAGATCACTTTGGTGGTGGAGAAGACAGGAGAATCTGTCAGAAGGCCTGCTCTGGTCATTTCCAATAGAAAAAGTGGTAACGACAGATGCCAGTGTATAGGGTTGGGGAGCTCACTTAGACCAAGACTTCGCGCAAGGAATGTGGTCTCGGACAGAGGCAAGGAGGTCCTCAAATTGGAGGGAACTAAAGGCAGTCGCCTTAGCTTTAGATGCCTTCTCTCCTATCCTTCAAGGTTCTCATGTCCGGGTCCTCTCAGACAATGCCACTACCATAGCCTACCTAAACAAACAGGGGGGTACAAGAAGCAAAACACTTCGGTTGCTAGCTTCAAAGATCCTGGTTTGGGCAGAAAAGCATGTTCGGTCCTTATCAGCAGTCCACCTCAAAGGCACCTTAAATGTAGTGGCAGATTATCTAAGCAGAAGGCGGATTCAGGAGTCAGAATGGAGCCTGAATCCGGAAATCTTTGCAATGATTACCAGGGCCTGGGGTCAACCGCAAATAGACCTATTTGCGTCACAGGAAAATACACAACTCCCAGTATTTTTCTCTATTCACAGAAACGACAAGGCCCAGGGGACAGATGCATTAATCCAGCCCTGGAACTTCCATCTGGGTTACGCATTTCCTCCTTTCCAACTTATCCCGTTGGTGTTAAGGAAGATACAGAGGGAGAAGGTGGCAGTAATCCTAATTACTCCATTTTGGCCAAAGAGGGCATGGTTTTCCACCATTCTACAGATGGCAGTCAAACCATTTTGGCGGCTGCCTCTCCGGCAGGACCTGCTCCTACAGGGTCCAATACAGCATCCGGGAGTGGCCAGTCTAAGCCTCACGGCCTGGTTTCTGAGGAGCAGTTGTTAAGAAACAAAGGTCTGTCACAACCCTTGGTAACTACCTTACTTTCCAGTAGGAAAATAGTGACCAGAAAAATCTATGCTAAATATTGGAAGGTCTTCAACTCTTTTTGTCATTTGACTAAGAGAAAAGTAAAAAATTTAGTGTCAATTTTGGAATTTCTTCAAGAGGGGGCAGACAAGGGATTGTCAGTCAGCACCCTTAAAGTTCAAGTAGCTGCTTTGGGAGTATTTCTAGAAAGACCAATCTCTTCTGAGCCCTTGGTTATAAGATTTTTCAAGGCACTTACCAGATCTAGACCAGCTCCGGCTAAGCACTTTCCCAATTGGGATCTATCAGTGGTCCTGCAAGCCCTTACAAAGGAACCTTTTGAACCACTACAAAGAATCTCTCTAAGGAATCTTACTCTTAAGACCTTGTTCTTAGTTGCAATAACGTCAGCAAGGAGAATTGGTGAGCTGCACGCCCTATCTGTTAAGAGACCCTTTTTAACTATCTACACAGATAGGATTGTACTTAAAACCGATCCGGGTTTTTTGCCAAAGGTAGCGTCAGCACACAATAGGTCGCAGGAGATCATCCTGCTAACCTTTTGCTCTAACCCTTCGGGGGAAAAAGAAGGCAAATTCCACAATTTGGATGTAAGAAGGACTTTATTACAGTATCTGGAGGTAACAAGTAACTTTAGATCCTCGGATTCTCTATTTATACTTTTTTCGGGTAAAAAGAAGGGCCAACAAGCTTCTAAGGGGTCTATAGCTAGATGGCTTAAATCAGCTATTCTAGCAGCATACTCTCAGTCGGGGCTCTCTCCCCCGCTGGGAATTAAAGCGCATTCTACCAGGGCTCAGGCCACTACATGGGCAGAAATGGCTGGTGCCACCCCAGATCAGATTTGTAGGGCGGCTACGTGGTCAAGTTACCTTACGTTTGTCCGTCATTACAGGCTGGATCTTCTGTCAGCCAGTGAACAGGCCTTCGGCAGAAAGGTCTTGCAGGCTGTGGTCCCTCCCTAAGTGGGTAAGTCTCTGTTATCCTCTCAAGGTGCTGTCCTGAAAGACGTTAAGGGAAAAATCAAGTTAGACTTACCGGTAACTTGTTTTCCAGGAGTCTTTCAGGACAGCAGCAACCCGCCCTTATTGTATTAAATTACTATGCTGTGACTAACCATATTCTGATTATGTGTTCCAGCTTGGGCCGGAGGTTCTCTACTACTACTGATGATAAGTGGGAAGGAGCCTCCTTTTAAAGTTTGGTGGAGGTGTGTTTCCTGTCAAGTGGGTGGAGCCACGCTCTCAAGGTGCTGTCCTGAAAGACTCCTGGAAAACAAGTTACCGGTAAGTCTAACTTGATTTTTTTACTTTCTGTTATAAAACACATCCAATAAAAAAAAAAAAAATGTAAAAAAATAAAATTTCTTCATTAATTTGGGCCAATATGTATTCTGCTACATATTTTTGGTAAAAACAAAAAAAACTCAATAAGCATATATTGATTGATTTTGCGCAAAAGTTATAGCATCTACAAACTATGGGATGTTTTTATGGAATTTTATTTTTTATTACTAGTAATGGCAGTGATCAGCGACTCATAGCGGGACTGCGACATTGCGGCGGACACATCGGACGATAACTGACGCTTTTGATTTTTTTATTTGGCGACCAGTGACACCAATACAGTGATCGGTGCTAAAAATAACAAATGCAATGTCACCGTGCTGACACTGGCAGGGAAGGGGTTAACAGGGGCGATAAAAAGGTTAAATGTGTTGACTGGGAGTGCTTGCTAGCTGTGTGGGGGCTGCTTGTACTGTGGGAAGACTGCTTATCAGAAACACAGGATCTCTGTCTTCCCTACTAACAGAACAGCGATCTGCCTTGTTTATGTAGGCAGACCGCAGTTCTACCTCTGTCGGGAAGGCTCAGCGGACATCGGGTCTGCCGGACCTGCTGATTGGAGCCCGCTGTGTCCAATCACAGCGGGAGCGGTTCACTGGCAGCACGCGTGCACTCTGCAGACCCACAAGGGCAGTAATCCCAAACCTGTACATCATTCTGTACAGAGGAACCACTGCCCTGCAGTAAAAGTACGTGGGGCAGTCGGCAAGCAGTTAAAATACCTCCTAGACCCACCATAAATGGCCTTCTCCAGGCTCTTCATGTTATTGGGTAACCATTTTTCCATTTCTCAGATACAGCTACCACTGGAGACATTAATGTGCTGCAAGGAGGCCACAGGAGAAACAGGAATGAGAAATTCAGTACTGTGCAAATGTTTTAGGCGGGTGTGACACAATGCTATAAAATAAGAATGTTTTTAGAAATAGAAGTGTTAGTAGTTTATTTTTATATATAGTCACAAAACAGTGTAGCGCTCTCCTTCAATAAAGTGCATTCAAATTATAGTGCATAAATAAATATCTGAAAACAGTGTAAAAATCATCTATAATAAATTTACGTGAGTCCATCTTTTGTTTTGAATATATATTTATATTTATTTTTATTTATTTCATATATACAGTCTATCAATAAATGATTCAGTGTCCGTAAGAAAATGTGCAGTCCCATACATCAGAAACTTTTCAGTAATTGCCTCTGATCACCACAGTGCCCTTCACCCCACCTATGGGTATCTTCTCACCTGCTTAAATGGACCGCCACTAATTAATTAGGTCTAAATGCGCTTTGCAGTGTTATAAGTGGCACCGCTTCCACTTGCTCTACAGTCCAAATCCGTGGCTCTCAGCAGTTCTCCAAACTCAATTTGTAGAAATGTAGCTCCAGACTTGCAAGGAACCTCCACCATGCTTTACTGTTGCCTGCAGACACTTACTATTGTACTGACTCTTCAGCGAACAAGCTGCCCCCTGCTACAGCCAAATGATTCAAATTTTGACCCATCAGTCCAGAGCGCGTGCTGCCATTTTTCTGCACCCTAGTTCCTATGTTTTTGTGCATAGTTGAGTCACGTAGCCTTGTTTCCACATCAGAGGTATGGCTTTTTGACTGCAATTTTTCCATGAAGACGACTTCTGGCCAGACTTCTCTGGAAAGTAGTTGGGTGTACCTGGTTCCCACTGTTTTTGCCATATCTGTGCCGATGGCACTACTGGACTTTTTCCAATGCCGAAGGAAAGTAAGCATGATGTGTCTTCCATCTACTGCACCAAGTTTCCTTAGCCAACCACTACTGTCCTCAACGTTGCCTTAGCCAGTGGTGTCCTCAATGCTGAGAAATACATGCAGATACATATCCACCATGCCATACCACCAGGGAGGTGTGTAATTGACCCCAAATGTATTCTGCAGCAGGACAACAAGCCCAAACAGCCAATGTCATTAAGAACTATCTTCAGCGTAAATAAGAACAAGGAGACCTGGAAGTGATGGTTGGCCCCCACAGAGCCCTGATATTAACATTATCACATCTGTCTGGGATTACATAAAGAGACAGAAGGATCTGAGGCAGCCCACATCCACAGATCTGTGGTTAATTCCTCCAAGATGTCTGGATCAGCCTACCTGCTTCCTTCACATTTCCACAGCACTGTGTGTGAATTTTTTAAAGCAGAAAACATGGCAATTGTTTGAAACAAAATTGGCATTAGTTAGGCTTTAAATCAATTTTAAAAGAAACTTGTAGTAAGAGAATAAAGTATGTAGGCTTAATAGTGATGATGTTGCGCTGTCAAGTGTCAAGAAAATAATTAATAAAATAAATGGTATGCGATGAGTAAATGGAGGTGTAATCGTGTACATAAAATAAATGCACATATAATAAAACAAGCAGGCAAATACATATTAATATACTTCTAAAATGTCCGTAAATAAAATGCCAATAATGGTGACTAATAGTAACTAAACGTGATGTAACTTAACCAGATGTCACGTGGGCGTGACGATACGCGTCAGGATTGAACGACAGACCGGAAGTGACGTAGAAGTACGAGCTCGTCGCTCATGGATTACATACCTTGTTTACAGTTTTTAATGTTCGTAATATCATGCTGTTTATATAAAGTACTGATACTGCTGGCGGATACTGGTGACTGGTACTGGTGACTGGTACTGGTGACTGGTACTGACACTGCTGGCTGCTGTCCGAGATCGCGGGTTCCCGTGAATTAGTGTGACAGAAGCATGCAGCTGAAGTAGAGGGCAGAGCCGATGCTTCCAGTCGCAGGCGGAGTACATTTGGTATCACTCCGCCTGTGAAGGAGCCGGCGCTATACAGGAAGCACCAGCTCTGCTTCCTCCAGCAGCGGTTCCGTTCTTCGCGCTAATGCTCGGAGATGGCGGGTCAGGAACCCGCGATCTGGGCTTGCCAACCCGCCATCGCAGAGCATGACGTGGTGGGCCACATCTGAGGGTGTGGCCCGCAGCCGGCGGTTGGGCACCCCTGTCTTAGTGCATGTGCAAGATGAGTTTGACGGCATGCACAGTACAATAATACAGTGAGATCCTGCAGGTTAGGTATGAGAGCTTTCTAAAGGCCCTGATAACATTGCCTTCCCAGAGGGCATCAGTGTGGTCAGGGCGCGTTATCTATGCCCTTTTAGGGAAGCCAGGAAGGGAAGAAATTGAAGATAAGTAAATTATTCATTTAAAAATAAATGCGTGCTGTTGTGAATTTTAGTAACGTAGGGAAAAGGTCTGCTTTAAAGGAGTTGTAAAGGCAGAAGGTTTTTTATCTTAATGCATTCTATGCATTAAGATAAAAAACCTTCTGTGTGTAGCAGCCTCTCCAGCACCCTCTAATTACTTACCTGAACCCCTTCTCTCTCCAGAGATGTCCATGAGTGTCTTGGCCATCTGGAACTCTCCTCCCGATTGGCTGAGACACAGCAGTGGCGCTGTTGGGGGCTGTCAATCAAAGTCAGCCAATCAAGGGAGAGAGGGGCGGGGCCAGGCCAGGGCTTCGTGTCTTAATGGACACACTGAGCTGTAACTCTGCTCGGGTGCCCCCATAGCAGCTGCTGGCTGTGGGGGGCACTCGTCAGGAGGGAGGGGCCAGGAGCAGCGAAGAGTGACCCGAGAAGGGGAGGATCCGGGCTGCTCTGTGCAAAACCATCTGCAGGTAAGTATAACATGTTTATTTTTTTGTAAAAAAACAAGACTTTACAATCACTTTAATTATTGCCTGAAGTCTTCCAACTTGTGCTCAGTACTCCAAGTCAACACTGTGATGCTTCATGTGCTGACCTGTTTCTAGTCAGATGTTCTAAATCAGTGGTTAGGTGATCAGTTTAAAAACCCAAGAGGGAAGACTGTCACTTACAGGCCTGACAAAAAATAGAATTTGCAGCTGTGATAAAAAATCTTCTGGCGTTTGGCTCATATCCTAATTGTTCATTCACGTGGGCATACGCACATGGTGGCTTAAATGATGTAACCCAATTGCATAGTATGATTCTGGGACAGAACTGATGGTTTTTACTAGAGATGTTGGTAAATGAGGCCAACGCTGTACTGATAGTGAAATAAGGAATTACAAATTCTTTCCTCTTTTTTTGTCTTTCAGGATAGACTTCACATTGAGCCTTAACCAACTAACCAGCAAATTACTAAAAAGCAGTAAGCAGGTGAGAAGTTTGTCAAAGAACACTAAAGCTCAGTGTAAGCTCCAGCATAGTGCACTGCCATGTTGTTCAGCATTTTATAAAGAACATGTCTCTGCAGTTTATTTGCCCTACCTTGACTGTACAGACACACTCTAGGGCTGATATGGGCAGAAGTTGATAAGCCTACATCCATGTGTTGGTTTTTGAGAGGAAGCCACAATAGCAAGATAACATTTATTTGCACACATATGAACCTCATTTAGACCATGCTTCTGACAGTAAAGCAAACCAGAAATCCAGGAATGCAGACCTCTGATACCTTCATAGCCACCATGCTACCCATATACAAAAACCTTATCGATACCATTTACTGACCACGCTATCAGGGATCAGCAGCCATAGTAAGCGTGGACAAATTACAGAAGGGAACAGGCAGAATCATCTAGGTATTGTACAACATGGAAAGGGACAAATGACATTGCAAAAGCACTATGCTATGTATACTATATTACCAAAAGTATTGGGACACCTGCCTTTACACACACGACCTTTGATGGTGTCTTAGTCCGTAGGGTTCAATATTGAGTTGGCCCACCCTTTGCATCTATAACAGCTTCAACTTTTCTGGGAAGGCTGTGCACAAGGTTTAGAAGTGTGTCTATGGGAATGTTTGAAAACAAATTGAATGCACTGCAGTGTTTTTTTATGTTGGACTTTTATATACATATGGACTGTTTATGATTCGAGTGATATCGTACTAATATTTTTTCATGTATATTGAATTTTTTGATTGCGCTGCACTTATTGTTTTTCATTGTTAGTATGGGAATGTTTGACCATTCTTCCAGAAGCGCATCTGTGAGGTCAGGCACTGATTTGGACGAGAAGGCCTGGTTTTCAGTGTCCGCTCTAAATTAGCCCAAAGGTGTTCTATTTTGTTGAGGTCAGGACTCTGTGCAGACCAGTCAAGTTCCTCAACCCCAAAATTGCTCATCCATGTATTTATGGACCTTGCTTTGGCAACTGGTCCAAATCATTTGGTGGAGGGGGGTGATTATAGTGTGGGTTTTTTTTCAGGGGTTGGGCTTGGTCCCTTCCAGTGAAGGGAACTCATAAGGCATCAGCATACCAAGACATTTTGGACAATTTCATGCTCCCATCTTTGTGGGAACAGTTTGGGGGTGGCCCCTTTCTGTTCCTACATGATAGCGCACCAGTCCACAAAGCAAGGTCCATAAAGACATGGATGAGCGAGTTTGGGGTGGAGGAACTTGACTGGCCTGCACAAAGTTCTGACCTCAACTCGATAGAACACCTTTGGGATGAATTGGAGCAGGGACTGCGAGCCAGAATGGTCAAATATTCCCACAGACACACTCCTAAATCATCTGGACAGCCTTCCCAGAAAAGTTGAAGCTGTTATAGTTGCAAAGGGTGGGCTAACTTAATATTGAACCCTCCGGATTTAGACTGGGAATGCTATTAAAGTTAATGTGCGTGTAAAGGCAATATTATGTACATATTTAGTAAAGAATATATGTAGAACATGGAATTAAGGGTCCAAGCCCAACCTCTGAAAAACAACCCCACACCATAATCCCCCTCCACCAAATGATTTGGACTAGTGCACAAAGCAAGGTCCATAAAGACATGGATGAGCGAGTTTGGGGTGGAGGTACTTGACTTGCCTGCACACACAGAGTCCTCACCTTAACCCAATAGAACACCTTTGGGATGAATTAGAGTAAAGACTGCGAGCCAGGCCTTATCGTCCACATCAGTGCCTGATCTCACAAATGCGCTTCTGGAAGAATGGTCAAATATTCCCAATGTTTGGGAAAAGGCACAATCCTAAACCTTGTGGATAGCCTTCCCAGAAGAGTTGAAGCTGTTATAGGTGCAAAGGGTGGGCCATCTCAATATTGAACCTTATAGTTCATGTGCGTGTAAAGGCAGGTGTCCCAATACTTTTGGTAATATAGTGTATATCGTGCCTTTTTAAAGGGACAGATTTTTTTTGGGTTATAACTACTTTAAGTCCATAATAGTTTGGTACTGTGTGCAGAGTGAATGACTCTAAAGACTGATTAAATATGTTTGCATGTCAAATGCTGAACAGTAAATGCAGCCATAGGATGACTTGATCTGTTTATTTACCTGTTTATGATATCGACTGTATAGAAAGTTTTACTATGCTGTTAATGTTTTAAAGAATATTATTTTCTGTGTCCCAAAGCTTTTCTGTTGAATACTTTTCTACCTTAGAGCTTATTTCATAACATTTTTTACATTTGGTGTGGATGCAGGATGAAGCCTGTCTTGCAGAACTGTCCCTGGCTTTGTCTCTGGAGTGCAGCATCAAGGACAAAAGCTTGCGTGCAGCCAGCCTGAGGGTGCGTGCCCTACATGCAGAGGTGCATGAAAGTCTCTTCAACAGTGACCTGCTGCAGAAGAAGCTGGTTTCAGCAGTGCAGAGCAACACTGAAGAGAGCAGTAACATTGAGGAACAAGCAAACCTAGGTTAGCACCAAGGATACCACTGAAAAATTGTTACTGGTGGTAACGCTTGCCAACACTACCTATCTGTGCTTAAAATTTTTTCAGACTTTCATGATATTCCATTTGGCACTCTGATGGTAATGTTAAAGTGATATTAAAGTCTGTTATTTTTAAACAAACTAAAAAAAATAAATGAATAAAAATAAACATGCCATACCTGCTCTGTGCAGTGGATTTTCACAGAGCAGCCCTGATCCTCCTGTTCTCGGCTCCAGGCACTTCTGGACCCTCCCTCCTGCCGAGTGCCCCACAGCAAGCGGCTTTCTATGGGGGCACCTGAGTAGAGCTGCTGCTCTGTGTGTCCATTTAGACATAGAGCCGTGTCTCAGCCCCGCCCCCTCTCTTCTCATTGGCTCACTGACTTTGATTACCAGCCGAGGCTCGTGCAACATCGCTGGATCGAGATGGAGCTCAGGTATATATGAGGGGGTGTTGCACGCAGATTTTTTTTTTTTTTATCATTAAGATTAAAAAACCTTCTGCCTTCAGAACCACTTTAAATTACCTTACAACAAGCTGTTTTCTGATTACTGTCTGCACACTGTTCTCAGTATGGGATTCACCATACACACGACACATTTTATTTTTGATGCATCTAAAGTGTAAAAAGTCCTCTCAAGTTTACCATAGCAAGTACCATACTTTTTCTGGAATCGTTTGATTGGTTTTCCTTTTGCACTTGCAGGAGATGCTGAACCTCCCAAGTGGTTGCAGCTTGTTGAGCGGCTTCCTTGTAAGCTGGATGTGGGGTTTGAGAACAGCACTGTGGTCCTGTCTATGAACAGCCAACAGAGGTAAAATCTCAATGATAAGTAAAAGGCTGATGTTATGTTCTGAACATTGTATACTGACTGTAGTGGAAATGCTTTGCTTCTTCCCAGGCACCTAAACTGGACATTAAAGCAACTACGGTATTCTTATTTACGTGAGGAGGATCAGCTACCCATGCGCAAGTTCATTGGCACTTCTGAACTTGCTCAGATGACCTCTGAACTGCTAGTGGAAGGTATGGGGCTGAATTATTGGAAAGTTAATTGATGTTAAAGCTGAACATATTATATTTGTACTGGACTTTTTTTAATTGTAGCACTGTTTTCAGAAAAAATATAAGCCATACCTATATTCATCAAAAGATGATGTCCGAGGGATTTCCAGGATGAATTAAAATTTGAATATTGCTTTAGACTCTGTAATCCTCCCCTTTCTGGAAATCCTATTTCTCTCCAGATTGAAGAGCTGTACCTTTTTTTTTCTCTTTTTAGATAGATTTTATTTTTTTTAAATAAAGGCTTACAATACAGAGCCTATGACATACATACTTTTATATGTTTCATACCATGGACAAACTATTTATTTCAGGTACTTACA
Organism: Aquarana catesbeiana; assembly: GCF_042186555.1. NCBI lineage: Eukaryota > Metazoa > Chordata > Amphibia > Anura > Ranidae > Aquarana > Aquarana catesbeiana. The sequence goes on along the minus strand of NC_133325.1, from coordinate 687,216,135 downwards.
CGAATTTACACAGTGCTTTACATATATATTGTACATTCACATCGGTCCATGCCCTCAAGGAGCTTACAATCTAAGGTCTCTAACTCAAATTAATATGTTCACGATAGTTTCTTAGACAAAAGCATTTGCCTATTTTCTACTCTGTTATCATTCTTTAATTCCATTTAACAATATTATCCCTGTAATAAGGAAACCTGTATCTTTTCAACCAAAATTTAACAAAACTTATGTATAAATGAATACAGTTAGGAAGAAGAAAGAAGGCAAGAAGAGAGGAAGAAAGGGAAGGGAGCGGTGAACTGCACCCCTCCAAATGGAGCTGTACCTATTTCTTGTTTATACAGTACAGGACACAGGGATGACTGGTTTGCAGGTAGGTATCTTCAGGTGATTGGACACTGTGAGGACCCCTTTATGACCCGCCTCCAAACCAAACTCTCTCTGCAACCTAGCAAGCCTCAGTTCTTCTCTAGTGTCTTTTAGGTGTTCCATATCCCCTCTGTACTGAGCAGGGATTTTGTTAGTGAAAGAAAAGTATAATATCTAATACTATAGATATTCTTATTCTCATTCTCAGGGGCGTTTCTGAATGTATAGCAATGTCTTTATGTTATATGTTATATATATCAGTGACCTCTCTCCTAGAGGGTAGGGTGTATAGGAGATATGTTTCTGTACTTGTCCAAGGCCGCATTTCCAACGTACTTTTAGGAATTAGTTTCTTAGTAGTAATTGAAGAATCCTTCGTTCATACGATGCTTCCAGAAAGGTTGTTTATTTGTTCAGAAAGATAAGCAAAGACCAGACTTACATCGATAACATGTGGCATGGTGATGGTCTCAGAAGGAGGAGGAGGAGGAGACATCTTGATGTTACATTCTCCAAAGTGTTGGGTTACTTCTCTCTCTTCAACCCTACTCCATTCCTATTCTACCATGAATCTGATCCATTCTTATACTGTTTCAAAATGTTATGTCAGCATATCCTAGTAACACCCATATTTGCATATATACTTTAAATGGCTATAGTCTAAAGATAAGCAACATTACTCCACCCATTGTCCTGACATAGCAACTCAAAATAGAAATATCTACCCAGCTAAACCACTCCTCTGTCCTCTGTCCTCCATCCTGCTAACCTTCAGAAACAATCACAAATTACATATAACATTTATGTGTTTCATATATTTTTTCAGAAACTTTTATCACTTAAAATAATAATGAACTTAAAATCTTCTAACAGTTAGTCACACTTAGTTTTCTTCAATCAGCTCTTTTTTCCACATTATGGCCATGGCCTTATCTTACCCGGACCCTGCAAGAGAAGACGTACGGCCAGCATGTAAAGTTCTTATGAGCAGTGGACCTGTGTTAGGTGCCCAACTTGGCATGTATTGCGGCTTGTTGGTTTAGCCTTTAGAGTGCTATACAGGTCCAGGGCAGAGGTAATCTGCATCAGTGTACTGTAGGCTGGTTTTGTTGCCATTTTGACTTGCCATTATTGCTATTGCTGTGGGATGTCCAAGTCATCTCTGAATCTGCTTGCCTTGTACTGCAGTGGTTCTCCACCCTGTCCTCAAGTACCCCCAACAGGCCATGGCCACTGTTGTACTGCATGAACAAGAAAATTTTTATTTATTTTTATAATTTATTTTTTTAATTGCCTGTAAGATGTGTTCCTTGGAGTACAGTACATGAATGACACAGCATACCCTCCCCTCTGTGGTCCTCTTATTGCTTGCTAAATAAAAAACTTTGAGGCTTGCTTCTTGGAGCGGGAGGGTTTATGAGGGGTTTCTGTTTTTTTTTTTTTTTTTTTTTCCAGTGTCCAATAACCTGAAGGTTTTTGCCTGTAACCCAGTTGTCTCTAAGAAATTTTAATTAATGCGAAACCCTTTTTAGTCTAAATTCGAGTTGTTCAAGAGTACATTCATATTGCTGCTTCATAGAATATTAACAAAAAGAATTTGTTTGATAAAATGTGATAATACATTATTAATGGGAGTAGCGTTTACCTATGTAAGTTAATACTGTAATATCTGTCTCCGATTTCTGTCCAGATGGTCTGCTGTTGTCTCAGAGCCGACAGAGAATTGTCTGTTTGAACCACTTAAAAGCCAGTGTACAGGTGAGAGTCTAGGTGGCTAAAACCTTTTCACGTACTCTTAATTGTGTGCCACCATCACAGCCTTCATAGTGTTTGAGTGCTGCCTATTCTAATAAAATATGTGTTTTCCCTAGCTAGTGTCTAGTTAGATATTTTGAGTATTTTCTAATGTCCACTGCAACACACAAAAGCCCATAAGAACTGTTTCATTATAGTGCCTCTGGTATCAACAGCAGAGTTATTCTGCAATCCTGCTCCCTACATAGTTCAACATACAATGAATGCAAGTAGCATCTGTAGTAAACATCCCACACTTTAGGAAACATTGATGCATTAAACGTTTACAATAAAGGCATTTTATATTCCTGTCTTTTGCTTTTATCAAATATCCTATCTTTTGAATATAGAAATCTTGTTAATATGTACACAATGATGGTCACTAGTTCTCTTACATACTTTTTGTGGAAGTGGTAAAAGCCCACATTTTCTGTAAGGTTTGGATACAGCGGGGAAGTTAGAATCTCTATAATGCAATTATTGTCGTCCTTGACTCCACTTAAAATGCATTTTGATTTTTCTTACTCTCGCATCACGCCAGGTAACATCCATTGATATCCAGAGCAATCTAACACTCAATACTTGCATTATCCATTACCGTCACCAGGAGTTTTTTCATTGGTTCAGCTTGCTGGCGCTGGATCGTCAGTTACAGAAGGATGCAAAAGCCTCAACCAAATATAATCGGTGAGTTTTGATTAATACAATGCAAATATTACATTAGTTTAGCGTAGAGTTGGTGCAGAATTTATTGGTGATAGTTCAAAATGACCCCTTATTAGGCAGCATAATAGGTTCACTTTACAGGAGAGGCTGTAAGGAGCCACTTCTCGCCCTTCTGGTGCTCCCCCACAACTGTAATCAACCAGCAGACTACTGCTGAAATAGCCGTTACTTAAAGTGGTTGTAAACCCCATTCATGAAATCTGAGCTAGGCACATATATCTGTAGTGTTTACTTATCTCTCTTCAAAGCTCTGAGTGCTGTTTCTCTCTGGTGTTCCATTCTTCTGTTATCAGCAGTCACTTCTGACAAGTTTTCTGACACACAAGATAGCAGCTGAAATTTTGTGTCTGGGAGGGAGCTTAGAGGTATATTAGCAGAGAGCTGGTCCATTCAGACTACAGCTCTGCATGTTCCTTTGTTCCTCTGCCTATGTGGAGGAGGGGTGTGTGCCTTTCCTCCAGTCAGCTCTCACACAATGTAACACACAGACTCCACACCCACTGCTGAATGAGGAAGAAAGTTTTTTAACTCGATTTGCACTTTTCAAAGCGTGTAGAAAAGGTAAGACTGCAGATATACAAGTAAAACTTATGTAGTGAGATTTGTTTCATCTCTGTGTATTGTCTGAGGCTATTTACTTCACTGGGTATATGTAAGGGTTTACATCCCTTTTTTTTTTTTTTTTTTTTTTGTAAACATATAACAAAAAACACCTCACCACACAGGGTCGAAATAACATTGGAAAAAGTTTCAAACATCACCTCCCTCCCATTCCTCCCCTGTCCAGGCTCACCATCCTGCAAGCAACTCCAGGATCCAAGATTTTTGTCCCCCGTAGGGGGTAAGAATAACCAAATCAATATTGCATGCAGTAAAACATTTTGCAGCCTCTGACATAATGTAATTAATCACACATACATGTACCTATCACTTAATAATCAGGCCAGCATTTAGAGAGAAAATATTTTTTACAGCCAGGTGTAACCATTGCTCATCACCTTCCATCCGGTCTCCCCCAAGTACCCATCACCAGGACTGCCTATGCAGAAGCAGGGTTCTCCAACTACATCTTCCAAACCTTATAAAACTTCTTGCTTGAATAGGTAGCTTTATAGAACGGAATTACTTTTTTTGCGAGTCCTTTCTATTAAGATAGGAAGGGTGTCAATGGCTTTTCCAGTAGAGGATCTGTGCCTTGCGAGCATAGAACAAAAGCAGGCTGAGCAAGGTGCGCTGAGCCCTAGCTGGCGTCAAGCCCTCCTTCGGCCAAGTAGGCAGGTTGTCACTGTCATAGGCACCGGCACAGTGGTGATCTCTATGAAAAAGTGCATAATGGCCATCCAGAACCCCTGATTTACCGGGCAGTGCCAAAATATTTGACCGAAATTGGCCGGAGAGTGTGAACAAAGCCAATATTCCGCTGAAGTCCTTGGGTAAATTTTGGATAGTTTTGCCGGAGTATAATATATCCTGTGATTGAATTTAAAGTGTATTAACCGGTCCCTTGCCGATACTAAATGGGTAAGGGGAAAACTCCACATATCATCCCAGTCCTCTCCTCTCAAGTCTGGAACCTCTGCCACCCATTATTACTGAGGGGGAGAGTAACGGGGAAGAGTTCCTTATATAATTCTGATAATGTTTTTTTCATGGACTGGTCCAGTAGGACGTTTTCCAAGGAGGAGGGCTTAAAGTGGTTGTAAACTCCAGGAGAAAAAAAAAACTGGAAGACAAAGGCATAATGAGCTAGTATGCATAGCATACACATTCTTTAAATATAAGGCCCAATAAATGCTAATTGCACTTTCAGTTTAAATCCACTAAATACATTCTAGATGCATCAAAACAAAAGGTGTGCGAGGGCTTTCAGTTCATTTTCTCTAGAAAACAGCCATAGCCGAAGTAGAAAAGCTTGTCTTCTTTCCATATGACGCAAAGGAGAACCCTTACTCTCTGTGAGAAAGCAGTGGCTCCTCTGCAGGGGTCTGACATGCTGAGTCAAAGCTAGAGATCTCCAAGCATTTGAGAGCTTGGGCTTTTGTGACAGAAGAGTCTTCTGTCTAAACCATGGGTGCTCAACCTGCGGCCTTCAAGCTGTTTCCGAAACTACCAGTCCCATAATGCCTCTGCCTTTGGGAGTCATGCTTGTAATTGTCAGCGGCTTGCAATGCCTCATGGGAATTGTAGTTCTGCAACAGCTGGAGTGCCACAGGTTCAAACTAATAGGTGGTGTGTTTGACCCCTGGGCCTTCTCTGCAGCATGCTGGCAGGGGACAGTCTTTTCTGTTCGGGTTGTGGCTGCTTTCTAAAGATAATGAACTGCAAACTTTGGATGCCTTTTGTTTTATGGAAAGGATAAGTAGGTTGGAGTTGGCTCCAGCATCGTTAAAAGTGGAGCTGTACTGTAATGCTTTCTGTCCATAGCTACTCCAGTCACCAAAACACAAAAATACTCCCATCATGAAAGATTTAAGCCTCTGATTCCTCCTGTATTGAATTGTATTGTAACTGTACTATCTGCCCTAAAGCGCTGCCCAAACTGTTGGTGCTATAAATCCTGTATAATAAGCACTTTAAGATATGGTCTAAATGGACCCTTGTATGTAATTCTTTCTTTTTTTTTGGATTCAGCAATATATATCTTTTATATTTCTATCTAAATGTTTCATTATAGACCTCTTCCTGTGATATTAGCACCAATAGTTTTCAATTCAAACATCTCTAACGTCAATGTGTCTGTCCAGCTTGAGGAAGCCCAGCCTTTTGCTATGGGATTTTCATCTGTGTCACTGGGTGAGTCACAGTAATCTCTAATAATTTTACTTATTGTCTGTGATAAAGGGATCATTTTTCATTAAATACAACCAAAATTCAAGTGTTTATTCCAAAAATCTTTACATGAACGAGTAGAAAATGCTTCAGGTAATGTGCTAAAACAGTCTTATTTTCCACCAGGACAGAAATGTATTTCTCATTTATAGGGTAATTAAAGTAAAATTGTTGCGCATTTGGTTAAGTGTCTGTGATATATTTCTTAGTACATTGTGTTCTACATACATTCTTAGTACATTCTTTACTAAATATGCCTTTGCACGCACATGAACTTTAATGGCATCCCAGTCTTAATCCGTAGGGTTCAATATTGAGTTGGCCCACCCTTTGCAGCTATAACAGCTTCAACTCTTCTGGGAAGGCTGTCTACAAGGTTTAGGAGTGTGTCTATAGGAATGTTTGACCATTCTTCCAGACAGTTTGGTTCCTACATCCTAAAGTGTTCCAGGACCTGTTTCACAGGTAGAGGACATTAGATGTGGAGCTCCTGGCTCCAGATAAGTCAATCAGCACACAGCTCATGGAACCTCTAGCAACCTCTAAAGGAAATAAAGGGTGTAAAAATTGCGCCAACTCCTAAAAGATATGAGGTGAAGCAGCCAACACAACAATCTGACCGTTGTAAATGTGAAAATAATAGTAAAGTGTGGCGCTAACAGATAATAGAACACGTGTTATTAATCAGATAACAGTGGTCTCCGTAGAGAGGTGTCAAATTCTAGAATATATGTCTTATTATATTAGTGATGATTTCTTTACAGAACATCAAAAAGGCAAGTAATAAAATGTAAAAAAATATCCGGCAGTGATAAATATTTCAGTGTACACAAACACATACCGATAATGGATACTGTATTTTGACCGTGAATACTGTGTTAGGACCTATATATCCATAAAGTGTAGATATTAAACATAGGGTAACATATATCCCAAAACAAAAAGTAATAATAAAGGTGAACAGAGTATCACAATGTGTTGTGTGTGTAGCTCAAAAAAAATAGTGTTCATCAAAACAAAATCACAAAGTAAAAAGTCCATAAAAGGTGAGTATGTGTGAATATTGAAAGTCCATCATTGGGTGGATGGAGTGCTCATATTTAACCCCACAACAGTTTGAAAACAGGCAATCTTCCTGTGGAGTGTATAGGAGCTGTATGCAGGAACCCTTAGATCTGGAAGGATTCTTCACTCATTCAGACGGTCTCAACACAGAGGGAAAAAAAGACATAGGAGTGCCCTTACCAGACAAGGTGGACTCACAGGCCCTTGGCGGTGAGTCAAGCGAGCTTGTACCGTCAAACGGTATAGCGCGATGATCCGTGTGATGATCTTATGCGAAGTTTCATCAGATGTCATCAGATGGTGTGCCAAATCGGGATCGGGAGCCTCCGGGGTTCTGCTTCGGTCATCGGGCGATCGTTTCCTCAGCGGCTCATCACATAGACAAGTAAACAGAGGAAAAAAACTTCCACATAGTGTAAAACCTTTTTTGTAGAAAAACGTTTTAGCGTTTTATTGATGAATATTTTCCAAAAAGTTACAAAAAAGGGCAGTAAAAACTCGGCTCAAAAAATAGTACAGCAATAAAAAAAGGTAAAAGATGGTATAAAATAGCGCAGTAAGTGAGGGTGAGGGTGTAATCATAGAAACCCTGATTACACCCTCACCATCACTTACTGCGCTATTTTATACCATCTTTTACCTTTTTTTATTGCTGTACTATTTTTTGAGCCGAGTTTTTACTGCCCTTTTTTATAACTTTTTGGAAAATATTCATCAATAAAACGCTACAACGTTTTTCTACAAAAAAAGGTTTTACACTATGTGGAAGTTTTTTTCCTCTGTTTACTTGTCTATGTGATGAGCCGCTGAGGAAACGATCGCCCGATGACCGAAGCAGAACCCCGGAGGCTCCCGATCCCGATTTGGCACACCATCTGATGACATCTGATGAAACTTCGCATAAGATCATCACACGGATCATCGCGCTATACCGTTTGACGGTACAAGCTCGCTTGACTCACCGCCAAGGGCCTGTGAGTCCATCTTGTCTGGTAAGGGCACTCCTATGTCTTTTTTTCCCTCTGTGTTGAGACCGTCTGAATGAGTGAAGAATCCTTCCAGATCTAAGGGTTCCTGCATACAGCTCCTATACACTCCACAGGAAGATTGCCTGTTTTCAAACTGTTGTGGGGTTAAATATGAGCACTCCATCCACCCAATGATGGACTTTCAATATTCACACATACTCACCTTTTATGGACTTTTTACTTTGTGATTTTGTTTTGATGAACACTATTTTTTTTGAGCTACACACACAACACATTGTGATACTCTGTTCACCTTTATTATTACTTTTTGTTTTGGGATATGTTACCCTATGTTTAATATTCACACTTAATGGATATATAGGTCCTAACACAGTACTCACTGTCAAAATACAGTATTCATTTTCTGTATGTGTTTGTGTACACTGAAATATTTATCACTGCCAGGTATTTTTTTAAATTTTATTTTATTACTTGCCTTTTTGATGTTCTGTAAAGAAATCATCACTAATATAATAAGACATATATTCCAGAATTTGACACCTCTCTACGGAGACCACTGTTATCTGATTAATAACACGTGTTCTATTATCTGTTAGCGCCACACTTTACTATTATTTAAACCTCTAAAGGAACCCTGGTTCAGAATGGCTGATCTTAAGGTTCAGGTTCTACCCTTTTTTGCCAGAACAACTCTTCAAGATCAGTGTGTGTTTCTTGCACTTTTCTTAATCAAGCTGCCTGTAGTACCATAAGGTTTTTCAGGTGGATTTTTGAACTACAGGCAGTCCCCTGATTTCTTAAGCCTGTTAATCATTGTAAGCTTTGTTGCAAACCCCCCAATGGGATTGTTTTTCGACATCTTAGTCATCCTGTGTTTCTCAATGGATAAAAATGTCATCTTTTTCTTGGTGTTAATTGAGGGAAACTAGTCCCATATATTTGTTTTTGATAATGCTCTCAGGCCTGCTTTGCTATAAAACGGGGCATGCAGGTTATTTTTTGTTAGAACAGCCAGTGCTTATACCCTCTTCTGCTCATACTTGAATATTCATCTTAGTTACCAGCTTTGGCAACTAAGTTTTAGTTGCGTAAAATAATAAACTAAATAAATAATACATAGCTTTTGTTTTTCAATGTGTTAGTGCAGCTGCAGTAAAGACTTTAGTTTTAAAATGAAAAACTGGCAGTTCTACTTTAATTTAGTAGTATGAATGTACTAATGCGCAAACCATTAACTAACACTAGTGAGTAGCTGCCAACATGAAATATGTTCCCACACAGTGTTAATTAAAAATAAATGTGATGCTTTCTCCGTGACCTAAAGTGCTAATGCAATATAAATCCTGAGGTGATAATGCAATAATATCCATATATGCACAAATAAAATAAAACAATTCATCAATGACTAAAATAATAAAGTGCTAAGTGAAAAGGATCGTCAATACAAAGAATAATTCATAAATTATTGTCCTCAATCACAGTGCAGAATAATAATATATAATCTATAATTAATAATGCAGTGGTGTTCACATGAATTCATAAATATGTTCTGTGTACTACCCGGCTGGCTGCACTAGTCTACAGTTTTGGTCTCCTCCCGGGAATCACTGCAGATGAACAGATGTTCACGAGCGGTGAGAGAGTATCTATCGAGTGATGGTACACAGTGCGATGTTTTACTGAATGCTTTCTTTTAACCATCGTTTTCCATGGAACAGCTTATGATCATATGAGTGAGAATAATGTGAATTGGAGTGCACCAATCTATTGTACCGGTGAACTACTTGACATATCCTGGAAGATAACCCCTTGATATTACTGTCTGGGCATAACATATCCAAAGCGTGATTTGACATAATTCTGCCTACATTGGAGAAAAGTGGAGGAAGTTATTCTGTTTAGTGGAAATTCCTGCTTGTATCTGAGAACACCGCTGGTCTGATCTAGCAGAGGATTACAAGGAAAGAGCTTGCTGCTGTGGATACATATGAGAGATCCATCATAAATGTGACTAGACCTGTAGGGGTCTTCCTTTGAGGTGAGAGGCTGGGGCACACTTTATACACGGATGGTAAAAGCACTACTTAGGAATTGGATATATTGTTTGCACTGTGATCGGTGACACTGTCTATGAACTATTTTTTGCACTGAAGATTTGCTGCGACAAGAACTTTATGGACTTTGTTGTATACAAGTTATTATTGCACTTTTTTTAATGCACTTTATATTGAACATATTTATGAATTCATGTGAACACCATTGCATTATTAATTCTAGATTTTATATTATTATTCCGCACTGTGATTGATGACAATAATTTATGAATTATTTTTCTTTGTATTGAAGATCCTTTGCACTTAGCTCTTTATTATTTTCATCATTGATTAATTGTTTTATTTTATTTGTGCATATTTGGATATTATTGCATTATCACCTCAGGATTTATATTGCATTAGCACTTTAGGTCACTGAGAAAGTGCCATATTTATCTACTTTAACATTAACCTCTGCTCTCACCTGAGCATCTTGCTGTATAATTCCTCAAGTGCAGCAGTGCTTAAGATGAATAATCCTATTCTTCCCAATGTTCACACCTGAGAATTGTGCTGCTTAAACCTGGAAAAAAGTACATAAGCTTCTTTGGGGCAGAATTATACTTTTTTGGCCTTATAGACTTTAATAGGAATGCCTGAAAAATACTTGAAAAACACATGTAAAAAAATGTAAAAAAAAAACGCTTGAGAGAAGTATGTTTGTTTTTTTTTGTTTTTCAGATTCATACTTGTCTATGTGGATGAAGCATCAGACTGATGCTGCATCTTTCCCCCGCTGTCTCTGCACTGAAAACCGAGCCACTGAACACCGCCAATGGCTCGGTTCTCACAGATCCCCGAGAGGAGAGCTGCTGATTGTCAGTCAGTGTCTCTCCTCTCTGCTTCTCCACGCTCATTGGAGTGCTGAGCTGTGGAGGAGCAGGGAGTGGCAGTCTCAGCGGCTCACTGAGACTGCCGTCAATCAAGGCAGCTGGCGGATCCAGATTTGGGAAGTCGGGATGACGTGCTGCCTCAACTGATAACAGTGACGTCAGCGGAGAGCGGACTTCAGACCGATCTCTGCTGAAAACGGGTCGCAGGAGTGCAAAACTAATTGCACTCCTGTGACCCAGAGGAGAAGCCCAGCCTAAAAAGCTCGGGTTGGACTTCTCCTTTTTAAGACATAAATCTTATGGAGTCATAGGAAGGAGTACGTTATTGCTTCAACAGATTAACCTTTCCACCTGTTTTCTCTATTCTTCATTTAGTATTTAAAATACTGTCACATTAAAATTATCTCTAACTTCTTTTCCAGAATTCAAGCACCTACGCACACAGAATCTTCACCAGAGGGTTCTTCTGTCTGTCAGTAACCTGTGTTGGAGGGTGGGTAAAGACTCTCACATCCAGCAGGCCCTTCACCCTCCAAATACTCACATTTGGGGTGAGGCTTGTGTTCTCGACTCCTTTAGCTTACAGGTGAGAGGCAGAAAATGAGTACAACTTGTATTTGCATACATTACTTTGATTCATGGAACAGAAAAGTTATACTGTATTATGTGGGCAGTAGATAATAACTGGTTTTCAGTGTTTTTGTTTTCTTATCTGTATGGGGATACAAGTTTCATTTATTCCATGATGATGTGTCTGTGCCATATCTTACTTGATTTGACATTGATTTGTAGTTCATAGCAGGCATATATACTGTATTCCTAAAGCCAGACTCCAGGTAAAGAGTCAGCGAAAAGCAATTTACTAGGGTGGCAGTGTACAGTTATAAACAAATCAGTCCATCACAGTCTCTTTAGTAATACAGAGCTACCTGCACTAATTTATATACTGTTAGAATTCTATACACTGTCACCATACCTATATGGCTGTTTACTTTGGGGGGGGGGGGGGGGGGGGGCTCTTTCTTAGATCTATTATTATAACATTTGTTTTAACTCTTGTTTTCTCTTTGTAGGGCAGCTACAACCAATCGGTGGGTGTTGGCATCATGCAGGCAGACACCCTCTTCATAGAATCCACTGTGCAAGGCCTGCAGATAGAATTTTCAGACACATGTGCAGAATGTCTCTCTCGTGTTCTGAGCCTCATGCCAGTAGCATCTAAGAATCCTGTGCCGACTTCACAAGACCTACTGTCTCCTACTTCTCCACATGGGGAAGCCATCAGCAAGCTAGCTGTTCTCTGGAAAGTAGATGTGCGTGTCGAAGAAGTGAATTTGTTTACATTGTCCAACCTAGTGGGTAAGTATGACTTCTTAATGCATTTTTGACGTTTACTCATGTGATAAAGTACCATGCTAGTTTACACTTGTAGACTGTCATTTTTCTGAATGGCTTTCTTCTGCAGACATATAATGCGAAATGGAGATATTCTTTTTTCATCCTATATACCTTACATGCTTATAAATATTTCAGTGCTGCCTTGTAAGAAGCAGGTTTAACGATAACTTTTTGAAGGGGAGCGTTTGATCCTGTCTTGGTTTATTACATCCATAGAGTAACTGTGGGTAAGTTTACTGCTCAGTGGGAAGGAGAAATCTATGGTGCAGAAACCTACACCCCTTTCTACTTCCAAAAAGCATTCGACTTGTCAGTCACAGGCCTCAGGCTCTAAGCCCCACTCCAAGTTTCAAAGCCAGGGGACAAATGCCCCTCCCAATGAAGGGGCACCCCCAATTCCTTTGGTGGGGAGGAGGGGTGCGATTGCGGACCTTTGGACCAGGGAGATTGCAGATTGAGTTCACAGTGTGGTGGCTCAAAGTTGTAAGCTAGAATTCCCCTCCATGCTTTATGCTTTCAAAGGTGTCTGAATCTGCAAAGGAGGACAGTCTTTTTTCAGGCACTCTATCACCTGCTCTAATAGAGAGTGATCATCCAGGTACAATAGGGAAAAAAAAGCTTCATGCATTCTACTCAAACCTCTTCACAGTTCCCAAGCTGAACAGTGACTTTCTTACCATTCTGCATCTCCAAGAACCCTACGTGTTTCACAGGGTGCAAAAATTCTGAATGGAATCTGTGCATTCAGTACTCGCCTCCCTACAACATAAGGACTTTCTGGCATCAATGGATATCAAGGACACTTATCTACACATCTCATATTCTCAGCCTCACAAACCGTTCCTGATTTTTGTGGTGGAGGATCAGCATTTTCAGTTTGTAGCCTTGCCGTTGGCCTTTCCACTGCTTCCAAGTGTTCACCAAGGTGTTGGCTCCAGTCTTGGGTCTCCTGCGTACCCAGAGTATTCCCATTGTGGGATACCTGGACAAACTACTGCTCCGGGAGCAGTCTGCTCTACTGCTGGAGTTCAAAATGCATCGGACAGTAGAAATTCTGAAAATATTCAGGTAGGCCATGAACTTTCAGAAATCGACCTTGGTTCCAAGGCACTGTTGGAATATTTGGGCCTGATCTCTGTGAACTTAGGTGGAGTCACTTCGGGCTCTACAGAACCCCTCAGTGCTCTTTTATGAGGGTTCTGGGAATGCTGGCCACCTTGTTCAAGGCAGTACCCTTTGCCCAGTTTCAAACGAAGGCCCCTCGATTGAACTCCTTGTCATCATGGGACAAGAGGACAGTCACTCGGCCCACTGGACTGAATGACGGAGATGAGAAAATCATTCCTTACTGTGCCCTTGAAAATTCCTTGAAGAGTCCTTGAGGACTGTACCATTCAGGGAAATTGGCCGTTGAAGGAAAGAACATTGTCTATCAACATCCTTTGAATTGAGTGTGATTTGGCTAGCTTTAATGCATTGGTTGGTACATATGAGAGGTCTCCTGGTGACAGTCCAGTCAGACAACACTATGGTGGTGGTGTACATAAATCGCCAGGGAGCAACCAGTGGTCGTTTGGCTCAGAATGAAGCAGATCTGATTCTGTCTTGGGCTGAAAGTCACATCCTAACCCTATCCACCATACACATTTCTGGCAGACAGAGTTCCTAAGCTGTCAATGGCTGAATCTGGGGGAGTGTGCCCTTCACTCAGATGTTTGAAGTGCACTATGGCGATGGTGGCGGCTGGATGTGGATCTCCTAGCATCCAGGTAAAATGGAAAACTACAGATTCGTGTCCAGCACCAGGAACCCTCAAGCGTTTGCTGTGGGCTCCCTGGTGTCACCATGGGTCCAGTTCTCCCTAATTTACAGTATCTCACAAAAGTGAGTCTACCCTCACATTTTTGTAAATATTTTATATCTTTTCATATGACAACAGTGAAGAAATTACAATTTGCTACAATGTAAAGTAGTGAGTGTACAGCTTGTATAACAGTGTATATTTGCTGTCCCCTCAAAATAACACAACACACAGCCGTTAATGTCCAAACCGCTGGCAACAAAAGTAAGTACTGCCTTGACACGGACCATATACATGTAGACTTGTCCGTGTGGCAAGATCTATGTGGGAAAAACCAAGAGACAGCTAAAAATTAAAATTGGTGAACACATTCAAAGAATTTAAAAGAAGGATGATGACCGTCCCCTAGCACAACATTTCATTAAGTTTCACAGGGGGTTGATCCCAGGGGTCTCCTTGTAAAGGGCATCTATGGACTTAACCTCCCCCAGAGAAGGGGGGATTTTGATAGAAAACTGAATTTTTATCATTTTGTTCCCACAAATAGAGCTTTCTTTTGGTGGTATTTGATCACCTCCTGTGGTTTTTTATTTTTTGCTAAACGAATAAAAAGACCGAAAATTTTGAAAAAAAAAAAGTTCTTTGTTTTTGTTATAAAATTTTGTAAATAAGTACGTTTTCTCCTTCACTAATGGGCACTGATAAGCTGCACTGATGGGCACTGATAAAGCGGCACCGATGAGGTGGCACTGATGGGTGGCACTCATAGGCGGCGCTGATGGGCACTGATAGGAGACACTGATGGGCACTGAAAGGCTGCACTGATGGGTACTTATGGGTGGCACTGATAGACGGCGCTGATGAGCGCTGAAAAGCAGCATTGAGGGGCACTGATTGCTGGCACTGATAGATTTCACTGATAGACATCACTGGTGGCACTGGCAGGCATTTTTCTTTGGCACTGATTGGCAGCTGCTTGGGCACTGATTGGCATTTCCCTGGTGGTCTAGGGTGGCATACCTGGTGGTCCAGTGTGGTGGCCATCCCTGGTGGTACTGGGTGGGCATCTGGGGGGGGGGGGCTGCGCTGATAAACAATCAGCACAGACCCGAGTGAGGGGCATCTGGGGGGGGGGGCTGCGCTGGTAAACAATCGTCACAGATGCGAGTGAGGAAAACCCGATCAACGGCTCTTCCTGTTTACAGCGTGATTGGACACGGCTGATCACATGGTAAAGAGTCTCTTTTAGAGACTCTTTACCTACATCCGAGTTGCGGTGTGTCAGACTAACATGCGCCCCCGGGGGCGCGCAGCGCCTTGATATCCTGAAAGATGTCATATGACGTCTGGTCAGGATATCGCAACCACTTTGCAGATGTCATTTTGCTATATGGCGGGGGGTAAGTGGTTAAACATGCTCATTACCCATCTTTCCATGCTTTGAAGAAACTCAGGATCTGAGTGAAACTTGTCAGCATGACGCCACCACACCCTGTGTAGTAGGGATACAGCCTGACTACCGCGGACATTCCTTCCTTTGATATCCCTGGATGCTAATCGAGGCTTAGCGGCGATCCTTTGAGAGCGGCAATCGCCACTTGATACACCAGCAGTACAAGCGTGGGAGTGAGGCGGCTTTCCTCCTCCCTCCCTTTTTCATTCAGTGAGGACATCGTTTCCATCCCGGCATGACAAATTGGATGTCTGCAGAGTGGTGAGTTTGTTTTTTTTCTTGTTCCTGCAATCTATTGGAACCTGATCTCTTTATCACCACAAATACTATCCAGACATATACCACTTTACTACCCGCTGACTGTGGTAAATGCCGAGGACTTTGTTTCTCAAAGGGAGTAGGAACCTGCACTAGCTGTAATTACTACAGCGCTCGATACACATTTGAAGGATCCCATATTGCCTCAGCACAGTGACTTTGCTCTGAGGAACAACCTAACCTCAGATTGATCAAATGTCTATTACTGGATCACACTTCTCTATCCTACACTGAAGACTTAAGATGGATTGTGTCTTATAACATACTGGGCTGCCTCCTATCTGTTTCAGCGTTCGCTCCTGCAACATAACAGATATCAACTTTACCGTGTAAGTCTATTTCTATCTAGTTTAGGATGAGTGTGTAAAGTTTGAATTAATGTGGTCGCTACCTGTATCTTGAGAACGGTGTCAAATTTTAAATGAATGCGGTAGAGGTGCAATTTTATCTAATTGTTGAATTTGGTTTTCTTGTTCATACATCATGGGACACAGAGCTCTATTCATTACATCATGGGTTAGATAGCCACCTTCAGGTGTTGGACACTGGCAACCATAATTGTAAGGAGAGTTCCTACCCTATATAACCTATCCCATATGGAGAGTACCTCAGTTTTTTCGCCAGTGCCTAAGGTGTTTGGTCACGATGCAAGATGTGCTTAGAAGAAAGCTCTGTTTGAAGGTCCCTGCGGGGTTCTAGGAGCTACACAACCGGATCCATACCTCGGGCCAGTTTATATCGCCTAAGATGGATGGTACCCGGGCCTCCTAGAAGAAGAAACAAGATTTTCCTGTAATGTCTCTCTCTGAGGACTGGGCTCTGGGATCCAGTACTTTTGAGCATATATATTAAAAATGTGCAAAGTTTTTCTGGCAGAATCTTCTACAGGTTCAGGTAAGAGGCTCCTGTAAGTAGGAACCCAGAACCCTGAAGGTTGGCACAACACTACCCGCCGTGATGGGTGAAGGTTGGGTCTGTTCTCAGCAGTATCCTGCGGAGGGGATAAGGGAAGTGAAGCAATTCTAGGTAAATACCTTAAGGATTAGCTTCTTTGAGTTGTTGCATGTCTTACCTGTTTTCCGCCACTAGAGGGAGTAAGAGGCATACCTCGTGTTACTTACATGCTTCCAGGAAATGCAGCTCAGTGAAGTCGCTCTGTAAGTCGCTCACCTCCTCTCCTCTGCTGCAGGTCCTGCCATTTAAATGATGAGGGGATCCCACGCAGTCTTGGGGTTCCCGAGTAGCCTCCGGTCTTCTCTACCCCCCCCGCAGGTGCTTGTTTTAAAGAGCCCAGGTTGCCAGGGGTCTATAAGCGCCAGGACACAGAGCTGGGGCACGTAAGCATCTCATGTGGTTCTGATACAGGCACACTTAGACACCTACTCAGCATCAGGTTGTGCAGTCTAAGCAAACATTACTATTGTAAGCTAGGCACAGAAGTGTATGCAATTGATTTTAGTACCTCTGCTTTGTTAGCTGAGGACTATGTCTCCCCGCAAAAGGGTTTCAGGGGCAGGTAAAAAGAGCACCAAGAAGTCACCATCGGGGTCGGGGGACTCTAGACATGCCTGTAGGGTAACACCCCCCCGAGAGACTGGAGGCAGCCATGCAGAGTGAGCCATCGCAGCTGTCAGGCATTGCTGGCTTTCCCAATATTGCAGCCCCTGCATATGTGACTGAAGATGCTATGGAGGCATCATTGGGTGGTTTAAAACAAAGGATTACTGTTTTTATCACAGCATCCTTAGCAGGTAGCAGAAAACTGGGTAGGTCTCCTTCCTCTGCTCTGGGTTCCCTATCAGATGATCAGCAGTCTGATGATGATACAACATTGTCAGGGGACAAGGATCACGAGCAGTCGGGGGATAAGGAGAAGCTCTCTTCTACCTTGCAGGCTCTTAGGCTACAGGTACAATACTATACAGAGGTGGTGCGTACCACATACAATTTGCCCTGTACTGAACCAGCTGTGTCCCCTGTTTTGTCTCTGGGATCTCGGAAGTCTCCACAGGCTGCTTTTTCCTTTCCCATCCATCCAATTAATGGAAAAACTATTGTATGTTAGTTGGGCTCACCCAGATAAATCATTTTCTCCTCCTAGGAAATTTTCCCTGCTCTACCCTATGGAGGAAAAATTCAGTAAGAAATGGAGTGTGCCAGCAATAGGTGTGGCTATTTCTTTTGTGAACAAAAGCCTAACTTGTCCTGTGGACTATGTTCAGGTGTTTAAGGATCCAA
The DNA here is from genome assembly GCF_042186555.1 of Aquarana catesbeiana. Lineage (NCBI taxonomy): Eukaryota > Metazoa > Chordata > Amphibia > Anura > Ranidae > Aquarana > Aquarana catesbeiana. Next base: position 687,198,229 of record NC_133325.1, on the reverse strand, counting down.
CTGACAAAAAGCTGGAATCATTACTTAAATCCTTTTTTGCCATTGCTGGCACTGTGGTCCAACCTGCGGTTGCAGCAGTTGGTATGTGCCAATATTTGAAGGAGCAGGTGAAACAGGTAGTTAATTTTCTTAATTAATTAATCTTAATTGCTCTTCCGAGGGCCTTATGTTTTTGGAATAAATGTGATTTATGGATTCTCTCCAACAAGCATCCCACCTTCCACTCCTGCTGGTACACATGCGTAGGTCCCTTTGGCTTAAACATTGGGCAGCTGAAGCCTCATGCAAAAGATATTTAGCTGGGTTCCCGTTTCATGGGGAACGCTTGTTTGGGGATGATCTGGATAAATATATCCAGAAGATTTCCGGTGGCAAGACCACCTTATTGCTGGTTAAAAAGAAAGATAAACGTCCTTATTTTAAACGTCCTCTTTCCCCAGCCCCAAGTACCTCGGCCTCTGGGCAGTGGCGACGGCCTTCCCAGTCCAGTACAAGAGGCAAGGTCCAAGGCCAAGCCCATGGGCAAAAGAAGCCTTGGTGTCAAAGGTCTGCTAAGCAGAATTCCAAAACCTCCTTGTGAAGGGGCACCCCCGCTCGCCTGATTGGGGGTTCGGCTTCAGGGTTTTTCGGGTGTTTGGCAGAAATATTCAAGACAAGTGGGTATCCTCCACGGTATCTCTCGGGTACAAGCTAGAATTTTGGGAATTTCCACCATCCCGTCTCCTTTTTGTCAGGTGTTCCCAAGCACCCAGAAAAAAGGAGACCCTTGTTTCTGGCTTTGGATCGCCTGTTGTCTCAAGGGTGATCATAGAGGTGGCTCTAGAGGAGCAAGGCTCGGGGTTTTATTCAAACCTCTATACAGTCCCGAAACCAAACGGAGATGTCAGACCCATTCTGGATCTAAAAGAACCTTAATCGGTTCTTAAATATTCGCTCATTCCGCATGGAGTCTATGCGCTCTGTGGTCTCCACCCTTCAGGGGGGAGAATTCCTGGCATCAATAGATATCAAAGATGCATATCTACATGTGCCAATTTTTCCTGCCCACCAGAAGTTCTTAAGATTTGCGGTAGAGCAGCGCCACTTCCAATTTGTGGCCCTCCCTTTTGGTCTAGCTACGGCACCTCGAGTATTTACAAAGGTTCTAGCTCCACTCCTGGCAAATCTAAGGGATCAGGGCATAGCAGTAACAGCTTATCTATACGATCTACTACTGGTAGAACAGTCCATGGCACGCTTGAAGCACAATGTGCTCAGCACAGTAAGATACTTGGAGTATCTAGGCTGGGTCCCCAACCTGGAAAAATCACTATTACAGCCCCTAAAAAGGCTAGAATATTTGGGCATGGTCATAGACACGGTCCAAAGCAGGGTGTTCTTGCCCAAGGCAAAAGCCAAAGCCTTAAAGGATTTGGTCCAACTAGTCAAGGCCAGGAAAAATCTTTCCATTTGTCTCTGTATGAGATTATTGGGGAAGATGGTAGCCTCATTTGAGGCTGTTCCTTACGCCCAGTTCTAGTCAAGGCCTTTGCAGGACAGCATTCTGTCTGCCTGGAACAAAAGAGTTCAAGCCTTGGATCTTCCAATGCACCTGTTACCATCAGTGCGCCAGACTCTCAATTGGTGGGTACTAGACAAGAATCTACAGAAGGGAAAGTCCTTGTTCCAATTTTTTTGGAAAGTCGTAACTACAGATGCCAGCCTCTCAGGCTGGGGAGCAGTTCTGGAAGAAGCTTCGATCCAAGGTAAATGGTCCAGAACCGAAGGGTCCTTACCCATCAACATTCTGGAACTCCGGGCAATCCATTTAGCCCTGAAGACCTGGACAGGCAGGCTACAAGGCTGTCCTGTCCGAGTTCAGTCCGACAATGCCACAGCAGTGGCCTATAACAATCACCAAGGGGGCACCAGGAGTCTGAGTGCCCAGAGGAAGGTGAATCATGTTCTCACTTGGCCGGAGAAACACGTTCCTTGACTATCAGCAGTTTTTATTTCAGGGGTGGAAAATTGGAAACCGGACTTTTTAAACTGCCAGCAGCTGGACCCAGGAGAATGGTCATTACACCCTGCCATTTTTCAAGCAGTATGCCAGAGATGGGATCAAGAACAAAGGACCCGCTAGCAAAAGGTTCAGATGCCTTGATAGTTCCGTGGGATCAGTTTTCTCTGATCTATGCGTTCCCTCCAGTTCCACTTCTTGCTCGGTTACTTTGCAGGGTCAGGTCAGAAGGGAAACCAGTTATCCTAGTAGCTCCGGCATGGCCTAGGGGTATGCAGAGATCGTGAGGATGGCAGTCTGAAGGCCATGGGTGCTCCCACTGCGACCAGACCTGCTCTCGCAAGGGCCAGTATTCCATCCTTCCTTACAAAGTCTGAATTTGATGGTTTGGCTGTTGAGACCCATGTCCTAAACAAAACGTGGGCTCTCTGGTCCAGTCCTAACCACTCTGGTTAATGCCAAGAAGCTGGCCTCCAGACTAATTTATTATAGAATCTGGAAGGCATATGTCTCTTAGTGTGAATCCTAAGGATGGCATCCTAGAAGGTATGCTATTGATAGAATATGCTATTGATAGAATTCTTGCTTTTCGGTGGATGAAGGAAGGATGTGGGAAGTGAGGACGTGAGAACGTAGCGTCCGTCACAGAGGGAGGGATTCCAGTGTACCAGCAAGACGCTGCCTCGTGGAATGCTCTGTGAAGCCGTCAGCGTTCACAACACAACAGGAGGAGAGCTTCAGCCCCCAGCTTGCCAATGAGGAAAAATGACAGCTCCTTGAATACCTCCACAGAAGCGACCAGAGCAGTAAGATAAAAACGAGAACCGTGAGTGATCTGTGAAACAGCAATAAGTTTCAATCCCCCGTCCCCCCTCCCTTCCCCCTCCCTCTCCCTCCCTCAGTCTCCCTTGCCTGCCGGGCGGCTGGTAAGATTTATTGTTTGCAGTGATTTAGCAGCTATAACACTGGAGGAAGCAAAAACGAAACTGCCAGAGACACGGAGCTGCAAAGAGTGGAGAGGGTAAGACGTGGATGGTTGAGAGGGATATGGATAAATGACATGTAAATCTATAGAAGCCAAGTGTACTATTAAATGAAGAAAGTTTTAAATATGAGTGGAAACAACTGAGAAATACACTACAGAAAAAGCTGATAAGGTGACTGAAGGTCAAGGGACTGTGTCTGAAAGTAATGTGTTAAATAGTTGCAAACCTTGGCTTCCCGCCCCCCCTCTGCCTCCTCTTTTTGTCTTCCCCCCCCCTCCCCCCCCCCCTTCTCCTGTTCCCTCTGCACCCAGAGCGGCTGATCAGAGGATTCATTATCCGTAAGGACTTAAAGCTGGACTGTGTGTAAAAGGAAATATATATGAACCCCAGCAGTTCCTTGTATTGTCAGCATAAAGTATTTGGGAGGCAGATCTGAAAGAACAACATCTATTTAAAGGTGAAAACGGTCAAAGTTTTAAGAAACCAGCAGAAGTATAACACGCAAAAAAAACACATTTAGCTGGGGACCACCTGATTATTACACCTGATTACTACAAAACACAAACAGGATTGATATACGGAGACCCCCGGATAGGGGTAACCTGGAGCAACGCTAGCAACCACCACCCTTACTGTCCACCCTCATAAATTGCCCGCGGCCCCTCCACACATTCAGATATATTTCTCCCCACTAAAAAAGGGGGAGCAAGGAAATAAGACTGGGTAAACGAATAAGAGTAATAAAGAAGGCAAAAATGAGTAAAAGTACAAATAAAGCGACAAGAGGAGGTGCCCTTAAATCCCCAAAAGATAAACTAGGGACTAGTACACTGAAGCAGTATATGACACAAGGAGCTAGCCCAAGAAATTTAGAAGCGGAGAAGCAGGGGAAAACGAAGGTGGAAAATAAAAAAGGGATGGACAAAAAGGGAGGGGAGACCCCAGAACACTCCAGGGAAGAGTTTACATCAGAAGGGGAGTTGGAGAGTAGTAGGATAGAGGGGAGACCACCCGAGTCTCTCCCCCCCACAAAGGGCGAAATGAACGAGATGCTATTGAGGCTAGAAAAGTCGATCAAAGCAGACATCAGTATGATGAGAGGAGATCTGGGAAGCCTCCTGGACAGGGTAGAAGAAACAGAAAAAATGGTAGAGAATCAAAAGAAAGAACTGGAAACCCTTAAACAGCAAATGAAAACAGTAAAACAAATACAGAAGGAAATCCTTTATAAAATAGAAGATCAGGAAAATAGAAACAGAAGACAGAATATAAGGCTACGATCAGTCCCAGAAAAAGAGGGAGAAGATCTAAGGAAAATGTGCTCAATAGTATTTGGCCCTCTTATAGATAAAAAGGACGGAGAACCCCTAAGGATAGAAAGAATACATAGAGTCGGACACCGGAGAAACTCAGAAGAAAGACCACGGGACATTATTATTAGATTTAGATTTTATGAAGATAAGTCGGAGATCTGGGGAAAGTTAAGGAGAAAATCACCCCTGGTATATGAGGGTACGGAGTTACAGGTGTACGCCGATTTATCTCAAGAAACTTTAACAAGAAGAAGACACCTTAAACCCCTCTTAGAAAAGATGAGGCAACAAAACATCAGATATAGCTGGGGGTTCCCAGCCTGCCTGATAGGATACAAAGAGGGGAGATCAGCGAAACTGCGCTTTCCTGAAGATCTGGAAGGGTTCTGTGGAAAACTAGACTTGCAAATACCAGATATACCGGGCTGGACGGGGGGGGATTAGGGGGAAAGAGCACACAGATCACGTAAAACAGAAGATAGCAGGTCAACACCCCTTCAAATTTTTCAATCTAAGGAAGGGGTGAGAGGGTACACTGGGTCCCATACCTTGGGATAAATAGGTTTGTTGGTCGCCCTGATGTTTGGGGCGCCGAACAGACGAGGGGCCCACAAGGGGCCAGGGGGGGGGGGGGGAGGGGGGGAGATGGATGGGGGAGGGAGGTGGGAGGGGGGGGGATGGGGAGGAGGGGGGGCACATGATGCATATGCCGGGTTAGAAGGAGGGGTGGCTCAGGGTGGGGGGAGGATGGATGGGGGGAGGGGGGGGGAGGAAGGGGAATGGGCAGTAGGGGGAGTACAGTGTGCACTTGCCCCGATACAAAAAGGGGTAGCTCAAGACAGGTTAAAGGCACAAAAGATAGCAAATTCAGAAAAATGACAACACTGAAATTTCTTTCCTATAACGTAAAAGGGTTAAACTCAAATTTAAAAAGGCATAAAATCTTGAGGGAACTACAAACCTATGGAGCAGGGGTGGTGTCCCTGCAGGAGACCCACTTAACGTATGAATCAAATATTAGATTAAGATCAAAAGAATTCCCGAACTGGTTCTATGGAGATGCAATATCGAATAGAGCAAGGGGAGTGGCAATAGGATTGGCTAAAGGGGTACAGTTTAAATTAGGAGGTATGATGCAGGACCCAGGAGGGAGATTTTTATTCCTCAGAGGAATACTCGGAGGAATGGAATGTACCCTTGCCAACATATATGCCCCCAACAAAAACCCAGTAAGGTTTCTCAAGGGCACATTAGAGAAATTAATGGATTTTAAGAAGGGAGAACTCATAGTAATGGGAGACCTTAACATGTGTTTAGAACCAGAGATCGACAGTACGTCCGGGGCACAGGGGACGAATAACGGACAGATGAGGAAGATAAAACAGGAACTACATAAAAATCAACTGGTAGACATCTGGAGGATTATGAATGGTAAAATACGAGACTATACGTTCTATTCCCCTGTGCACCGGACGTACTCTAGGATCGACTACATATTAGTAGACCATAGACTTTTAGACAGGATAGTAGGTTCAAAAATAGGAATAATCACAATATCAGACCATGCCCCTATTGAGATGGAGATGCAGATTAATAGGGCACAAGGGAGGCAATCATTATGGAGAATAAACGAAGATCTATTACAAAATGAAGAAATCTCCAAAAAAATAGAGAGAGAGTTAAAATCCTATTTCGAAACAAATGAAACAGGAGATACATCGGGATCGGTGACTTGGGAAGCACATAAAGCCTACATAAGGGGAATAATAATAAAAGAGGGAGTAAGGAGAAAGAGGGAAAGGAAAAACAAGATGGGTAATGTTATAAAAGAAATTTCCAACTTAGAACAAGAACACAAAAAACACAGAGGACACCACCAAACAACATACCTCGCACTGATAAATAAACGGGATGAATTAAAAAAGCTGATGGAACAAGAAACAAAGGAAAAATTTAACCAAATAGCTAAAGAAAGATATCTGTATGGAAATAAGGCGGGAAAGCATTTAGCCAGAATGCTCAGGAAAAAAAAAGCCCTTAACTTTATAGGAAAGATACAGGATAAACATGGGAAGATGGTGTATGAAACCAAAGAGATTGGGGAGGTATTTAAAAATTATTATAGTGAACTATATACGGAGGAGATTAATGGAGACCAGATAATGGAGGAAAGCAAAAACAGGAAGATAGAGGATTTCTTAAAAAACGCCAAATTAACCAAAATCACAAAAAATGCGAGAGAGGCTCTGGAGAAACCAATCACAGAGGAAGAGATATATAGAGCAATAGCAGATAGTACACAGGGGAAAAGTCCGGGTCCGGATGGGTTCACCACATATTACTATAAGAAATTTAAAGACATACTAGTTCCGAAAATGTGTAAGTACATGAACGGGGTGGGAAATGAATATGAATTAAGTAATGAGGCGCTTTTCGCTACAATCACCGTAATCCCCAAAGAGGCCAAAGATGCAACTTTATGCGCGAGTTACAGACCGATATCACTGATTAATGTAGATACAAAAATATACTCAAAAGTATTGGCCACAAGGATAAAAGAACTGATGAATGGGGTGATTCATCCGGACCAAGTAGGCTTTATAGCGGGAAGGGAAGGAAGAGACAATGGGGTGAGAACCCTACTGTTGCTCCAGAAGAGAAGGGAGGAGGGACTCCCAGGTCTGCTCTTGTCAAGTGATGCCGAAAAGGCGTTTGACAGGGTGGCCTGGGAGTTCCTGTTTAGAACCCTAGAAATAATTGGAATCGGCCCCAAGATGATAGGATGGATTAAAGCACTCTATAGGAAACCTAAGGCGGCCATTAAGATCAATGGAACCCTGTCGTCACCTTTCGAGATGAAGAGAGGGACAAGACAGGGATGCCCCCTGTCCCCCCTTCTCTTCGTGCTGGCCCTAGAACCCCTCCTGTCAACAATTAGAAATAACCCTGATATTGAAGGATTCAAGGTGGGAAAAGAGGAGCACAAACTGGCTGCTTATGCGGACGACGTGCTCTTCTATATAAGTAACCCCGGAAATACACTACCAAGATTGGTCAAAATATTAAAACAGTATGGAGAAATAACAAACTTTAAGGTCAATATGGGGAAATCAGAAATTTTGAAGATAAAAGTGAGTAAAATAGAGGAGGAAAAACTAAAGAGAGATTTCCAATTTTGTTGGAAAAAAGAGATTAAATATTTGGGAATAATGCTTTCGAACTCCCCGGAAAAGTTATATAGGAAAAACTATATCCATCTCTTAGAGGAAATAAGGAGGGAAGGGAAAAAACTTCAGATAAAACCTCTTTCATGGATAGGGCGTATTAACGCCATAAAAATGGTCCTCTTACCTAAGATCACGTATAAATTCCAAATGCTGCCCATTAGACTCCCACAGGAATATATTAGAAAGTTGAAATCAATAATCTCTAACATAATATGGAAGAACAAAAGATCAAGAATATCTCTCAAGACACTAAAACAAGATAGAGCCAAAGGAGGCCTCGCGGTCCCAGATATCCTAAAATATTACAAAGCAATAATTATGTCAAGAGCAATAGAATGGGCTAGGGATAACCAAGAAAAAAGATGGGTGAATATAGAGAATCACTATAGTAAATCACGTTTAGGATCTATAATTTGGAACCCTCCGAGTCACAGAACGGTAGATGAGGAAACACACGGTTTAACAAAAATAGTTTTAAAAACATGGGAGGTAGAATATAAACAGTTAGATAACACTTTTAATTCTCCTCTGATAGAATTAAAGGAGAATGAATATTTTGCACCAGGGAAAAGAGATATAGGGGGGAACTGGATAAAAAAAGATAAAGTACAGCTCAGAGAAATACTTAAAAAAGGGAAAATAGTCACAATAGCTGAATTGAAAGAAAACACAGACACATGGGTGATAGATGAATGGAGGTACATGCAACTAGATCGCTTCGTGAAAAACTTACCTCAACCAATAAGATCTGGAGAAAACTTGACAGAATTAGAAAAATTATGTTGCGCGGAAAAGACAAAAAATACAATATCTAAGCTATATAAACTATTATTAAAAGTAGAAGAAGCAGAGGTACCCACATTCATCAGAAATTGGGAAAAGGAGTTGGGAACACAAAAAGACACGAACACGATCAATAAAATGCTCCGTCTAGCCCATAGCTCAGCGACAGATACAAAAACGGCCGAGATGAACTATAAATGCATGGCAAGGTGGTACGCAACGCCAGATAGGATGAGTAAATTCCAACAGGGGAAATCGGCAGAGTGCTGGCGGGGATGTGGAGAGATGGGCACTATGGCTCACTTATGGTGGAATTGCCCGGTAATTAGGGAATATTGGAAAAAAATCTTGAGTTTGATAAAGGAGATTACAAAAATAGAGGTGAAGGAGGACCCATGGGTGGTTCTCTTCCACGGCATAGAAGGAAGTGTGAAACAATATAAAACATCTCTGGTTCCACATCTATTGAATGCAGCAAAAAGATTAATCCCCAAAAATTGGTGGAGAAAAGAAAGTCCAGAGGTGTGGGACTGGATAAATGCCGTGGAAGAGACCCACACCATGGAGCAGTTTTCTTTGGATAAGGAGGAAAAGAGAGAAGCAGACAATTGGAAATGTTGGAAGGAGTTTAAAAAAACATGGAGTTATGCGGAAAAAATTAAGATGTAACTACCCACTAAATAAGATCATGGGCAGTGCACAGGGGTGGGAGGGGGGAGGGAGGGGAGGGGTTATATATATATATATATAAATATATATATATATATATACGTGTACGGTTTTCTTGCCTTTTCTTTTTCTCGGCTTTTAGATAGGTGAAACAGAGAGTTTCATAAATAAAGATAAAATTTTAGAGAAGGAAAATTAGGGGTTACGCCTTAATAGGTGAGGCTAAGTTTTATATAATTATTCTGTGTAAACCCCTGTCTTGAACCCCCGTGGAAATAAAAATAAATACGCCACAGTGATGAAGAGATAAGAAGAGATACTTATGAGCGAGAAAGCTGAATTAGTCTCTCTAAGAATTTTCTGAAGTGGCAAGAAAAAAAAAAAAAAAAAAAAAAAAAAAAAAAAAAAAAAAAAAAAAAAAAAGAATTCTTGCTTTTCTTCAGTTAGGAGTAGAGATGAAGCTGGCCTTGAGCACTATCAAGGGTCAGATCTCGGCCTTGTCGGTATTTTTTCAGAAACCGCTTGCCTCTCATTCCCTAGTTCAGGCCTTTATTCAGGGGGCACTGTGTCTAAATCTACCAGTCAGGCCGCCCCTGTGCCCATGGTATTTGAATTTGGTTCTGTCTGTTTTGCAAAAACAGCCTTTTGAACCATTATGCCATGCTTCTTTGTGTATTTTGACAAAGAACTTGGTTTTTCTTGTTGCCATATCCTCTGCCAGGAGGGTATCTGAGTTAGCGGCTCTTTTATGCAAAAAGCCATACTTAATTATTCACAAAGACAGGGTGGTGTTGCGTCCTCATCTGGCTTTCTTACCTAAGGTAGTATCAGGATTCCACCTAAACCAAGATGTGGTCCTACCATCCTTTTTTTCCAGATCGGCAGTCAGAGGAAATGTTGTTACACTCTCTAGATGTTGTTAGAGCAGTCAAAATGTATCTGGATGCGACTACCCAGATGCGGAAGACTGACTTTCTGTTCGTACTGCCAGACAGTCCCAGAAAGGGCCAGGCAGCATCGAAGTCCACTATAGCTAGGTGGATTCGACAAGTTATTGTTAAGGCCTATGATTTGGAAAAGAAGATTCCTCCTTTTCATGTTAAGGTGCACTCGACTAGAGCAGTAAGTGCTTCATGGGCAGTGCATCACCAGGCCTCCATGGCTCAGATCTGCAAGGCTGCAACTTGGTCTTCGATCCATGCATTCACTAGATTCACTAGGGCATGGGGATACTGCCTTTGGGCGCAGTGTACTACAGGCAGCAGTGTAGGTCCTCATGTCCAATGGCAGTATTTTTTCTAATCTGTGTCTCACTCCCCTCAATTTGGGCATTGCTCTGGGACGTCCCATGATATAATGAATAGAGCTCAGTGTCCCGTGATGTATGAACAAGAAAATAGGATTTTTTAAAACGGCTTACCTGTAAAATCCTTCTCTTGGGATAACATCACGGGATACAGAGCTCCCCGCCCCTCTTAGGGATTTATGAATATATATATATATGGATCGGGATACTTATTGCTTTGCTACAAAACTGAGGTACTCTCCATATGGGAGGGGTTATTAGGGGAGGAACTCTCCTTACAATTAGGGTTGCCAGTGTCCAACACCTGAAGGTGACTATCTAACCCATGATATAATGAATAGAGCTCTGTGTCCCGTGATTTAATCCCAAGAAAAAGATTTTACAGGTAAGCTGTTCAATAAAGTGTTTTTTTTCTATCACCTTCTATTTCTTTTTGAAGATTCACTTTGGATTCTTATCTACGTTCTATATCTGCTATAGTCCCTTACAGCGAGCGCTGACACAATCCCATCGTCACTCCCTGTAGTGGGCGAACCCTGGGAGTCTAAGACTCCTGGTCTGAACTGCCCACTAATGTAATGTCATTAGCATGACACCCAGGAAACAAACCTCTGGCCTTTCCTGCCTCCCATGACCTCATATTGACTGACAGGCCAGGAGTCTCCTCCCTTTTTTCAGCTCCCCATGCCTGCGATATGCAGGCTGTGTAAATGTGCACTATGCTCAGTGTAAGTGTTCCTCCTCACAGTCACATGCCATATTGGACTGTGAGGAGCAGTTAAGGCACTTTTAATATTATTGAATGCCTGCACAGTCGAGGTTCACAGAAGCATTGTTGGGGCACAGGACACCCGTATAGGAAACTAGAACATTGCCTGTTGTTGTGTATTAAAAATTACATAGAACAGATTCCATTAATAAATTAAATATATTTATAGTTTTATTTCCAATCTCGCTGTGTCGAGCTGAGAAGCGTGGGTAGAGATATGTAGGTGTTTGTTTTAGAACATGTGGGCGAGTACACTAGCTCATTCAGTGTAATGATTATATGCTCAATGTACCCGCCCACATTCATGCCCATTTACTACAGTTCTCATTGCATGATGGGGACTGTAGTTTTTCATAGCTGTAAAGTGAAAAGGCAGAATGTGACATGTCCCTTGACTTACATCTCCTCTTGGGGTCGGCAGAAACTGGCATTTTTTTTTAATTGCAGTAATGACAACACTATTATTGCATTCAATGTTTTCTCCTAAATGGTGAGGTTTATAAATAAACTGCTAAATGTTTAAAATTTTACACAGGTCAGTGTACTTATGGTAGTTTTTATACGGCATCCCGGAGTTCTTCTTTAAGCAAAGACTCTCTCTCTGTTTTTCATTGACTGTTGTGATGTGGTTGTATGACTTTGCTTTCTTGCATTATTCAAGGTGCCTCTCAGGTGAGAATAGACCTGCTTACTCTGGCGGGAAGTGCGGAAAGCTGCAGTCTGAGCCTGCAAGGTGTGGCCTTATCCCTGCTGAAATCCATCACTGAGAAGATGGAACCATGCTGCAAATCCCTGGACATTAGTGAACCACTACTCTACTTCTCCATCATGTCTATGTCCTACTACACTACTATCCAAGCATTAGAGGTATGAGCTCTACTTATTACTCAAGTGGGTCGGGGTGTAACTTTTCACTGCCAGTGTGTTTGCGTGTTTGTATATATTTTTATCTACAGTTGCCAGTAATGACAATATGTGAAAAAAAAAGCTGGTAAGTGCAACTGCTACAGGATTTGTAGCTTGATTCATGTTGCTTACTCTTCTAGTGTCCCATCTCTAATGGCAATGGGTGAACAGTTTGAACTGAGCTTGAGTTCAGGCAAAACATTTGCCTGTTCATGCGTTCGCTGAACACCCGAATTTGCAGGGTGTTTGTCGGGGCTTGGCCCAATCAGGACGCAGTGTAAGCTGGTTGTTAAGGAGCTGGGCCGGGAAGCCAGCTGCGGCATTCTTAACAACCTATGAGTCATCAGCTGTCAATGGGTTTCCCCACGAAAAAAATCCATACCAGACCCTTATCCGAGCATACAGCCCGGCAGGTCAGAAAGGGGACAAGCGATTTACCGCCCCCCCGAACCATACCAGGCCACATGCCCTTAACATGGGGGGTGGGTGCCCCAAATCACCTTGTCATGTTGATCCGTTAAAATCCTTCACATAATCCAAAACACATTCTATGTTCCAAGTGATGAAAGTGTCCAAACACCAGTTAATCCTTAGGTGAAAAAAGGGTGGTGTCCTTCCAATTAACGACATTGTGCTCCCAAAGGGATAGAAAAGACAAATATCTTCTTACCGGATAATAAGACCTTTCAAGGCCTATACACGCATTAGTGAGTATTCACATTAGAAAACACACACAGCACTGGTGTAAGGCTCAACGCTGAAACACCTGTTTATGAAAAATAATGGGAAGACATGCATAAGTATGCTAGGTTATCAGTAGCAACAATATAAATATATTGTAGAGGTAAAAATTGTATAAAAAAATAAATAAAAAAACAAAAAATCGATCGAAGTCCTGAAATAAACAAGTTGACCATAGAGTTCTAGGGGGTGTGCCCCTGTCAACTCTGAGTCTCTGAAACAAATGCTGCAAAGGGAGCGAGGCTGCTTCAGGCACGGGCTGGGGGACCCGATCACTATGATAAAAGGAAGAGAAGCGCCAGGCAAATCCTAGTGCAGCATTATTTTATTAAAATATATGTTAACAGTATAAGGTGCACTTACATAGTGCTAGTGAGGGTAGGTGCATTCAAGATCCAGCATCACAGAAGAGTCGCCGGGGTGTCCCTGTGGAAGGGTCCACGACCGCCGCGTGTCAGCGGGAAGTTGAACCTCGAGGGACCTGGGAAAGACGCTGACTGTGTAACTCTGTGTAGGAGTGTTCCGAAGCTGTCAGAGTGGGGAGCCGCCTACCACTGTGTCTGGCCAATCAGAACGCGTTTCAAAGGCACGGCCAAGCATCCTTCATCAGCTGATCCTCCAGCATTAACACACTTCAATAGAGGATGTAATTAGCCCAACCCGGGCCACGATAGCAGCTTCAGCTGGGGAAGCAATCAAAGCTTAATAGCCATAGTAGTCGGGGCATTAAACACGGATTAACAAAATACAGGTGTGGAACCTGTGTATACAGATGGGGAAGTGATAGCTTTATAGAGAAGATATTGTGCATAGATAGAATATATAAATTAACGGATTTTGGTAAAAAAGGTTTTAGATGGGTATATGCATGTTTGGAATGTAGTAATCAAAAATAAATCTCTATATAGCTATCACTTCCCCATCTGTATACACAGATTCCTCACCTGTATTTTGGTAATCCATGTTTAATGCCCTGATTACTACCTGATTTAGCTTTGATTGCTGCCTCAGCTGAAGCCGCTATCGTGGCTGGGGTTGGGCTAATCGCATCCTCTATTTAAACTTGATTTTAATGCTGGAGGAACAGCTGATAAAGGAGGCTTGGCTGTGCCTTCGAATCGCGTTCTGATTGGCCAGACATAGTGGTAGGCGGCTCCCCACTCTGACAGCCCTGGAACACTCCTACACAGAGTTACACGGCCAGGGTCCTCCTCAGGTCCCTAGAGGCTTCAGCTTCCCACTGACACACACAGCGCTCGTGGACTCTTCCACAGGGACACCCCGACGGCTCTTCTGTGATGCTGGGTCTGGAAAGCACCTACCCTCACTAGCACTATGTAAGTGCACCTTATACTGTTAACAATTTGTATTTTAATTAGGGTTGTCCTGATACCGATACTAGTATCGGTACCGATACCGAGCATTTGCCCGAGTACTTGTACTCGGGTAAATGCTCCGATGCTTAACCGATACCTGGACAGTCAGGGTGATCGGTGTGGAGGTAGAGTTATGCCCCGTACACACGGTCGGATTTTCCGATGGAAAATGTCCGATCGGAGCGTGTTGTCGGAAATTCCGACTGTGTGTGGGCTCCATCAGACATTTTCCATCGGATTTTCCGACGCACAAAGTTGGAGAGCAGGAGATAAAATTTTCCGACAACAAAATCCGTTGTCGGAAATTCCGATCGTGTGTACACAAATCCGACGGACAAAGTGCCACGCATGCTCAGAATAAATAAAGAGATGAAAGCTATTGGCCACTGCCCCGTTTATAGTCCCGACGTACGTGTTTTACGTCACCGCGTTTAGAACGATCGGATTTTCCGACAACTTTGTGTGACCGTGTGTATGCAAGACAAGTTTGAGCCAACATCCGTCGGAAAAAATCCATGGATTTTGTTGTCGGAATGTCCGAACAAAATCCGACCGTGTGTACGCCCTATTACAAGCACCGATCACCCTGTATAGATTTCAATAAAGCCTGACAGCCGTTTCTCCGCTTCTCCCCCCCCCCCCTTCAGCTGCTATAGTGAAATCTACACAGCGGTGATCAGTGCTTGTAACTGCCCCCAAAGCTGCACCGATCACTGCTAACTGTCCCTGTATCCTTCTTCAGTCCCCCTCTGTTCTGCTGCTGTCCCCCTCAATGTCCCCCTCCGTGCTGCTGTCCCCCTCCCTTCTCCTCCATGTCCCCCTCTGTTATCCTCCGTTCTGTCCCCCTCTGTTATCCTCCGTTCTGTCCCCCTCTGTTATCCTCCGTTCTGTCCCCCTCTGTTATCCTCCGTTCTGTCCCCCTCTGTTATCCTCCGTTCTGTCCCCCTCTGTTATCCTCCGTTCTGTCCCCCTCTGTTATCCTCCGTTCTGTCCCCCTCTGTTATCCTCCGTTCTGTCCCCCTCTGTTATCTTCCGTTCTGTCCCCCTCTGTTATCCTCCGTTCTGTCCCCCTCTGTTATCCTCCGTTCTGTCCCCCCTCCGTTCTCCTCCTTCCTGTCCCCCCTCCGTTCTCCTCCTTCCTGTCCCCCCTCCGTTCTCCTCCTTCCTGTCCCCCCTCCGTTCTCCTCCTTTCTGTCCCCCTCCGTTCTCCTCCTTTCTGTCCCCCTCCGTTCTCCTCCTTTCTGTCCCCCTCCGTTCTCCTCCTTTCTGTCCCCCTCCGTTCTCCTCCTTTCTGTCCCCCTCCGTTCTCCTCAGTGTCCCCCTCCGTTCTCCTCAGTGTCCCCCTCCGTTCTCCTCAGTGTCCCCCTCCGTTCTCCTCAGTGTCCCCCTCCGTTCTCCTCAGTGTCCCCCTCCGTTCTCCTCAGTGTCCCCCTCCGTTCTCCTCAGTGTCCCCCTCCGTTCTCCTCAGTGTCCCCCTCCGTTCTCCTCAGTGTCCCCCTCTGTTCTCCTCAGTGTCCCCCTCCGTTCTCCTCAGTGTCCCCCTCCGTTCTCCTCAGTGTCCCCCTCCGTTCTCCTCAGTGTCCCCCTCCGTTCTCCTCAGTGTCCCCCTCGAACTTTCAGGATGGAGAGCGGAGATGGGAGCCAGTAAATCTGGCTCCTTCCTTTTGCGAATGAACAGTCAGTGATAACTGACTCTGTCCATTCACATAACTGAAACATCGTAACCTGTGATTACGATGCCTCAGTTTATGAATGGAGAGGAGCCTCTTTCTCCTCTCCTTTCATTTTCAGTGCAGCTGAGGCTGCTGAGAAGGGGACTGGAAAACGTGTCCTCAGTCCCTTTCCCTGTCTCAAAGGGGAGATGTCAGGGGTCTGTTAAGACCCCTGATATCTTATTAAAGCCCCCAACGGGGCTAATAATAATAATAATAATTAAAAAAAAAATTGCAATAAATAATAAAAAGAAATGAATTGTAAAAAATAATAAAAAATAAAATAAAAAACACACTGACACTGTCCACTCCCCCCCCCCCCCCCCTTTATAAAAAGAACGCATTGTAAAAAACACATAACAAAATAAAAAATAAAATTGTAAAAACAAAAACAAAAAACTACTGACACGCGTGCCACTGTCACATGACATTAAAAAACAGTATCGGTAATTGGTATCGGCGAGTACTTGGAGAAAAGTATCGGTACTTGTACTCGGTCTTAAAGTGCCAGCTCAACTCTTCAGCCTGTTAAGGGACGCCAGTGATACATATATCGATCTCCTAGGAGCCTCAGACCCGATCATGCAGTAAACCAGAAGGAAGAGGAAACAAACTCATTGTGCAGCGTTCAATTAAAAGCACAAGAGTTTAATAGCAAATCTACTTACAGCAAAGATAACTTGCACAGGCATATCGGAAAAACATCAGTCAGGCACTCTCCACGAGTGCTAAGACGTCACAGCTATTCCTTTCCTTGCCTAAGATGCTCAAACTTTATTCCATGTTTCAAACAGGAACAGCACAAGTAACACCGGGTCCGCAATTGTAAACGCGTTTCACATACGTATCAGTGCTTATTCTTGGTTATAAATACATTGAATAAAGTTTGAGCATCTTCGCTACAGTGTTGTGCTGCCAACTCTTTCTACTTTACTATGCGACGGTTTGGAGCCACGGTGAGCACCCACCATGGAGATCTCTGTATATGGATTGCGGTGTTACCTTTCTTTTGGCCATACCTTTAATCACCTGTCATGTTTAAAACACTTTATATTAATATTTGCAATTTGTTACAATAAAAAGTTCAGTATAAATAAAAAAACATTATTACCATGTAAGGTCTGTAGTATATGCGATACCCAAATTCTGCTCTTGGTGTAAGTATTTATCTCTCTTGTTTACAGGTGCAATGTGGTAAGGAGCTGCTTCTGCACTGGAGTCCCTGGGATCACATGTACTTGTATCAGCACACACTGTCTACCCTGCAGTGCAAGGATCTACTTTTGACAACTTTAGCCAAAGGAACCCAACCCCTGGAGCCGGCAAGAACTGATTCTGGAGCTTGTTCACCTACACAAGGTCAGACTCCAGTTGCAGGGAGCCCGGGAATCTATCGAAAGGGATTTCAGATTACTGTGGATTTAAAATCTGTGAAACTGAGAGCCACTGTTACTAAGGACAACTACTTTCTGTTCACGGCTCAGAACATCTGGCTTAGTCAACATGAAGGCTCTCTTCAGCTGCGCTCCCCTGAGGTCATAGTCAATGCAGATGGGCACAACATATTTCTTTTTAAAGACATAGATGCACAAAGACTACCTGAACTGGAAGACATGCTGCTGCATCGCAGTCATTTCAACACACTTACAGAAAGGAATCGAGCCTGGGTTTTGGCTCTTAATAGCGTTTCCATGGAATTCCCACATCGCTATGACCTCTCGTGCATAATTGATGAGGCCATAGGAGTGCAGAAGTGGCTTAAAGGACTCCATCGCTCACCTCGGACTGAGCCTGAACCTCTACCACCTGATCTGGTGTTCAGAGTTAAACAGTTTTCTTTTGCATTCCTGGATGATGTATTTGAGGTTAAACTGAGGGACAATTATGAGTTAATGAAGGATGAAAGTAAAGAAAGTGCAAAAAGGTTACGGCTACTTGATGAAAAGGTGACTGCTCTCCGAAAACAACATGGGGAATTGCTACCAGCCAGGAAAATTGAGGAACTTTATTCATCGCTGGAGAAGAAAAACATTGAGATTTACATCCAGCGCTCCCATCGCCTTTACAGCAACACCCCCATGAGGAAGTCTTTGCTAACTTGGACCATGTCTGATTTAGAAATCGTAGCCTTGGCTGATGAATCTCTTCATGGACCAGACAAGGTGCTAGAGAATATGAAAGATATTGATAGTATCAGCCCTTTTCCCTCTGAGGGCTTGTCTTTAGTAATTCAGTGGTGTCGTATGATGAAGTGCTCTCTAAAAACATTTTATGGTAAGTGTTGCTCCAGCTTGTGTTTTTATTTATGTGTGAAAACAAAATGATAAAGCATCTCTCACTGCTATACTCACCCTATTTCTGGTGCTGTCCCCTGCAAATTAATTGCTTTGCGATCCTATATCGCTTCTCTTCTGGCTTGAATGATGGTCAGCATCATTCAGCCCACATCCTCTGAGCATCAAGGAGCCACCCCTGGGGTTACGTCATCTTGCCAGCCTGAGCTCACAGGAGAATCCTGGCAAAATCAGTACCACATCACGTAATGATGTAGCAGCACTGTCTTCAGAATTCTGGAGCACCCACCAGTGGAGGAAGAGGACCTGTGGCATCACGCAACCCGACTGAAGACGTCTAGAAAAATTTATTTATGTTGGTTTTGAAAATTAAATTGTGGGTACTTCAGGGAGGGGAGGTGGGTGTCAGAAAAAGAAATGAATTCTGGGACATTTAATTTTAGAGATGAAAAGGAAAGTTTGGGGATGCATTTGGGTAATGGACAAACGTTGAGTGACTCATTGCTGAAAGATGGACTGCTATATTTCTAAATATGCATTGCCAAAAAATTGACCACAGTATTCCACTATAAACAATGGACTTCTGCTAGGAATGAAGATCTGTTTCTTTCTCAGTGGTAGTTCAGAGTTATGTCTGATGCCAGGTCTGTATTTTAGTATTGCCCTGGGCTCTGTGACGAAACTCTGTTAGTAATAGGTAGTTCTACAGGCTTGTTACTTGCCCAAAGTCCTTTTTTGTATTTAGTTTGTTTTGCTGTACCTTTTGCTGTTTGGGTGAATTTTCTTCACATTCCATCCCAGGGATAATGGTCCAAGGCCAAATAGAGAAGATGAATCTACCCAGAGGGGACACAGACAGCAATAGGAACTTGTATGGGGTTCTAACCCTTCCTGGATCTATACAAAAGTTAAAAAAAAAAAAAAATTGTGCCAATATATACACTTTTTAAGGCCTTGTTTAAGGATGTGAAACACAGTTCTCAATTGGGAGTATAGCCACACTAACCAAGCTGCTAGCAGGCTTTGGTAGTCTTCATCACCTCCTGAAGTTTTTTGAAGGTCTTCTAGCAGCTTGTCTAAAGTGACAGTCAGCACTCCCATTTAAGATCTAGGTTTAACCATCTATTTTGTTATGCTTAAACAAGGCCTGCCAAAGGCTTTCTAAGTGTATTATGAAAGCTTGCTGTACACACTGCTAAAGTTATGTGTACTTGATTAGTGACATCAGTTGTGAACTCAAAATTCGAACTAGGAACTTCTTTATTATTTTTGATACTTAATGAAATGTAGGTTATTTTAAAAGCCATTACACACACATTTTTTCTGCTAAAAATGGTCTGTGATCTGAAATTTTATATCTATGGGTTTTAGTGCGAATTCGGGACTACCCCCGATATCTCTTTGAAATCAGAGATTGGCATCTTTCGGGCAGACTACTTGGGGCTGAACAAAGTGGACAAGCCAGTGCACGGAGGAAACAAGTCGTTCAATTGGGAGCTCCCTGGGGGGATTCAGTTGTCGAGAGGAATATGCCACCCCTCAAATTCTTCTATGACTTTCACTGTGAGTATATGTTTCCAGAAGCTGGAATTTTTCACAGAAAATTTTATATTATATTACAATTTATAAATACAGCGTTCATGGCTAATGTTTGAAATCACCAGTCAATGCCTTCACATTAGTCCAGTTGACAGTGTTCGGCAGTGATTGTATTGCTCAAGTCCCAGTCACTTGAATAACCTGATTCCATTCTGTCTGGGAAAAATGGGCCAACATCTCTCCCAAACATAGCATCACTTATCACCAACAAATCCTGCACCTCCACTACTTTTCTTTGCACTGCCTTATGTTGAAGGCTGTGTTTGTCCAGGCAGCACCCTTGTGTGATATGTTGACTCGTCTCCATATCCCCTTGTATGTGTCACTGTACCTTTAAGCAGCCAAAGGCTATTTCGTACTTCTCCATTGCATGCAGTGCCTCACGCCACTCTGTTAAACCCAGTTATCAATATATCTCCCTCAGCATACAAAGAAACATCTTATACTAGAACGCTGATGAACTATGAGCTGCGCAGGCTGGCTTTCTGGTTTACGTGTGTGGGTATCATGTTGGTCACTCTGGCTATAGCGGACTGTAATATTTCAGAGCTGGCAGGTAGGTCTTCTAAGATGACTGTAAACACTGCATGAAGAACATCCTTGTAATTTTCGGTATAATGTAGATCAAAGCCTCTGTGGTAGAATGCTGCCTTGGTTGAGGCTGGCTGTGTTTGATAAGAAAGCCTGCGGGGAAGCACTCAGCCTGCACAGATCACATGAAAGAATATCCTTTAAATTGTATGTCAAGGCAAAATAAATTAAAAAAGCAAGTAGTACATCTCTGCAATAGATGCAGGTTTTTCCTTGTTTTATTTTTTTAAAGACTGTGCAGATAGAGAAAAATAACTGTTGCTCTGCCAGAAATGCACGCTGCTCTAAAGCCTGGTACACACGGGCAGAGTATCGGCTGGTTCAATAGAAACCTTCCAACATTCCGACATGTGTTCAGCAGCCTGTCCTGCTTTTGTTGAACGGGCAAGTTGGAAAAACCATGGCTGATTGGCATCCGATCAGCCCTAGCAGCCAATGGCTACATGATGTGTTCTGGCCAGGGGGCCGTCCCCCTGTCAGAACACAATAGCTCAGTGGGGCGATCGCTGTACTAACATAACATAGTACAGCGACCTCCACAGTTTTATTTCGTTCAGTCTGCTGGGTTGAACAAAATTAAACTGTCAGTGTTTACACGGCTTTAAGCTCCATTGTGGACTGACAGTCACAGTTCTGAGTAATGTAATCCCTTCCAGTATCTTTTCTAAAATACACCGACCACTTCCACTTTCAGATCTCAACCACATAATAATTGATTATTCTGTAGTCTAAGATAAAAAACTAGGAGGACTGTATGAGATAACGTTGGAAGTATGCAGAGGACACAGAACGCCTCCAATTTTCTGACAAGATCGACAGGATTTTTTTTTGCACTTTAAACAGATATAACATAGTGCTTCTATTAGTCTATTAGGCTAAAAGGGAGCAAATGAGAGAAGCTTATTGGGGTTTACATACACTTTAAGACCTGCAGATTACTTTATACAAAGGCTACAGTTCTCTTTTCATTTACCACTGAGTGTGGTCATAAAAATCTCACAGGTCAGACAGACCGTAGCATGGGTGGAATAGACCTGTGAAGGCTATGAATCTCTTGTGAACAAGGTAATTTACAAAACATTTATCTGTTAACTCACTAAAACTCAGTACACACGGGCAGAATGTCGGGAGACATTTGCCGGTTAAAAAAAAAACAAAAAACGGCTGACATTCTGCCCATGTGCATGTTGGTCTGTCCAGATGTGCATGCTGGGAAGCCAGCATCCTACTGACTCAATCAGAGAATGGCTGATCGGAGTGTTCAGCTCAGAGGGGGGAGATTACTGAGCTTACCTCGCATGGTTAGTACAGTGGCTCTAAACCGGAGCTGACAGTTTGTTTTTTTTTTTGTTGTTTTTTCTTCCACCTGCTGGGTTGAATGAAAAAAAAAAAAGGAATTGTATGTACCCGGCTTTAGCCAGCACTACAAGGAAGCTTGACCGATTGTTTATCTAATTGACCTTCAGAAGTTTTACCTCCCTTTTATGACCAGGCTATTTTTTGCGATACAGTACTGTGTTCCTTTAACTGACAATTGCGTGATCGTGCTACATGATACCCAAAAATAATTCATGTCCTTTTCTCCCGCAAATAGAGCTTTCTTTTGGTGGTATTTGATCACCTCTGCAGTTTTTATTTTTTTCGCTATAAACAAAAAAAATATTTTTTACTTTCTGCTATAAAACACATACAATAAAAAAGAAATCACATTTCTTCATCAATTTAGGCTATTATGTATTGTGCTACATATTTTTGGTTAAAAAAAAAAATTAATTAAGCGTATATTGATTGGTTTGTGCAAAAGTTATCGCATCTACAAACTATGGGATGTTTTTATTTATTTTACTAGTAATGGCGGCGATCAGTGACTTATAGCGGAACTGCGATATTGCGGTGGACAAAGCAGACACTAATTGGCACTTTTGACACTTTTTTGGGGACAAGTGACACCAATATAGTGATCAGTACTAAAAAAAATGTACTATCACTGTACTAATGACATTGGTTGGGAAGGGGTTAACATTAGGGGCGATCAAAGGGTTAACTGTGCACCTAGCCTGTGATTTAGTATAGTGGTGGGAGGTGCTTTTACTAGTGGAAGGCATGGATTGGTGTTCCTGCTTTACAGGAATGCAGAATCCATGCCTTCTGTACTCCCAGAATGGCAATATTCCTTGTTTACATAGGCAGACTGCCATCCTGCTTGTGTATCGAAGCATCAGTGGATCGGGTCTGCCATACTCGCTGTGTATAATCACAACAGGAGCGTGCCGGCGCTGGTGGCACATGACCCGGAAATGTCAGATAGGTACATGATCTGGCACAGAGTGGCCGTCCTGCCGCAGTAAATGTAAGGTGGGCGGTCCACATGTGGTTATTCAGACATTTTATAATTCATTCTGAATGTTCGCTGCTGTGACATGGGATCCGAATTGTGAGACCCCCAAGTCGCATGAGATGTCAAATTCAATGTTTCCCTATCAGAGCCATCTCAACTGATACTACACAAGTCGCTCTGACTTTAGAAAAGAATCCTGCACTACTTTGGTCTGACTTGGGTGCGATTTCAGCCCTTGTACAGGCTCCTAAATGGCATTTGAGTCAGAAGGAAGTCACAGGGTAAAGTCGCAGGTAAAGTCGTTCGACGCAGCAGTGTGAACCGAACCATATTTTTATCAAAATAATTTCTCACTGTATGAGGAATCAAAGTGTTCTCGTGACTCATTTATACCCTGCTGTGCTTCCTACAGCTGACATACAGTTATACACAATTGTTTGGGGACCATGCTGGGACCCGGCCTGGACCTTGGTGGGCCAGTATGTGGACCTTCTGACCAAAGCTTCAGTGGATCCCAGTGTCCCATTACCGTGGTGGGACAAGAGCAGGCTGCTTCTTCATGGACACTTCAGCATGGACATTGAACAGGCTAATCTTCATCAACTGGCCACTGAGGTAAATGGTGCCGCTAATGCACTGCTATGAGGTTATTTTTATTTTTTGTAGTTAAAAGCCTAAATTAGTCAATCTTTATAATAAAGTATTTAAAAGCCTATAAAAACAATGTATAGACAATAGATATTTTGGAACATAGAAACATGAGGTTATAATGGTGAAAGGTCACGGTTGTGATAATCTGTTATTGTAGGACCCGTATAACACAACAGAGAATATGCACTGGGAGTGGAATCGACTCAAGTTTGCTTGGAATCCAGGACAGTTTATCTTCAAAGGAGATCTGGATGTCAATGTACGAACGGCATCTAAGTGAGTGGGGCAAAACTGATTTACTTGTTTTTCTATCCCAACACTAATTAATAAAATGTGTGTGTTAATACATGACACAACTTAAACATGAATGTAATGGGCTAAGGCACTTAGTTTAAGCAAAGTTAAAGTCTGTGTGTGAATGCTAGCAATTGGTTTCTCTTATTTTCTCCCTTTGCGTCTCTTAAATTGGAACTAAAGTGTTAAAATTGCTCTGGATGACATATCATACAGTGGGCATAGAAAAGAATCACCCCCCTTTAAAATAATCATATATTTTGCACTTTCCAGCTTTAGTAAATAAACCCTATTGCGTACTTAAAAGTGGGATGTGCGGATATGACTGTATTGTTGCTTTGCAGCCTGAAATGAAGACAGACACTTTTATATTTATTTATTTATTGTTTTTAATCCAGCGGTATTTACTAGTGCAACTTAAAACATCCAAGTGAAAGATATAATACCAACATGTCATAAAAAAAAATAAAATCTGAATCACTGAGTTGGAAAAGGATCACCCCCTTGTGTCAGTATTTTGTTGGACCACATTTTCCTTTAATTACAGCCTTTAGTCTGTTGGGATATGTCTCTACTAACGTTGCACATCTAGACGTTGCAATATTTGCCCACTCTTCTTTGCAGAACTGCTCAAGTTCAGTTAAATTTGATGGTGACCATTTGTGGACTGCAGTCTTCAAGTCATTTCACAGATTTTCAATGGGGTTTAAGTCTGGGCTCTGACTAGGCCATGCAAGGACATTCACCCTTTTCTCCTTAAACCACTGTGTGGTCATTTCTGCTGTGTGCTTTGGCTCATTGTCATGTTGAAAGGTAAGCCTTCTTCCCATTGACAACTTTCTGGCAGAGGGCAGCAGATTTTCCTCAAGAATTTGATGGGGTTTTTTTTTGCCCCATCCCTTTTTTTTTTCTATCCTGACAGTCCCTGCTGCAGAGAAACACCCCCATAATGGGAAATGACCACCTCCATTCTTTACTGTAGGAATGGTGTTATTTGGATGGTGAGCTGTATTGGATTTCCGCCAGATATATCGTTTGGTGTTGAGGCCAAATAATTAAATTTTAGTCTCATCTGACCATAACACCTTTTTCTATCTGGTGCGTTTTAAGGTGGTCAGATGAGACTAAAATTAAATCCAATACAGCTCACCATCCAAATAACACCATTCCTACAGTAAAGCATGGGGGTGGTAATATCCTGTTATGGGGGTGTTTCTCTGCAGCAGGATCTTCCCCAGTGTCCCTTTTAATCAGTTCAGAACATCTGGGGGTCAGGAAGGATCGGTGAGGATGTGACTGCCACAGTGGTCACATGATTGAAAGCCAGTCCTGCCAGCTACCATTCTTTTGCCCGGACTTAGAGCTGTCTGACAGCTTGGTCTTTGTGCTGAGAGCACACAGTGAGCATGCTCTCAGAGCATAAACAACGGGTTCCCAGCGTGGCATATGTGTGGTTTGTGGGTTGTGAAGCCCACATATTTCCCAGTGCGTATATGTGTTGGACGCTCATAAAGAGGTTAACATCTTACCAGAAATAAGGATGTACATTGGAGTAGCAGAATAGGGAGCCAATTAGACTTTATTAAATTGCACATTTCTGTCTAAAATTCTTTTGCACTCGACGTTGGAGGGGTGGGGGCAGGGTGGATATAAATCAATGATTTTATTTTTAAATCCAAAAAATTGGATCTATTTGATTTTTATGAAATTTATTTTAATAAAATGCTTTTGTAGTAAAAATCTATCTAAAGATAGTTTTTTCTATTTAAGATACATTAATAATTTAGTTTAGCATGAAATGGAGCTTAGTTATGTAGCAGGAGGCTGTATATTCTGCAATATTTAAATTTTTTGTGAACTCATTCAATGAATCCAAGCTCTGCAAGCTGAGATAATATGCACTTCATTGATGCATTCACACAATTTCACAGTAACCATGAGATAAAACAAAGTTCAGAAATATTACTTTATCCCATTGTTTTGCAAATCTATCTACACTACAAACTGTATAATTGAATTGGTTCTGATATCGCTGTTTTACTAACCTGACAGCTTATTATTCTAAATAGGAAACCTTCATTTTGTTTGCAATTATTAAAGATTCTAATTACCAGCAAGAATAAGTGCTTACATTTAAAGAGCACCTGTCATTTCAGATCCATCATGGCAGCGACCGTTAGCGGGCATCCACTCACCTGCTGCCGCCACGTCCCTCACCTTGTTGTGTCACTGTCGCATCACCAGCCCTCTAATTAAAGTGAATGAGACTGTCGGCGAGTCAACAGCGGGTCAGAGGAGGAGCCGCTGTGGGACAGCGATGACAGTTGCGCTTTAAAAATTATGATTTAAATTGAGTTGATTTAAATCAAGTCTTTTTACTAGTGATTTAAATCAACTTGATTTAAATCAAATGGTGATGTACCAGTAAATTTATAGAACATTGAGAGGTGTGTGTGTATATATATATGTGTGTGTGTGTGTGTGTGTGTGTGTGTGTATATGTATGTATGTATATATATATATATATATATATATATATATATATATATATATATATATATAATCTGGCCACGTGATTTCACAGCTTCCTATAACTATATCTGTACTCTATATATATGAAAAGAAGTATGCTTTACAATATAAATGGCTGAGTACTGTTTGTAATGTGTTCTGAATCCCCTGCAGGTATGATGACTGCTGCTTCCTTCACCTGCCTGACCTGTCTATGATCTTTGACCTGCAGTGGTTGTGCCATGGGAACCCCCATGATCATCATAATGTAGCACTTCGCTCCCCTGACTATGTTGCAGAGTTCTCTTCCATCCAGCCTCATGACTCTTACCGTGCCTTCCGCTCTGAGAACCTCAACCTTTCCATTAAGATGGACCTGTCTCCGTTACATAATGGTGGGTGGTATGTGCTGTTACTTTACTGTTACTAATTTACTGCTGTGGGGGATCTGTCAGGATGTCTTGATGAATAGTCAGTGATTTTTAATTTATGTTTTTCTATTCAGTCATAGCCGAGGCATAGTAAACTATGTTTTGTTCTGTACTATGCTTCAGTTTGTGGATGAACGGGAAGCTCTGCACATAGCTATTCCTGTCCATTCATTCAGTGCAGATGAGGCTGAAAAGAAAGGAACTGATGAATCTGTCCTCAGTCCCTTTCTCTGTCTCAGAAGTGAGACATCAGGGGTCTGTTTACACCGCAGATATTTCACTAAAGCTCCCCAAAAGAGGTACTAAAAAATATGTAAAAAAATAATTTTAAAAAATTGTATAAAATAAATTGGTAAAAAAACAATAAAAAATAAAACAACAGTATAAACTTAATCAAAATGATTCTACTACCCAAAATACTCTATATTCTATGGCACACCCCCGTTTATTTACCCTTAAAACATTTTAAATCTCTAGAGTCCCTCTTAAAGACATTTGTGTGGGGAAATAACAGGCATAAATTGACATGGCAAGCCCTCAAAAATCCGACTGATCTAGGCGGCACTGCTCTACCCGATTTTAATCTATACTACATTGCAGCACAGCTATCTCAGCTTTTTCATCTAGACAAAACTGACAGTGAGAGATTCCTTACGTTCATATGTCCTAAATGGGCACAATACACCAAAGACCCGATATATGCAATAGCGACAGACAAGGGAGGGATGGAACTAGGAGATAGAAGACATACCATACTATACCACTATAGGAAAATATGGAATTTAGCAACCTCTAGACTTTTTTTTTTTTTTTTTTTTTTTTGCCACAGCGAAAGGATAAGCCATGGGAGTTGCTTTTTTTTTCAAGTTGAGGTTCAAGAAAAATACCTCCCTCTTTTCCGTCACATCATTATGGCTTTAATCTATTGCATTGATTGGGAGATTTCTTAACACAAATATTCGAGAATTACACCCCCCCCCCCCATTATTTCCAACATAGACCATTAATTCCTTACTACCTACCCTCCACCACCACCCCCCCTACCACCCCCTCCCTCCACCATACTCTCTCACGTCTCCTGTTTCCTTTTTTTTTTTTTTTTTTATTTACCCCTTCCCTTAGCCATTCATGATAACCATATCTCAGCTGCTTTTATAGATTTTTTATATCTCTCCCATTCTCCCCACTTAGTCCTAAATGCCTCCATTTTCATCCCTTCACTGAACCTTAGATATTCCAAGTCCTGTATCTCATTTATTTTATTGATCCATTCCCTCATGGCTGGCCTTTCTTTTCTATTCCAGTTTTTGGGGATTAGGCTTTTAGCTGCATCGATAAGGTGGGGAAGGAGTGTTCTGAGGTAGGCCTTAGTGGGCATCTCACTCAGGTGGAACAGAAGAGCCCTGGGATCCCTTGGCACATCATATTTTGTAATCTCTTTAATATATTTTCTGATCTCATCCCAGAAGATCCCTATCTCAGGACACGACCACCACACATGGGCCATCGTCGCAATTTCACCACATCCCCTCCAACAAAGCCGAGATTTGTCCTTATCGATTTTATGCATCTTATCCGGGGTCATGTACATTCTTGTTAAACACTTGTAGTTTAACTCTAGCAGTTTGTAATTAACTGACGTGGTCAAAAGACGCTTTAATATCAGTTCAACTTCTGTCTCTGCAAATGTTAAACCTAACTCCTTCTCCCATTTACTTATAAAAGACAAGGTATCTACCCTCTTCAGCTCGACCAATATTTTATATATTCTAGAAAAAACACTTTTTTCGTCTAGTTCTATACATATTTTTTCTAATGGGAGTAGGTTATTCATTGTTCTAATAGGTTGCGGCAAAGATACTACGAAGTGTTTTAACTGAGCGTAACGCCATGGATTAATATTCATCTTATCTCCTCTTTTCTTAAGCTCCTGGATTGAACATATTTTCCCCCGATCTGTTACATCCTTTAATTGCAAATTCTCGTCTAGGAGCCATTTCCCGAACCACTCTTCCTTCCCCGGAGGAAAATATTCTACTTCCTTCAATGACATTAGCGGTGAATTGTATTCCCAGTGTTCCCTTTTATGAACCCGATCCCATACTCCAAGTGCATGACTAGTGATTTCGTGCATTTTTGTGTCTTGTTTTCTTAATTTTGGTGAGCACCATATTATTTTGTGAAGTTTTAACTTACTAATGTTATTTTCAATTTCTACCCATTGTTTACCTTTGTTTTTAAACCAATCTATTACCCTCCCCAGTGCAATGGCTTCATAGTATTTACTGATATCAGGTGCTCCCCATCCCCCTTTGTTTTTAGTGTTTATTAATTGATCATATTTTATCCGTGGGGTTTTCCCTTTCCATATAAATTTTAATATCATTGAATGCAGCCTTTTAAGATAGCCAGGCGGAAGAGCGACTGGGAGCATTTGCAATTTGTATGTAATTTTTGGTAATAAAACCATTTTAAGTATACTAATTCTACCCAACCACGACAGTTGCCCCTGCTGTAATCTCTTTAGTTCTACTTTAACCTCGTTTAAGAGCGGGATGAAATTGGCCTGGTATAGTTCTTCTACTGATGTTGTAATTTTAATTCCTAGATAATTTAGGGCTTCCTTCTCCCACCTAAAAGGAAAATGTTTTTGGTAAGCGAAATCTCTTGTCTTGTTTGGGTTGATGTCTAGTACTTCTGACTTGGTGGTGTTTACTTTAAAATTAGACAATTTCCCGTACTCTTCTAATGTAGCTAAGACATTCGGAAGAGAAATTCTTGGATTTGTTATATAGAGGAGAATATCGTCCGCAAAAGCAGCGAGCTTATACTCAATTCCCCCTATACTAACTCCGCCAATGTCAGGGTTCTGTCTTATCCTGATAAGAAGGGGTTCCAATACTATCAGGAAGAGCATTGGGGAGATCCTCACTAAATCCTCACTAAATTTAATAGGTACGATGCCCGGCGGGTGTGGAGAGGCGACTCTTTGTACATCTTGCCGCATGTATGCGTTCCTTGATCATCCGATCGAGGGCGAATACTGCTGTGCAAAATGTAAGCACATTGTTTCCCTGGAAGCCCAGGTTCTGAATCTGGGGAAGCAACTGTCAGCACTGAGAAGTCCCTCCATACTAAAGGTGAGCCAGGAACGTACACGGCAGGTGCCGGCAGGGGCCAGCACAGAGGCGGGTGGAGACAAAGAGGTGCCGGCACTAGCAAAGAGTAGATGGGTGACAGTCAGGAGGGGTAGAGGGGGAAGTGCCAGGGAGGCCGATCCAGGACTGGAGCATCCCAATAAGTACGCTCCATTGAGTGACATTGGTGTAACCAGTCAGGGACCAGCACTGCTGCAGTTGAGGGACTCTCCTAGCTGCCAGGGGAAGAACTCCTCCAGTGAGAGTGGGGGGGCAGCAAAGGGAAAGGAAAGACAGATTCTGGTGGTAGGGGACTCAATTCTTAGAAGGACAGAGAGGGCAATCTGTAACCAAGACCTGAAGCGCCGAACAGTATGTTGTCTACCGGGCGCTCGGGTTCGGCACATCACGGATCTTGTGGACAGATTACTGGGAGGGGCTGGGGAAGACCCGGCTGTCATGGTGCACGTTGGCACCAATGACAAAGTCAGAGGCAGATGGAGTGTCCTAAAGAACGATTTTAGGGACTTAGGAGCTAAATTGAGGAAAAGGACCTCCAAGGTAGTGTTCTCAGGAATACTACCGGTACATCGAGCCACACCAGAGAGGCAGAGGGAGATTAGGGAAGTAAACAAGTGGCTGAAGAGCTGGTGTAGTAAGGAGGGGTTTGGGTTCCTGGAGGACTGGGCCGACTTCTCAGTCGGTAACCGGTACTATAGAAGGGACGGACTGCACCTAAATGAGGAGGGTGCAGATCTGCTGGGAATGAAGATGGCCAAAAAGTTAGAGGGGTTTTTAAACTAGGCGATGGGGGGGAGGGTCCAGAGACAGTGATAGCCAGCGCGGAAGATACTCCAGAGGGTAGTATTGGGGGCATTAGTGGTAGGTTAACCAAAGCACAAAAACGCAAGGTGAGTATAGTAGCAAGTCCAAGTTGCAATCTTGAAACACCCAATACGAGGACAATATGCGACCGGTCTAAACTATGTGGCATGTTCACCAATGCCAGGAGCCTGGCGGACAAGATGGGTGAACTAGAGATACTGTTGTACAAGGAGGATTTGGATTTTGTGGGAATTTCAGAGACCTGGTTCAACAGCTCTCATGATTGGCTGGCAAACATTCAAGGGTATACCCTATACCGCAAGGATAGAGAGGGTAAAAAAGGGGGAGGGGTATGCCTATATATCAAGAATAATGTACAAGTGAATGTGAGAGATGACATCACTGAGGGGGCTAGGGAGGAGGTGGAATCTTTATGGGTAGAGCTCCAAAGGGATGAAGCTAAGGGGAAAATAATACTGGGAGTATGCTATAGGGAGGAAGTGGAGACGGATCTCCTATCACAAATTGGATTAGCAGCAAGGATGGGAAGTGTTATCATAATGGGGGATTTTAATTATCCAGACATAGACTGGGCGGAGGGAACCGCGCACTCATTTAAGGCTCGCCAGTTCCTTAATGTCTTGCAGGACAATTTTATGGGTCAGATGGTAGACGCACCAACTAGAAATAAAACATTACTAGATCTACTGATTACCAACAATACAGACCTGATAACAGATGTGGAAATACGGGGCAATTTAGGTAACAGCGATCACAGGTCAATTAGTTTCAGTATAAATCACACAAATATGAGACATGAAGGGAACACAAAGACACTGAATTTCAAAAGAGCCAACTTCCCTAAACTACAAACCTGGCTAAAAGGCATAAATTGGGATAAAATATTAGGAACAAAGAATACAGAGGAGAGATGGGTTTGCTTTAAGAGCATATTAAATAAGGGCATTAGCCAATGTATCCCATTGGGTAATAAATTTAAAAGAGCGAACAAACATCCTGGATGGCTTAACTCCAATGTAAAAATGCATATAAAAGCAAAGGAGAAGGCCTTCAAAAAATACAAGGTTGAGGGATCATCCACAGCATTCAGAATTTATAAAGAATGCAATAAGAAATGTAAGGGTGCAATTAGGATGGCTAAGATAGAACATGAAAGACACATAGCGGAGGAGAGCAAAAAAAATCCCAAGAAATTCTTTAAGTATGTAAACAGTAAAAAAGGGAGGACAGACCATATTGGCCCCATAAAGAATGAGGAAGGACATCTGGTTACAAAGGATGGGGAGATGGCAGAGGTATTGAATTTATTCTTCTCCTCAGTCTTCACGAGTGAATCGGGGGGCTTCAGTAACCAAAACTGCAGTGTTTATCCTCATGACACAACACAGGAAGCACCTACATGGTTAACAGAGGACGGAATTAAAATTAGACTTGAGAAACTTAACATTAATAAATCACCGGGACCAGATGGCTTGCATCCGAGGGTACTTAGGGAACTCAGTCAGGTGATTGCCAGACCGTTGTTCCTAATTTTTACAGACAGTCTATTGACTGGAATGGTACCAGCTGATTGGAGAAAAGCCAATGTAGCACCAATATTTAAAAAGGGCCCAAAAAACATCCCTGGGAATTACAGACCAGTTAGCCTAACATCAATAGTATGTAAACTCTTGGAGGGGATGGTAAGGGACTATATACAAGATTTTAGTAATAAGAATGATATCATTAGCAGTAATCAGCATGGATTCATGAAGAATCGTTCTTGCCAAACCAATCTATTAACCTTCTATGAGGAGGTGAGTTGCCATCTAGATAAAGGAAGGCCCGTAGACGTGGTGTATCTGGATTTTGCAAAAGCATTTGACACAGTTCCCCATAAACGTTTACTGTACAAAATAAGGTGCGTTGGCATGGACCATAGGGTGAGTACATGGATTGAAAACTGGCTACAAGGGCGTGTTCAGAGGGTGGTGATAAATGGGGAGTACTCAGAATGGTCAGGGGTGGGTAGTGGGTTCCCCCAGGGTTCTGTGCTGGGACCAATCCTATTTAATTTGTTCATAAACGACCTGGAGGATGGGATAAACAGTTCCATCTCTGTATTTGCAGACGATACTAAGCTAAGCAGGGCAATAACTTCTCCGCAGGATGTGGAAATCTTGCAAAAAGACCTGAACAAATTAATGGGGTGGGCGACTACATGGCAAATGAGGTTCAATGTAGAAAAATGTAAAATAATGCATTTGGGTGTCAAAAATATGAATGCAATCTATACACTGGGGGGAGAACCTCTGGGGGAATCTAGGATGGAAAAGGACTTGGGGGTCCTAGTGGATGATAGGCTCAGCAATGGCATGCAATGCCAAGCTGCTGCTAATAAAGCAAACAGAATATTGGCATGCATTAAAAGGGGGATCAACTGCAGAGATAAAACGATAATTCTCCCGCTCTACAAGACTCTGGTCCGCCCGCACCTGGAGTATGCTGTCCAGTTCTGGGCACCAGTCCTCAGGAGGGACGTACTGGAAATGGAGCGAGTACAAAGAAGGGCAACAAAGCTAATAAAGGGTCTGGAGGATCTTAGTTATAAGGAAAGGTTGCGAGCACTGAACTTATTCTCTCTGGAGAAGAGACGCTTGAGAGGGGATATGATTTCAATTTACAAATACTGTACTGGTGACCCCACAATAGGGATAAAACTTTTTCGCAGAAGAGAGTTTAATAAGACTCGTGGCCACTCATTACAATTAGAAGAAAAGAGGTTTAACCTTAAACTACGTAGAGGGTTCTTTACTGTAAGAGCGGCAAGGATGTGGAATTCCCTTCCACAGGCGGTGGTCTCAGCGGGGAGCATTGATAGCTTCAAGAAACTATTAGATAATCACCTGAATGACCGCAATATACAGGGATATGTAATGTAATACTGACACATAATCACACACATAGGTTGGACTTGATGGACTTGTGTCTTTTTTCAACCTCACCTACTATGTAACCTACTATGTAACTATGTAACTATGAGATTGGACACCCCTGTCTTGTTCCGTTATACATGCTAAAAGGCTCGGACAAGATCCCGTTTATTTTTACTCTTGCTGATGGTTTTGTATAGAGCGCCCTTATCCAACTGCAGATCTTCTCCCCATAGCCCACTTGTTTGAGTGTTTCTATCATGAAGTCCCAGTCCACTCTATCAAATGCTTTTTCAGCATCTATTGGTAGCAGTAGTCCTGGGACTCCACTCTTTTTAACTTCCTGAGTTATCAGTAGCGTTTTAATACTGTTGTCCCTTCCTTGCCTACCTGGTATGAACCTCACTTGATCAGGGTGGATGATGTTTTTAATCGTTTGCTTTACTCTACCCGCAATAACTTTTGCAAAGATTTTTGTGTCGTTGTTTAATAGGGAAATAGGCCTAAAACTAGAGCATAGTGTGTTGTCCTTTCCCTCCTTGTGAATGATCGCTATAGTGGCTGCCAATGCGTCTCTACTCATTTCCCCTCTCTCTCCTATCTCATTCATATAGGTACATAATTTTGGTACTAACCGCTCTTGATATTACTTATAATATAATACCGTCAGTCCATCTGGACCCGGGCTCTTTCCTGTCTGGATCTCCTTGATAGCTTTCCTTACCTCAGCCTCTGTAATGGGGACATCTAACACGAGACTCTCCTCTTTTGTTATCTTAATCATCCCAGTATCTTTTAGGTAGTTATTTATTTTTTCTCGTTTTTGCTCTCTCACTTTGTCGTTATCCTTTGTATTTATTGAATAGAGTTCCCCATAGTATTCCTGGAAGGATTTTGCTATGTCCTTATCCTTATATTTACATTCTCCTGATTTCGTCTTTATCTTATCGATGTAATTTTTATTTTTCTTTCTACATAATGTCCTGGCCAGCACTCGACCTGGTTTATTACCAGATATATATCTTTCTTTTTTGACTAAGTTGTATTTTTTACGATTTTCTGCCTCTATCTGCTGTCTCAAGGCCTCTCTAGCCCCATATAATTTTCCCAAAATCCCTCCTTCCCCCGTTTCCTTATGCTGCCTTTCTAGTTTTTTAACTTCTTCCTGGAGTGTACTCAAGACTTTTTTCTGCCTTCTTTCTTTCTCCACTCCCGCCTTTATTATTATCCCCCTAATATATGCCTTGTGGGCCTCCCATATTATTGCTTCCGATATTTCTTCAGAGGAATTGGTTCTAAAATAAAATTCCAGTTCTTCATTTATTAATTTGTCTATTTCCTTATCATGAAGGAGATCTTCATTTAGTCTCCAATTATGAAACGGGGGTGTTTGATTGTTTTGTTTTATTCGTAATGTCACCGGGGCATGGTCCGAGAATGTTATAGAACCAATATTTGTACTTTCGACCTCCTCTAAAAACCTATGGTCTATAAAAAAATAGTCAAGTCTTGAGTACGTCGCGTGCACGGGGGAGTAGTAAGTGTAATCCTTTATTTTTTGATGTTGCATCCTCCAAACATCAACTAGTTGAAGCTGATGTAATTTTTTTTTAAGTTTATTCAACCATACCCCTCCTGTCCCCCGAGCACGCGACGCACTGTCTTTGCCCGGCTCAAGGCATAGATTCAGGTCTCCTGCCAGGATAATCCTCCCTCTCCTGAAACCCTCTAGCTTTAATAAAGCTCCAATTAGATATTTACTTGAATTGTTATTAGGGCAATAGATGTTAGCTAATGTATATACCTCACAGTTTAGTTTTCCCCTCAAAAACACAAATCGGCCCTCAGGGTCAGACATTCTCTCCTCTATCTGGAAACGGGTTTCCCTAGCAAAGCCGATCGCTACCCCTTTTGCTCCCCTAATCGGGGAGTCGCTATAGAACCACAACGGGTAGTCCCTTGACAGAATCCTCTGATTTCTCCCCAGGTATAGATGTGTCTCCTGGAGGAAGACCACCTCAGCTTTATTGGATCTCAGCTCGCCCATCACGTTCGCACATTTTATGGGCGAGTTGAGCCCCCTCACATTATAGGATATCAAGTTAATTACAGCCATTTATTTCTCTTTTCAAAACCCCATCGCAACTGCCACAGGAGACGAATAAGGTTTGTACTGGTCTCGCCCCTCCCTTGCCCCCCCCACCCCCCCTCCCCTACACCCCCCCACACTCCCTCCCCCCCTGCTCTTGGAGGCATCCAATCTCCCCATAGCCCAACTGACCGTGGCCTCGCCTTCTCCACCCGGCCCTACGGTTGGCCCCTCAAGGGTTGAGCACAGTGCGGGAGCCTTGCATCTCCCATCCCGCCCCAGGAGCTACCAGGCCCCCCCCCCCCATTCCCCCGTCACCCCCCCCCCCCCCCCGGAGCACACCCCCCTCCCCCCCCAGGACTCCGGGCTCTAAGCCCATTGCCACCCGCCCCCCACCCCCCACCCCCAGCCGCACAAATCTCTGACCTACTAGTCAAGGGATAGCTAACTACAATTTCTCCTCTATACTCCTCTCCTTTTATACACAGGTTTCCAATTTTGTGTATCTTCAGCAACATTTTGACCTCCCCCTCTCTCCCACCATCCCGGGATTTCTATGGGTGGAATGTCCAGCTTGCGGCAGAAGTTTTGGGTCTCCTCTGGGAACCTTAATGTCGCTGAGCGCCCGTCTTTTTTCCCAATCAAACATGCTGGGAAGCCCCAGGAGTAGTGCACTTCTCGCGCTTTAAGTTGTTCCAGTAGAGGTCTGAGGGCTCTTTTTCTTGCCCGTGTCTCATTCGCCAGATCTGGGTAAATTTGTAGACTGGATTCCCTGTATTTCACTGATTGATTCTTTCTCAAACTTGCCCTGATTTTTTCTTTGTCTTGATAGTTATGGAACCTCACTATCACATCACGAGGGGTTTCCCTGCTAATCTGAGCAGGTTTCCTAAGTCTGTGCACTCTATCTAGTTTGACGGGCTTGTCATTCAGTTTGATTAGGCCTCCGAAGATTTGATCTATCTTTTCCTGTAGGTTTTCACCCTCCCCTTGTGGCTCTGGGAGGCCTCTAATTCTCAAATTTTTTCTTCTACTTCGATTTTCCTGATCTTCCAATTTATATCTTAAGTCTCTTTGTTCACGCTGCATCTCCTCTATCTGGGATCTCAGTATTCCCATCTCTGTCTTCTGGCTCTCAACTGCCATCTCAGCCTCTTCCACTCTTCTCAAAATATGACCCATATCCCCTCTTATAGCTTCTGTTTCCGCTCTAATAAAAGTTTCCAACCTGGCGAACATCTCCACTATATCATTCTTCGTTGGCATGACTCCTTCCCTTTGGCTCTCCATTGGGGCTTCTTCTAAAGTTGCCAAAGTCGCTGAGTTTAAACCTAGGGATTCTGCTTCTGCTGCCTGCCTCCTTGTATTAACTTTGGGCGGACCGTCAGAGATTTTACTTTTAACTCCCGGACCCTTCCCTGGATTTATATTTATATTATCCTGTACCATGTACTTCCTTATCGTTCCTGGGCTTGCGCTTAATCTGGCGGACACCCCAGTTGGATTAGTTGTTGCTGTTGTTCCCCCCCTACTTGTTTTTCCTCTCATTCTTGTTATCTTTCACCTCCTTAACTTTATTTTACTCTATCAAAAGCTGAGGTTGAGCCGCCACTATGTCGCCCCCCCCGCTTGATGGGGAACTACAAAGCAAAACTTTCTCCACTTATCTTAGGGGAAGTCAGGGCCTGTACCACCAGTGGCGTCTTCACTTGCCTATTTGGGCTAGTCCCATCCTTTATATGTTTTAAAGATATTTCTCCAGTCACTAGATGGAAATCCCCAATTCAGCAAGTAAAGGGTGAAGTTGTTCTTACTGGCGGTACTGTTATCCTCGAGATACTGTTATACAGCCCTTATCATAGAGCTTATCCCAGAGTCCAAGAGCGGCGGGTTTTTAGATTTTTACATATAGATTATATAAACATAAAGCCGTTTTCAAAAGTTCTCCAAATGAGGATTAAATTGTTCCATATATTGATATAGCCGTTTGATTCAGCAAACTCAAAACCAAACAGTCCCTTCACAAGCAATTCAAGCGGAGCCATCTATGATAATTCACTCCTTGTATATCCATAGGGACTTCAGCTACTCTAGAAACATACAG
Organism: Aquarana catesbeiana; assembly: GCF_042186555.1. Taxonomy (NCBI): domain Eukaryota; kingdom Metazoa; phylum Chordata; class Amphibia; order Anura; family Ranidae; genus Aquarana; species Aquarana catesbeiana. Next base: position 687,160,645 of record NC_133325.1, on the reverse strand, counting down.
ATAAGAAAAAGGAAATCTGATTCTGAAGACAGTCCCACACGTCTTCTCCTTTAAGTGGATAAAACTTTTATATAAAACCCTCCAAGCAACCTTGAGAGAGCAGATTCAAGACACTTTCAACTGTTTAGTGCACTATTTGGGAGAGATCTGAAAAATATTATACACATCCTTGTCCATGCCTGTACTGCCAGAGTTTTACCTTTATCTCTCCAATGACATTACGGATTTCATATTGATACTCCCGCCATGTTGATATGTGTAAGGCACTTACCCTCTCCTTCCGTCTATTCAAAGTAACTTGTCACTTATCTGAGGGTTGCCTGTCTCCACTTTCTTCAGCTGCTTCAGTGTCCCTTGATGTCTGTCAGCGGCTCCGTCTGTGTTTCCTCACTCCATAGGCTTGAGTCAGTGCTATCCGGTGCTGTCTCAGGGCTCCCCTGCTTGCTGTTTCCACTCCCACCTCCTCGGATACTGCTCAGCCAAAGCTCCGAGGCGAGGAGATCTAACATAGACGCGGCGAGGGGGGGGGGGCGCAACGGCGGGGGGGGGGAGGGGGAGCTACAGCCGCGATCATACAGGGACCTAAGTCCCACGGCGTATCCCGGGGGTAAGGGGTTAGGGGGCTAGGAGGCGGCCGCCCGCACCAGAGATACGGGAGCCGTTGTCAGCGTCCTTGCCCCGCCGCTGACCACGAGGAGGAAGGAGAGACCCGGCATCCCAGAGCGATGAGGACGAGGTCAGCCCGACTTCCGCATCCGACCCCTCCCCTCACGTGAGGTGTGTGTTCGTACTGAGCAACCTCTAGACTTGACATTTCACAGTTTAACGATTACACGCCGTTATGGCATAACAAAAATCTTCAGGAGTTTAATAAAATACAGGACACATCTATATGGTCCACACAGGGAATATTTTACCTACATCATATATTAAAAGATGGACAACGTAAAACCTTTGACTTACTCAAAGAAGAATTTACAATACAGGACCAGATGTTCTATAGATTCTTACAAATCCGTCACGCAACACAATCACAATTCCCTGACTCCTGCCCTAGTCCTGCACCTAATGTACTCATTGCCATAATTAAGAGCACAGACTCTCAAAAATTGATTTCGGCATTCTACAACTTGCTCTTAACCCCTGTAGCTGCTAAAATAGCATATGGTCTTAAACCAAGATGGGAGAGGGAGGTGGGACCGGTGGAGGATGAGGAGTGGGGGGAAGCATTGGAGGCCTGTAAAACTGTATCCCCTAAACTCTCAGATCGTCTGACCCAGCTCTATATTCTCCATAGGGCATATCTCACACCCCTCAGAGTTGCAAGATACAAGCGCACACAAACCACCACATGTCAGATGTGTGGGAGAGAGACAGGTACCTTTTTCCATCTTATATGGGCATGCCCTAAAATAAAAGGCTTTTGGGAACAAATTGTGGCATTTTTACACGATACGATGGGTTCACCTATAGCCCTAGACCCCAAACAGTGTCTCTGGGGTATAGTTCCAGATATAACCGACAAATACACTAAAACCTTCTTGCACGAAACACTCTTTGCAGCAAGAAAGGTTATAGCCAAAAAGTGGATGAGACAAGAGGCCCCCAAAATTGTGGAATGGAAGGTGGAGATAAATAATACATTACCATACAAGAAATGTATATATATTAATAGAGGTTGTCCAGCAAAGTACAGTAAGATCTGGGATAGATGGCTTCAGGAATCTTCTACCTGTGTCTAATGTAGCTGTATGACCGTACAGTGATATATAGATATAAGTATAGATGGACAGTATTAAAAACAAAATATCTATACCTTGAATGTCAAGATACGCCAGAAATGTTTAAATTTAATGCTATATAATTTTTTTTCTTTTTTCTTTATTGCAATGATAATAATTATAATACTGTTATAGTGTCAACATGACAACTTAATCTTTTATTTTTGTATGCACTGAATATTCAATAAAACCTTGTTTGATAAAAAAAAAAAATAAATAAAACAACAAAAATAAATACAATATTACTGACATAAGTGGCAGAACTACCAGGGTCGCAAAGGTTGCACATGTGGATGGGCTCTTGGGTTCCGCCACCATGAGGGGAGCCTAAGACAGCAGGAATGTGGCCCACTGCAGGACCGTAATAAAGGGTCCCACGATGGGAGTCGGGGGGCCAGGAGGGGCCTTCATTGTTTCTTGCACAGGGGCCCTGAAGGTTCCAGTTACACCTCTGATTATGAGGCTGCTGAGTATTGTACTGTAGCCTGAGGAAGGGATCCTCCGTGGCCCCAAAATGTCACATACATTATGTGATGGCGAAAATTTTTTTTTCAATATTCGTTTTGTTACAACAGTGTGCTGGGGATGCTTATAATTTTAGTGCAACTAATATGTTACATGCTGTGTGTTTTCCTACATTAAGACTTTCCTGTCAGTCAGTATTACATTTGTGCAGTGAACTATGGAGCAAATAGTTGCCAAGTGGTTAGCTGTAAAATAACTTAGAGTAAAATAATTACAGCTGCACTTGGAATTAGTGCAAAGTGCAAAGGCTTCAGAGGGACATGACTAGGCCTTATACAGTGATGCTCCAAAATTAAAGCGTTACTTGGCTCAAAAATAAAAATGTAATATATCGTAGCCTATCAATAATTAGATATGGTGGCTGCAATCGCTCTTAAGCTTTTATTTCTTATTTTGCTCATTTATTATTGGGGCTCAGCCAGTAACATATCTCCCGTCTTAGGGTGGTTACATTCACTCCTCTACTGTATTCACTAACCACCAATGGACAGCAGGATTGTCAATCAGTGGAGAAGATGGTGTTGGATGGAGTTGTAAATTTAGGTCGACTTTACATAAGTTACAAACAATTTAAAACCTTACTCCAGCAACTCTTATTAAACAGTTACAGCAAAATCTTTTTCCTCTTGGGATAAAGGTTTTACATAAATGAATAAAGCTGACCATTGTAAGCACCCCACAAACAGGATCTAAGTATGGAAGACATGCAGATGATTGATAGGGCTGCTCCCTCCATTCATTGTTCACATTTGGTTCATAGAAAGCTTTAGTACAGAATGGGCAGGCATATTGTAGATTTCTTGATGAGAGCCTGTGGCAGCCCGTTAGTTCTATTAACCCCGCAGCACTGGAAGATTACCGTGGAGGGTTCGGGGCATGGACAGAGGAGGATTTCTACTAACAGAAGAACATATACTTAAAGTAGTTTGTAAAGTCTTGTGTTTTTTATATTAAAAAGTAATAAACATGTCATACTTTGCTCCTCTGTGCAGTGGATTTGCACAGAGCAGCCTGGATCCTCCTCTTCTCGGGTCCCTCTTTGGCTCTCCTGACCTCTCCCTCCTGTAGGATGCCCTCACAGCAAGCAGCTTGCTATTGGGGCACCTGAGCTAAGCCACAGCTTCCTGTGTCCATTCAGACACGGAGCTGCAGCACAACCCGCCCCCTTTCTATTCCCATTGGCTGACTGACTTTGACAGCAGCCAGTGGCGCCGCGCTGCTGTCTCAGCCAATGAGGAGGGGAGTCCCGGACAGCCGAGACATTCCTACAACATCACTGGAGCTAGGGGGACCTCAGGTAAGTATTAGGGGTGCTGCTGCACACAGAAGGCTTTTTATCTTAATGCATAGAATACATTAAGATAAAAAAAAAACATTCTGACTTTACAACCACTTTAATTGTAAGGTAGTTCTTTTTGTGCAAATGTTTGTTTTTTATTTTAGCTACACTTAAAGTGGTTGTAAATTAAATTCATTAAATCTGACCTGGACACATATATCTGTAGTGTTTACTTATCTCTTTCCAAAGCTCTAAGTGCTGTGTCTGTCTGTTGCTCCGTTTTTCTGTTATCAGCAGAGTCACTTCTGACAAGCTTTCTGACACACGAGATAACAGTAGCTGAAAATTTGCAGAGATCTTATCTATTTAGACTACAGCTCTGCATGTTCCTTCATTCCTCTGCCTATGTGGAGGGTGTGTGTGTGCCTTTGCTCCAATCAGCTCTCACACAGTGTAAGCCCAGACTCCACACCCACCCTTATGTACTGCTGGAAGAAGAAACAAAATTGCTAACACCATAGGCGTCTCCAGGGGGTGGCTATCGAGGCTGGAGCCCCGAATCTGGAGCCCATAGTCCAGAGTCTCTTGCGTCCCTGCCTAACCAGCGGGTCGCGGCTGCGGTGGGTGGGCGGCATTAGAGGTGGAGGAGAGAGACCAGTGGGCGGGCGAGCAGAGATTACATCATCTCTCTCAACCCGCACGTCACCACTCTTCTGCCCTCACAGCCGGGCCACTTCAATGTGGGAGCGATGTGCGGCAGGGAGCAGAGAGATGACATCATCTCTCACTGTCCACCACACATCAGCACTCTTCCGCCCTCACTGCGCGGGCCTCTTAAATGTCGGAGGTGCGGCAGGGAGCAGAGAGATTACATCATCTCTCACTGCCCGCCCCGCATCTCCGCTCTCCTGCCCTCACTAAATGGACCAGTGCTGCCAGCAATGCAGGGACAATGCACATTTGGTGGCACTGGCTGGCATGGCAAGTGACAAGTCACATCTAGTGGCAGGTGACGTGGCAAGTGACAGTCTGCAAATGGTGGCAGGTGACGTGACAAGTTATGTGGCCAGTGGCAATCTGCAAATGGTGGCAGATGACGTGGCAAGTGAAAATCTGCAAAGGGTGGCAAGTGACAATCTGCATATGGTGGCAGTCTGCAAATGGTGGCAGGTGACGTGGCAATCTGGCAAGTGACGATCCACATCTAGTGGCAGGTGATGGTGGCAAGTTAAAAAGCTGCATCTGGTGACAGGCAATGGTGGCAAGTGACATGATGCATATGGTGGCAGGAGATGTGGCAAGTGACACACCCAGGGCTCCCACTGATTCTGCATTATGTTGAGTTGAACCACTTCATTATATATTAGAATGTAACAAGAGAAACAATGCGCTTTAATCACCCTGACACCATATCAACCATGGTGCCATGATTGAAACGCCAACATGAGCCTTTGCCCAAGCCTGCAAAAAGGTTGGTGACTGCTGCTATAGGCTCTAGCCCCAGATCTTTTGCAGAGCTAGTAACGCCCCTGGGCAACACCATCTGCACTTTCTAAAGAATGTAAAAAGGGAAAGACAGCAGATGAACAAGTAAAACTTATGTAGAGAGATTTGTTTCATCTTTGTGTATCATCTGAGGCTATTCACTTCACTGGGTATAGGAGAGGGTTTAGATCCACTTTAAGTTTTAAAGTATATATGAATCCTCACCTTGCAAAACAACCCATTCAGTTTTAAATATAAATCAAAGGCAAAACATTTGTGTAAACATATGAAAAATTTTACAAATACCTTTTTTTTTTTTTTTTTTTTTTTTTCCCCCTACCCCCTTCTTTTTTTTTTTTTTTTTTTTTTATAAGTGATCAAATACCCTCTGTTCGCAGCTGCATAAGAGCTGGGGAAGGAGAAGCAAAGAAAAAACTATTATTTGTTGCGCTAAAAATAACAGCTGTATGCACAGGTTATATGTGAAATGGATGGGAAGGGAGGGGGTGAAAAAGTCCAGGAACAGGACACTGTTGGAGATAACAGCAATAGGTAAATGAACAGTTGTCCAAAAATAAGGTTCCTGATATGAATAAATATGGTGGAGGGGGAGGAAAAGTCTGTAATCGGGGTATCTAACCTCAGGGGGAAATATACTGGCACAACACAGGAGGCAGCACGCTGAAGGGCAGAAACACCTTTGAAGAGAGATACAAAAAAAGAGAAACAGCAGCGCCAACTCTGAGTTCAGTAAAAACCAGGCACATCAATTGAGGAAGTCCTGATGGGCGGTGAAGTAGGCAGCAGGGCTCCACAGGGGGCTATCCTCTTGTACTGTGTAGTCCTGTCTGACAGCGCCGGTGGATTCCAGTGCCCCAGACTACGGTCGATGAAGTGCAGCAGGGATCGTCCGTCCAATTGGGTCCCGGGTCGCGGACCCATCATGCACTGCGCTTCATCGACCCTAGTCTGGGGCACTGGAATCCACCGGCGCTGCCAGACAGGACTACACAGTACAAGAGGATACCCTGTGGAGTCCTGCGGATCCCTGCCGCCTACTTCACTGCCCATCTGGACTTCCTCAATTCCTGTTTTTTACTGAACTCAGAGTTGGCGGGGAAGGAGAAGCAGCAGTACACTGATCAATGAATGGCTGTGCAGGAAGATTCATGGCAGCACAAGCCTGATCATTGAATTAGCTCCCAGCACCGCCAGAAAACTGACCACGCTGTGCTCTCCTGCCTCGTTTGGACCGTTTTTAATAGGAAAGCAGAAGGGCTGGCAGGCACACCAGGGATTTCACACAAAGAAAACTGAATACTTTGTCATGCAAGTACATGGCACAGCAGGCACAAATCAGGAATATGAAATTTGTTTACAAATTTAATTTTGGTGATTGTGTGCAAAAGGCCCTTTTTGTATTACAGTACTTTAACATAACAATGTTACTGTTCTTTGCAAAGCATGTGTAATCTGATCACTTAAAAACATTTGTTAATCATGCTGCAATATGCCCAAAAAACATAAGGTGTGTTTAAAACCATATATTTTTTACTTTGTCTAGAAGTGTGCCAGCCTCGTATTTTGGTATACAGCAGCACCTTACGTTGGATGCAGAATTTTTGGGCAACATGGAGCAGTGTAACCCGCCCCATCTGCCGAGGGAAGCTGTTTAATAACCTGAAACCGGGAAAGAAGAAGCTGGGACAGCACTACAAGCAACTCTCCTACACTGCCTTGTTTCCACAGCTACAGGTAGGAGAACCCAACACACTATCTAAGAAAGATCTGAGAATGTTCACACAATAAATTATAAATAAATAATAAAATATAATAAATTATTATTCAGTCATAAGAAAGGTAAATTACTGTTTACTTATTTCATCTGCACAGATGCTTGCATTGAACATTCTGAAAACCTAATTGATTTAATAGAGGGGGGCTGTATAATAAACTACACCGCTATGTTTTCTTCTTCTCCAGATCCACTACTGGGCCTCCTTTGCCCAGCAGAGAGGAATCCAGGTGGAGTGTAGTCAAGGCGAAATCTTCACCCGTGGAGTGCAGAGACTCATCCCACAAGGTAAATCTTATTGGAAAGTGACTTATTACTTTTACTACATAATAGGATATTGTAGATTGACCTTTATATAGGAATACTCACATAAACACAGAATGGCACCCTGCATGTACAAACAAGTATACACTGGGAATGCATGCACCAATTCAGACATGTTGCATTCGTCTGTATATAGGAAAATGGTGCTATTTTGTATGTATGGGGTACAGGCAAGCACTGTGGTCACATTGTTACTTTAGTATCCCTGTTACAAGTATATAGAAGTTTCATTCAGCATTGATGGTGTTAGACTGGACATGGGTCACAAGGAAATGCCAGCTCAACGGTTTGTATAAAATATATACCCCCCATACACTCACTGGCCACTTTATTAGGTACACATTGCTAGTACCGGGTTGGTTGCCTTCAGAACTGCCTTCCTTCTTGGTGGCATAGATTCAACAAGGTTTTGGAAACATTCCTCTGAGATTTTGGTCCATATTGACATGATAGCATCACACAATTGCTGCAGATTTGTCGGCTGCACATCCATAATGCGAATCTCCCACCACATCCCAAAGGTGATCTATATGATGGAGATCTGGTGATTGTGGAGGCCATTGGAGTACAGGGAAATCATTGTCATGTTCAAGAAACCAGTGGTGAGAGGGTTTGATCTTTGTGACCTGGTGCATTATCCTGCTGGAAGTAGCCACCAGAAGATGGGTACACTGTAGTCATAAAGAGATCGACATGGTCAGCAACAATATTCAGGTAGGCTGTGGCATTTAAACAATTCTCAATTGGTACTAAGGGGCTCAAAGTGTGCCTGGAAAATATCCTCCACACCATCACCAGCCTGAACCGTTGATACAAGGCAGGGTGAATCCATGCTTTCATGTTGTTTACACCAAATTCTGACCCTACCATCTGAATGTTGCAGCTGAAATAGAGACTCATCAGACCAGGCAACGTTTTTCCAATCTTCTACTGTCTAATTTTGGTGAGCCTGTGTAAATTGGAGCCTCAGTTTCCTGTTGTTAGCTGACAGGAGTGGCACTCGGTTTGGTCTTCTGCTGCTGTAGCCCATCTGCCTCTAGGTTCGATGTGTTGGGCGTTCAGAGATGGTATTCTGCATACCTTGGTTGTATTGACAGGTTATTTAAGTTACTGTTGCCTTTCTATCATCTCGAACCAGTCTGCCCATTTACCTCTGACCTCAACAAGACATTTTACTACACACAACTTCCGTTCACTGGATATTTTCTTTTTTTTGACCATTCTCTGTAAACCCTAAAGATGGTTGTGCGTGAAAATCCTAGTAGATCAGCAGTTTTTGAAATACTCAGACCAGCCCATCCGGCACCAACAACCATGCCACGTTCATGCCAAGTCACTTTAATCCCCTTTCTTACCCATTCTAATGCTCGGTTTTCAACTTCATTAAGTCGTCTTCACCACGTCTAGATGCCTAATGCATTGAGTTGCTGCCATGTGATTGATTAGCAATTTCTGTTACCAAGCAATTGAACAGGTATACCTAATAAAGTAGCACGTGAGTGTATATTGCACCAAACATTGCAAGGCCAGTGATGTAGTTTAAAAGTTACACAGAAGTCATTTTCCTGTCCTCTTGACTGGGTAAATGAGGGTTAAAACCCATCAATGACTCATAATGCATGTATTACTATATTGGGAATACTGTACATGCAAGGGGAAATGTCTACTAATTTATCTTGCACGTGGTGGTTTCATCTGTAACCCATTAGATGTGATCATACACAATACCTGTGATGCATTTTATTGCACAAACAAACTGTAGACAATGGTGACCAGTGTCATGTACTATATAGTGACTGCCAGACTCTGTACTATTGTGCATGCACCCAGAATCTTTCACATGCAGGAAAGGTAATGTTTGCACCATATAAAGGAATGCACTGTCATACGTTATATTTATTGCCATATATTAATGTTGCCTTAGAAAGGGTGATGTGTCCATTTTCCTTTTTTTTTTTTTTTTTTTTTTTTTTTTTTTTTGCTCTTGATAGATTGGAGGAGGATTAGATCCTCTGTCAAATCTTTATGGCTGTCTGTGTCTCCACAGATTCACCCCTCTATTTCTCTGGGTAACCAAGATCAAAAGGTGTGAGTGACTAATGCAGCACAGGCTGACCTCTATCTAAAGCCTGGTACACATGGGCCGAATATTGGCTGGCATAGGCCAGTTTAACAGAAACATTCGGGCCATGCGTACACCAGCCTGTCAGACAGAAGTCAGCCGAACAGGCATCCGATCAGCGCTGGCGGCCAGTGGTTGTGAGCGCTGACCAGTGTGTTATAGCAGGGGGAGCAGTCCCCCTGTTAAAACACAATAGCTCAGCAGGGAGATGGCTGTACTAACATTAGTGAGCTCCTCAGTTTTTTTTTTTTTAGTTCAGCCCACTGGGTTGAAAAAAAAAAAAAGTGTTTTGACTGGACATACACTTTAATGTTATGTCCCAGTTTTACAAGATTATACAAGTATGCACTCAGCTATAGACTTTGTTATTCTTGCTGCTTTTTCCAATGAAGAGGTCATTCTGTTGTCAAATTACAAAGAATCATTATTAGATTTATTATCATTTTGCAGAAAACGTGCAGTTATGTCAAAAAGTACAGTGCAACCCATGGGAATTTGTTTTACTTTTTTAACGTATCTGAACAGGCAAACATATCTTCATTCAAATCCTGCCTAAAGATAAAGGTGTTGTATTTAAGAAAATGGCACATTTTATTCATTTTTATTATCTTAATTAACAAAAATGCAGTTATGGAAAAAAGTACGCATCTACATTTATCACCACTTCAAGTCCATCAAATTTTGAGCCCGCGGTAATAGATTAGGTGGCAATTATTAGAACTTCCTTAGGGAGTAGGCAGGTGGCAGGTGGAACTTGTCTATTTTAAACTATAGACATCTAGAGTCCAGTGTTCTCTTTTGATATTGACATTTGTTGCGTCCAGGGTTGCCACTTTTTCTTCAAGCCAAACTCAAACACTTTAGCGGTGGCATTTTTTGTGGTGGGGGAGGATATACACTATGAGATTGTAAAAGACCTGGGACACTTTTGGTGGCCTGAAAGAGAGTAGTAATGTGGAGCATAGCTTGCCGCAGCAAACAGTGTGTGTAGCTGAATTTTGAGTGTTCTGCACGGAATGCAGGGGTCAGATATGTCCTGGGAAGAGGGCTAGTGCTAGCAGGGGGGTGGGGAGAGTTAGACATGTGCTGGAGGGCCGTGGCGGCTGGTGCTCAAAATTTTTGGGGGGGCGCAAACAAACTGAAAAATTCTGAAAAAAAAACATCAATTGCAGCCTCACTGTGCCCCATCAAATGCAGCCACTGTGCCCCATCAAATGCAGCCACTGTGCCCCATCAAATGCAGCCACTGTGCCCCATCAAATGCAGCCACTGTGCCCCATCAAATGCAGCCACTGTGCCCCATCATATGCAGCCTGTGCCCTGATGTGCTGGGGGGCGCTTGGGGGGTTAGATATGTGCTGGGGGGGTGCTTTGGGAAGGAAAAAAGAGCGCAAGGAGAGCTTGTCAGGTTTCAAATCCAATCCACACTTCTAGGATTGTCTTCCCCCTGCCAAAGCCCCCCTTGCACATATCCTCCTAACCCATTGATCACTCCACATTTTCTACCTTGTCCTCCTTTTACAGCTGCTCTCTCCCTCTCCCTCCTCCATCTACAGAGCATATTAAAAACTTTCTACAGACCTGATATCAGCGCGTCCCTGCTCCCCTCCTCCTCGTATGTGTACAGAACGATGGAGGAGGAGGGGAGGAGCTTTGATTCACTGACACTGTGCTCTGCTCTGCTGAACCAAGCTGCTGTCAGGGAGGGGGAGACATCAGATGTCACTCTCGGTGCAGTCCGTGTGAATGGGTCTGGGGCAGAAGTAAACCCGAACACATTTTTTAAAAAATCGGACTGTCCGGGAGAAAAACGTACAGGTGGCAGCCCTAGTTGTCATCATCCTAGATGAAATAAGGCGCTCATAAAGAAAAATGTGAATGCCTATGTCTCTGGCATGGAAGATCACCAAATTCGTAAAACTCTATAAGCAGCGTAGCATTCAAATGACTTTTAATCTAATCTGTTCAGAACTGGCCAGGCTACCACACCTAACCAAAGAGCTGATTGTATGTTACTAAAACGTGTTCAAGAACCCCAAAATTTAATTGTGGGACATTGAGGTAACACTTGCAACAGTTGTGGTCTAAGTGCATGCAACTACAATCAGAAAGAGATTGCAACAAACCTGCCTGAAAGATATGTTATGAAAAAGCCTTTGCTGTCCAAAAAGATTACGGTTTCCCATTGAACATATAGGCAAAGACGAGGCCTTCTAGAGCAATTTGCTGCAGGCTTAATAATCAAAGAAAGATTTGTTTGGTCACAGTAACAGTAGACATGTTTGCTGTAAACTGAAGACAGTATTTCAGAAGAACCTCATACCAACTGTGAATATTAGTGGACATGTTATCGTTTGGGGTTGCTTTGCCGCTTCACCAAAGAATGTCTTATAAAGAAGAAATAGAGTTATGAACTGCCCTAACCAAAGCTCTGATTTGATTTCAATGTCAGAAGTATATCACCTTTATCTCTAGGCCCGGTTTGAATAAATATCTAATGTTAACCAGGCCAAATATGTTGAAAAAGTCAACAATTTTAACAGGGTGTACTCTGTTTTTCAAATGACTGTATATCATATTGTTACTTTACTTGCAGTTACTGATTAAATTGCTGCATATAGATTACATCTGGTGGTTAAAATGTCTTGTAAAATGTACAATGCAATACAAAATTCCCCTTAACTAAGCCAGGGAGACGCCTCCCATCTCTTTCTAATACATACAGTATACGCACAGAACAGAGATCAATAGGAATTCGTCTGTCAGTCTTGACTTAAGTAAACTGAAATCTGATTGGCTGCTTTTTGTTACTCAAATGTCTTCAATTTGCAGTGCTTATTGATTATGGTCAAGTGTCTGACCTACCGTAGTTTCAACCAATTATCGATCTGGTTTAGACGCATAGATCATAGGAAGTAACAGTTGGTTAAATTTCCTGTCACGTTTGATGTTTGCATATGGAATGCAGTATTAATTTGTGTGACTATGTTTCTCTTTTCACTGGTTCTGACGAATGTGGACGTCAATTCCAAACTAAAATGTATGTATTGATTTGTGCTTGATGTTTGTGCATTATTTCACTTAGATTTCATTAATCACACATTAGCTGTTCAAGTGATGGTCTGTTTGGGTAAATTGTCTTTATTTAGCATTTCATCTATATTTTTTGATTGGTTATAGCTTTTTCCGAGCTCCAGAGTATGAGAGCTAAAAAGTACTCTTTGTCTCTTTTATAAACTGGTTTATATCCTTATCACCTTAGCTGGTACAGTGATGCGTCGCCTCATCTCAGAGTGGAGTGTACCTCAAATGACCAGCAAACTCAACCTTGTCACTGTACATCTCATGGCTTCTACCTGTGATGAGAATGCAGATCACCAGCTTGACAACCTGGTACAGAAAACCCATTTATTGAGCCTTTCATCACTGAGCTATGACAGACAGGTAGGACTGACTAACAGAATGTGCAACTAACAATATACTTTGTCTCTTAATCAGGGTTTTGGGTGAGAATACTTTATTAAACAGTATGTTTGATTTAAAGCAGCTTTCCAGTTTTGGTAAGACAATCTACATCTAATTTGTCAATTGAAGGACACAGGATGTCTCAAACCTTCAAGTTATCTGCCACCTACAAGAGAATTGGACACTAGAAAAAAAAAAAAACTTTGCCTGATTCGGGTTGCTGTTTACCTTTTATTCCCCCTTCCTATAGGTTTTGCTGCAGGGGTTAACACCGTGGGACTAAGCACTGACGTCATGTAGTAGGTGGAGTGTCATGTGCATGGCCCGCACTCTTTCTGACTTAGGCCTAACCTCTTTACCACCGCGCAATCACAACATGTCTGATTCTAGACACAGGGCAGCAGTCTTCTGATTGTGCCAACTTTCACAGTCAGGAATCATGTTATCGTGAGATCCTAGATACTTTTCTGTCCTCTGAGTCCTATTTGGCTCCGTCTGGTGTGGTTAGCTCCTCTACCCTTTTGACTGAGGTTTTTTTTTTTTTCCCAACAAAGTTTTTTATTGTGAATCAGAATACATACAAGTCATGTCATTTGCACGTATTTATACATGTATACATTGCAATGTAATTGTACGTGATATAAAAATAGTTACATATATAAGTGGTCTGTAGTACATTTCTTCTGATGTTTTCTTTTGTTATTATCTTTTAATATAGGGTATAATTATAGTATTTTCATTGAGGAAAGGTATTTCTCCAGTGCATAGAAATTTATATTGGTCATGAGCAGGTTTCCGAGTCCTGTAGCCATCGATCCCATATTCTATTGTATTTGTCAGGGCAGCCTCTATTGATGTATATCACCCGTTTATATGGGAGTGTCCCATTTACCTCTGCTTTCCATTCTTTAGTCTCGGGTGGTAGGGGACGCATCCATTTCCTAGCTATTATCTTTCTGCATGAGAACAGGGTCTCCTGTAAAAATACCTTGGTGTATTTTTCCAGTGGGTTTGGGAACACACCCAACAGGCATTGTTTGGGGTCCAGTGTCACAGGTGAGCCCATGTTGTCATGAAGGAAGGTCACTATCTGTTTCCATAGGCCTTGTATCTGAGGGCATGACCAGAGGAGATGGTAGAACGAGCTCTCCGGGGACCTACACATTGGGCACAGTGTTGGACAGTTGTGTTTGTATCTGGCTATCCTATGCGGAGTTAGGTATGTACGGTGTATTATATTTAATTGTGTCAACCTGTCTGACAGTTTGGGAGATACCTCCTTACATGTATCCAGTGCTTCTTCCCATTCCTCATCTTCTAGGTTACCCAGATCCCTTTCCCAGCGGGACTTGAGACCGTATATTATTTTTGTGGCTATTGGGATAGTGAGCATATTGTAGAAACAAGATATTAATTTTTTTGGGTCTGTGTCTTTTATGATTGCTATTAGGGGATTGGGGGTTGACTGTGGTGGGGGTTGCGGGAATTGTGCCTGTAGTGCGTGTCTCAATTGGAGAAATCTGAATACCATATTGTTGGCTAGATGGAATTCCTCCTTAAGGGTGTCAAAGTTTTTAAGGGTTCCGTTTGACCAGACATGATGTAAGTAGAGTATACCCCTCTCCAGCCAAGGTTTCGGGTCGTGAATATTATGGAGTTCTTGTAGGTCTCTGTTGCACCATAAGGGAGTGAAGTCGTTGTGTCTAGGTATATTGAGTTTGCTGTTTGCAAGTTCCCAGATGCGTCTGTATTGATACAACAAGGATGTTTTGTGTGTGTTGCCTTCGTTGGTCTTAGTGCCCACAGTGATAGCGTATATGGAATCTAAGGTTCCTTGGGCCCATTGTGGGCAGATTAGCATCCGAAATCTTTCACTGTCCACCTTATCTATATGGTATAGTTGGGAGAGTTGGGACGCAATATAGTAGTGATTAAGGTCCGGAAGTGCTGTACCCCCCCTGTCTGTTGGGTTTTTGAGGGTTTGCCATGCAATCTTATGTCTATTTTTTCCCCACACAAAGGGCTTGAGAAGGGACTCCATTATTTTAAAGTGTTTTAGAGGTATATATGTTGGGGTGTGCCAGAGTATGTATAATATTTTGGGGAGTAGTATCATTTTTATGAGGTTAATGCGGCCCCATACTCCTAAGGGTAGTCTAGTCCAAGATTGTGTTTTAGTTTTAATAAGGGAGTATAATGGTTTAATGTTTAGTGTTATGTAGTCTGCTGGATTTTTAGAAGTATTTATTCCTAAGTATTTGATTGTGTCTACTCTTTGTAATGGTAGGGTGGCTTGGAATTCCGTGGGTGGGAAAGTGTCTAATGGTAGGATTTGGGATTTCCCCCAGTTTATTTTGAGGCCCGAGAATTTCCCAAAACGTTCAATCGTTTGGAGAGCCTGGTGGAGGGAAGGACCTGGGTCCGCCAGATAAAGTAGTGTGTCATCAGCGTACATGCTGATTTTTTCTGTGAGGGTTCCAGTTTTTAATCCTATGATCTCTGGGTCTGTCCGGATAGATACAGCCAGTGGTTCCGCAGCCAGAGCGTACAGCAGTGGGGACAATGGGCAGCCCTGTCTCGTGCCTCTGTGGAGGTCGAACTTCTGAGACGGCCATCCACTTGCCACCACTCTGGCCGTGGGGTTCTGGTATAGTAATTGCACCCATTGGATAAAGTTTGGACCAAAGCCATATCGCTCAAGACAGCACCAAAGGTATCCCCACTCGACCGAGTCAAAGGCCTTAGCAGTATCGAGGGTGACTATAACTCTTGTGCCTACGTTCTCATGTGTGGCCTGCAGGTTTATAAATAATTTCCGTAGGTTAAAGGAAGTGTTACGTCCCGGCATAAAACCTGCCTGGTCAGCATGTATAAGGTTGAGTATCACTTGATTGAGTCGCATGGCTAGAATTTTGGCCAGAATCTTAATATCAGCCTGTAATAAAGAGATAGGGCGGTAGGATTCCGGGTGACCCAAGTCCTTGCCCGGTTTAGGTATCAAGACAATTGTGGCCTCACCCATAGAGGGTGGGAGGGTGAATTGTTGAAACATGACATTATAGAGGGTAAGCAGTTTGGGAGTGATTATTTCATTATAATGTGAGTAGAATTCTATGGGTAGCCCATCTGAGCCAGGGGATTTAGATTTGGCAAAGCTTGCGATTGCGGCGTCTATTTCTTCTTTAGTGAGAGGGGCCTCTAAAAGTTCCCTTTGTTCAAGTGTAAGTTGAGGGAATGCTACTCCTTCCAGGAAGGAGATCATATCATCTGGTCCCTCTTGGGTCCTGGAATTGTATAAGTCCACAAAGAATTCCCTAAATTTGGATGACACAACAGGAGGATCAGTGATTTTTTGCCCCTCTGGGCTATGCAGTGCAATTACCACTGGGGGTTTGTCCTCATTTCGAGCTAGAAACGCCAAAAGTTTTCCAGCTCTCTCACCCTGCTCAAAATATTTCTGTTTGGCAAAAAATAATTTCTGTCTTGCTTTTTCGTATTGGAGTTGGTTCATGATCCTAGATTGTAGTTTTAAGTGGGAGGCATTAGCTTGGGATGGGTCATTTTGATATATGTGTTCTATGCGTGAGAATTCAGTCTCCGCCCTCTCATATAGATCTGATGAGTTTGCTTTGATCTTATTGATGCGAGTTATTAGGGTGGCCCTGGCGTGTATTTTAAAAGTTTCCCATACTATCGGAAAAGAAGCAGTGTTTGTGTTATCCCGAAAGAAGGTCTCCCATTCGGCCGACAAGTCGTCATCTTCTGGCAACAACGTCAGCCAGAATGGATTAAGGCGCCATGAAGTTGGTGGTTTGTCTACATGGAAGGCGAGGGTGATCCAGTATGGAGCATGGTCCGAGAGCAATCTAGGACCAAACTCTGTCTCAAGGAGACGTGCTAACAGATTGTGGGATATGAAAATAAAGTCAATTCTTGACATGGTATTGTGTGTTGCTGAGAAGCAGGAGTATTTACGCGTGTGCGGGTGTTTATGTCTCCAGGTGTCCATCAAGTAAAAAGGTGAGAAAAGCCTGGCAAGTTTAGTATCTCTGGGGGGATTTGTAGCAGGTGGAGTTGGTCTCAGTCTGTCCAGTTCCTCATTGAGTGTGCTATTGAAATCTCCCATCCATACTGTCTGAGCTGATGGGTATCTTGCTATAAAGGAGAGTCCCTCTAGTAGTATGGAAGTGGAAAATGGGGGAGGGACATAGACAGCTAGGATCAAAAAGGGTTCCCCGTGTAATTTAGCGGATATAAATATAAATCTACCTTGTGAATCAGTGTGTAGTTCGCATAATTCAAAGTGCACTGTTTTTGCGATAAGTACCGAGACGCCTCTCGAGTGTGATGTATGGGTCGAGTGGAATGCCCAACCCACCCATGGGCGACGCAGTGTCATCTGAAGTCTCCCCTCAATGTGGGTCTCCACCAGGGTCACCACATCCGCTCTTTGCTTTTTAATAAATGCGAGGGCTGCCGCCCGTTTAATCCTATCACGTAATCCCCTCACGTTCCATGTAAGGAACTTCAGTGATATTTTAGGCATTGTTGTTTGTGCTTATATTTTAGTGTGTTAATGTAGCTTTTAGCCCCATTGTAGCGGGACGGTGTAGGAAGGTTAAACAATAGGGGTGCGTAATATAGCATATTGTATTTGTCCAGTGAACACCCGATGGGACCGGGACGTGCTGGTGTTGTGGACGTAGCAATTAAAGTGCGCACGTTTAAGTCTAGTTTTTCAGCTTCCCTTTTCCACTCTCCCCTCCCAGCAACGTCCCCCGCCCAGTCAGTGCCAGCCTGTGTCAGTAACAGATTTTTCTTTTTGCTTTGGCATCTGGTAGCGTAGTAAAGGAAGAAATAATAAAAGAGCAGTAAATAAAATAAGACGGATTTCTGTGCACCCAGCCTGAGGCTCCCTTTCCTTAAAATAAATAGAACAGAGAGTATCGGACTTCTAATATATCTGCGGTATAACATGCTATGGGTAGCGATTGGGTGCCAGTTAGACGTAGGATATAGCACTGTCACACACAGGTTAACCGGGGTACGTGCAACTGGATCTGGCTTTTTAGATTCCCCTTTCTCCCCACCTGATATGTATTCTCTCCAATTGGTCTCGGTATGTATGTATGACAATGCTTTCCCCACAAACCCAGGCTTGACACTGTATTGAAGGGTAACATATTTATATAGGAACAGAAGTTGTAATAGAATATGTTTTTGTGATCTCAATCTATACCCTATTTTCCTTAATTGGAGAAAAACAGAAGTGGTTGTATTCTTTCTGGTTGTGTGACATAACTCACTGAGTGCAACATCTGAACACCAGTGAAACAAAAGGTATGTCAGTACCATACGTTTAAACATTAAAACACTTACATTGAAATTTAACTTGTAGGTTTCCCCTCCCCCCTCCCCCCTCCCTGCTTGGCATCTTCCCCAACTGATGCTAGCATTCACCCATAACAAAACTTTCTGTAGAGTCTCGTCCCTGACGGCATATTGAGAAAAAAAATGATGAAAGTAAAGTACTTGAAGTAGGATGTA
Source organism: Aquarana catesbeiana (assembly GCF_042186555.1). Classification (NCBI taxonomy): domain Eukaryota; kingdom Metazoa; phylum Chordata; class Amphibia; order Anura; family Ranidae; genus Aquarana; species Aquarana catesbeiana. The sequence continues at coordinate 687,142,322 of NC_133325.1, read as the reverse complement.
TGTCTGTGCCCTTCCAAATTTCTCCTTCCATGGAAGAAGAGACACAAAGAGGGCTAACCTCTCTTCACTCAGGTGTGTAATTGGAGTTTGCACATTATCAAGATTGGTGTTGTTGTGGTTTTTCCTTCTTGAGCCGCCAGGTTCAGACTTGTGTGGGGGCTGAATACGCTGCACTCCGCTTGTGGATTGTAGGACTACAGCAGTCCAGAGCTCCATTAAGATGTAAAAAGTGATGTGTGTAGTTCAATCATTTGGGAATTTGTCCCAGGAAAATCCAGCATTGTGTGTCAGAAATGATCCGCAGAATACAAACTGGATCTAAGCCCACAATGGGGGAGTATATGTAGATATTTGCGTGTAGGCACTATGTCCTTCTACCCCTTGGGCTATTCTTCACAACGGTAACAACTGGTGAAGTAAATAGTAGTGGGTGTTCAGTGAAGAATGATAGTGGATTATTGTTGTATCTGTGTCAGGGGTGTGCATGTGGAAGATTAACGTATGGTTGCATACTCACAGACACTTTAGTCCGCCTGTTCTGGGTTGTTTCTGCGTTCCAACCAGGCCAGCAGCTCAGCAGGATCTTCAAAAAAGGAAACTCGGCCGTCGTGTTCCACTCGGAGACGCGCTGGAAACAGCATGGCATATTTCATGTTGAGGCTTCTAAGTTTTCGCTTTGCTTCCATGAAATTTTGTCTGCGTCGCTGTACCTCCGCCGAGAAGTCAGGGAACACCGCAATTTTCACGTTGCCTAGGGGGATGTTGCCCCTTTCTCTTGCAAGTCGCAGGGCAGCGTCTCTATCTCTGTAGTTGAGCATTTTGGCTATAAAGGTACGCGGCGGGGCTCCCTGTGGCGGCGGTCTGGCGGGCATGCGGTGGGCTCTTTCAACTGTCAGCATGGGGGAGAAGGCCTCTCTACCATAGGTCTTGATGAGCAACTGCTCCAGGAAAAGCGTGGGATCCTTACCCTCGGCCCCCTCCGGCAGACCAATGAGACGGAGGTTACATCTCCTGCTTCTGTTCTCGAGGTCTTCTTGCTTAGAGAATAGTTGTTGGATTTGCTGCTTCATGTGGTGCACCTCCGTTCTCATTGGGGGAATGGTATCTTCCATGTCGCTGATGCGAGTTTCAGTTTCTTTAACTCGGTCTCGGAGTTTGTGGAAGTCTTTTGACTGAGGTTTTTACTGTGGTCAGGCAAGATTTTATGACCCAAATTATCCAGTTATTTGCTAAATTTTGATTGCAGAAGCCACAAGCACGATCCCAAGCCTTCTCCGGCAGATTCTATGTCTGATTTGCACACGGCTTCCAGAGCATCAGTCGCAGAATCTCTGCGTGACTGAGTTGCTCCAGTCCTTAGATTAGGGGTGGTGGTAAGATTTCCTCGTCTTTTAGCCCTTATTGATAGAGTACTCACCACTCTGAAACGAAAGGTTTAGCTTGTTGCTGCCATCAGTTCTAAGTCCAGGCATGGATGGCTTACAACTCCTAAGGCCATGAAGACTTTCCCCTTACACCTGCTTTTCTAATGATTTCTCAATGGAAATTCAAAACATCCTGACAAGCTGTTTGCTTCTCTTAAACACTTATTAGTCTTGTATCTTTTTAGTGAGGCTTTTGTGCAGAAGTGGTCTATTCCCACAATGGATCTGGCAGTGTCCCACCTTTAACAGGTCTCTTAATATTCTGGTAGAAGATGCATCTGTCTCCAGGGACCTAACCATTAAGAGGTTGAAATTCCTTTTCTAGAGCTGTCTATCTCTGGCGAGCCCTGCCTATCCCCCAACCTGGGCTGTGACCTTACTTTGTCACATTATGTCTGATTGGGTACTGTTTAAATACAAAACTGAGGAATGCTGGTAGGAGGGGCTATTCTGGGATAGCTTACAGTTTTTTTGTTTTTTTTTGTTTGCTGGTGTTCAATCTCTCTGCCAAAGCTGAATATTCAGTACATATCACACAGTTTTAGGGCCTGTGGTGGCAGGTTTTTGTTTACCTCACATCAACAGGTTTTGCATTCCCAAACAAGTCTATGGGAATGAATTCTAAGTAAACTTAAAAGCCTCTCAAACTGATGCCATTGGCACAAGCCCAAAACAATCAACACAGACCCCTACTGATTTTTTTAACATTGTTTTATAGTAGAGCTATGGAGAAAATTTAGGCTTGTATATACAGAACCCAGTTTCTCCCTTTCACCATGTTTTTCAAACTTCTGATTGACAGGAACTGTCTCCTACTGGTGAAGAGAATGCCATCTACACCCATCGGCTGCACCTGGTTGACCTCAGGGCTTCTTGGACAACTCTTAACAGAGACATAGCTTTTGGTCTTTATGATGGCTATAAGAAAGCAGCAGTCCTAAAGCGCAATCTCTCCACAGAGGCTTTGAAAGGACTCAAAATTGATGCCCAGTTGCAGGCTAAGAAGCTGAAACGCAGCTCCTCACGCAACTTTCCTTCTCCTAAGCATGCCATACCACCTGTAGTTACTGGAAGAAGCGAGAGATCTTTATCGGGAGGTAGGAGATGCAACTTGTGTTCACACCAAAATTGCTAGGTTGTCTGTTATGAGTTGTTATACAACCCCAATTCCAAAATAGTTTGGATGCTGTGTAAACTCTACATAAAAACAGAATGCAGTGATTTGCAAATCTCATAAATCCATATTTAATTTGCAATAGAAAACATCAAATGTTTGGGGTCCATGCACACTGGCTTAAAAGAGTTTAGCATTTTGCCTGTAGAAGCTACTAATGTTATCCAATGCATTTAGAGGTATATTTTAAAGTGTTACTAAACCCAGAACCTGCATACACTATATCTGATCTGATACACAGAACATGGTAATACAATTATTTTAGTAAATATAAACTGATAAATACCTTTTCTCATCAGCAGTATATAGCAGCCTTGTGACTTCTATCAGTTCCTAGTAAACCTTGTAGGTGGAGTTTTCATACTGCACTGATCCTCTCTGGACATGTCTGGACAGTGCTGATTGGCCCTGTGCTGATCACATGCACCCTCCCAAGAAAAAAAAACAAAAAAACTCTCTAGCAATACACACCAAACTGAGCGTGTGTAGTCTGTCCACTAGCTCTGTAAATATCAGGTTATTTTTTTGAGCAAGTGGAAGGAGGATCAGAGAGACCGGATCAAACAGTCTTTACACACAATGCATAGGATTAACCCTATAGGTTCCACTGCGAGTATAACATGCATGCTTTACTGCATATACAGACTGATTTTACTGTTGTGGGTTTAGTAACACTTTAAGCTCAGCTTTTTGAGGCAGAAAAAAACCCTTCTGTTTTGCATTTTTGAGAGATGTTTTCTGGCAGAAAAGTGCACTAAATTCTTCTAAACGCTAGTACAAAAAAAGTCAGAAATTAGCATTTATTTTTCTGCCAAGAGCAGTGGCATTTTTTTAAGCCAGTGTTAATGAACCATTTAAGTGAGCAAATGTACCATTTAAAGAAACCAAATAAGTTAATTTTGAAAATGATGGCAACAACATAACCCAAGAAAGTTGGGATGGGTCAACATAAAGCTGTCAAAGTACCGTATATACTTGAGTATAAGTCGAATTTTTCAGCCCTTTTTTTTGGGATGAAAGTGCCCCCCTCGACTTATACTCGAGTCACCGCCGTCTGTCTGCATGATCAGCGTGTCATGCAGGCAGACGGCGGCCGGCATGTGATAATACCGTTCGGAGGCTATTCCAGCTTTCAAAAGCTGCGCCTCCTGCTCATCTGTGATGGGCTGAACACTCCATTTCCCAGCAGTCAGTGTACAGCCTATCACGGACATTCTCTCATCCTTGTCTGTGGTATGAGAATGAGAGAATGTCCGTGATAGGCTGACTGCTGAGTGTTCTGCCTATCACAGACTAGGAGGAGGCGCGGCTTTTGAACAGTGGAATGGCCGCCGAAGTGTATTATCACACGCTGATCAGAGGATGGAGATCGCCACAGGGAGGATGGAGATCGCCACAGGGAGGCTGCACAGGGTCACAGGACACATACACATGTACAGGACACATACACATGTACAGGACACATACACATACACAGGACACAAGCACATGTACAGGACACACGCACAGGGCACATGTACAGGACACAGGACACATGCACATGTACAGGACACATGCACAGGATACAAGTAGGCTGCACAGGACACAGGGAGGCATGCAGCTGCAGATGGGCATTGTTGACCCTCTTTTTCCACTTACAGTAGCTGCTGCATTTCTCACCCTTGTCTTATACTCGGGTGAATACATTTTTCCCAGTTTTTTGTGGTAAATTAGGGGCCTCGACTTATACTCGAGTATATACGGTAAGCGATAGAAACAAGGAGAAGCTGGAAGAACATGTTGCAACCAATTAAGTTTATTGGCAACGGGTCAGAAATATGACCTGTGTTTTGGAGCAGCATATGCTCCCATCCAGATGACGTCTTTTTCAGGGAAGGCCTTGCATATTTCAGCAGGACAATGCTAAGTCACATACTGCATCTATGACAACAGCATGGCTTTGTAGTAGAAGCGTCCGGGTGCTTAACTGGCCTGTCTGCAGTCCAGACCTTTCATCAATTGAAAATATTTGGTGTACCTTGAAACAAAAAGTATGACAAAGACCACCAAGATCAGTTGAGCAGTTAGAATCCTATATCAGGCAAAAATGGAACAACAAAAATTCTCCCAAATCTCCAGCAACTGGTCTCCACAGTTCCAAGACAGTTACAAAGTTGTGTTAAAAGAAGAGGGGGTGCTACACTGTGGTAAACATGGCCCTGTCCCAACCTTTTTCAGATGTGTTACCATCAATTACCATCGAACTCTGGCCGACCTCACTATAATATATATATATATATATATATATATATATATATATATATATATATATATATATATATATATATATATATATATATATATATATATATATATATATATATAAATTTTTTTTTTGGTCCCCGCTTACCTGATGGTGGTATTTGCACATTTAAGGTACTCGCCCATCCAGTGGATACAGCATTGTCCCACTGAGATCCTCTCATGCCCAGCCACAGCTCCGTCATGCACCACCATTTTCTCTCTGACGTCATCGAGGCGGACAGGCCTCTCCATGACGCGCCAATAGGCCCGCCCCCTCTTCCTGTTCTTGAATGAAACGCTGTATCCTAGGATATGTGATGTACATATCCTGGGAGGCACATCGGGCAGGCGAGTGACATGCATTGGGAGACGAGGTGGACTTTAAATTAAAAAATAAAAAAAAGAAGTACACAAAAAAAAAAAAAAAAAGCAATGCCCTATTTCTGCAGAGCAAGAGAGAAGGGATGGAGAGGCGGGATCGTCCTCCGGAGGCTGAAGGTCCGCTTTAAAATTATGTTTTCTATTGTGAATAAAATATGGGTTTATGAGATTTGCAAATCATTGCATTCTGTTTTTATATAGATTTTATACAGCGTCCCAACTTTTTTGGAACTGGGTTGTAATCTGTGCATTTACGGTTTATAAAATGTATATTTGAGCCATAAAATGTTTTTCTGTGTCCAGAGTTAAATATCTGCAGCTAGGGTGACCTTTTTTTGTTATGTTTTTTAACCTGGCACTATTGGTTTGAATGCCAACTTGCAGCAAATATTAAGTGTACTCTCTCCAAATCACATAAAAGGGTAAGTCATTCAAAAAATAACAAATCTCTTTGAAAATTGCATTAAATTTAGTAATTTGGCTTCTGAATTCTTTAGAGCATTAAAACAGCATTAGTTTCAGTCACTTGACATCCCCCTAACAGAGCTGTAGTATATTGCTTTATGCTGTGCTATAGAGTATTTGCTTACTGCTGGATTCTCCAAGGGTAAAGATTTTAGAATGAGCTTAGATGAAAAAATGTCATGATGTAAACCCATTGGTGTCTATCCAGAGTAGGATGTGAAATCGGGGCCTCTGGGGTAACCCTACCTCTCCAAAAAAGCTGGTGAGTAACTGAGCTACATAGTTCCACACCCCATTCCCTCCTCAAAAATTTGCTATAGCTGCATTTGTACCTAAAATGCATTAAAATCATCTGGCCCCCCCTTCAGAACTTTAGTGTGTGGTCTGTTTGTGCACAGTCACTGTAGACAAGTGTGATTCTCAATGTATAAATGTAATAAGTATTGGCTTCCACATTTTTTGACTGAGTTGCAGCTGTATTCTTATTTGTGTCTGTCCTTCTCCTTCTTTAGGAGCCGACATGCTACAGAAGTTGATTGAGGAAACCGATAAGTTTGTAGTTTTTACTGAAGAGGATTCTGGTGTGAGTGAGCAGTTATGTGGAAAAGCTGCCTGTCAGGACACAGACATCTATAATCACAACTGGCTTATTGAGCTGGTAAACTGTCAGGTAATGTTGTATAGCTGAATTTATCGTTTATAGAGCTTTAGAGCTATAAACTAGACTTGTAAAAAAAGAGTGCAACCACGCTGATGGTTCCCAGCACTCCCCGGATAGGTATGCACGTTGACACTCCAGTGACCGCTCGGGCGTGATCCCGGTTGTAACGTCAGGGGTGTGTGGCAGGCGTTCAGGGCATGCGTGCTCTTTCTTGAGGCCACGGCATCTTGCTGGCTTGCCTGAGACCCACAGGGACACAGCATGATACTACCACTGATATGCTATGCTCAAAATCCTCTATATGGGAGGAGAGGAAAAGAAATTTATTATGAGCTGGGATACAGAAACTAGATATAGCGCCACATCCCTTATCGAATAGAAGAATATGAAAAGATTTTAGTGGGACTTTTAAAGAGTAAAAATAATAAATAAAATGTAGAACAATTTTAATTTAATGAGTTAAAAAAAGATGAATACAGAAAATAATAAACATTCCAAAAAATTGATCACAAAATATGCAGAACTGGATGCAAGGCTGATTAGTCTCTACATGTTTCGCCATACAAATAAGGCTTCCTCAGGAGAACTTTCATATCAGACGTTATGCATATAATCACTATAATGAGTAGGGTTGTCCCGATACCGATACTAGTATCGGTATCGGCACCGATACCGAGCATTTGCCCAAATACTTGTACTCGGGCAAATGCTCCCGATGCTTCACCCGATACCTAGAGGACAGCAGTGATCGGCGCGTGGGGGAGTTACAAGATTCTCCCCCAGCGGCTTTCACCAGCTTTAGTGACATACAGCAGTGATCGCTCACAGCTGACTGTCACTGCATCCTCCTCCGTGCCCCCTCCTTTCCTCTGTGCCTCTCCGCTGTCCCCTGCATTCCTCTCTCCTTATCTGTCCCCCTCCGTTCTCCCCCTCCGTTCCTCTCTCCTTATCTGTCCCCTCTGTTCCTCTCTCCTTATCTGTCCCCTCCGTTCTCCCCCTCGGTTCCTCCGTCCCCCTCCTCCTTCCTTTGTATATGGATAGAGTCAGCTGACTCTGTCCATTCACATAACTGAAACATTGTAATCTCCTGTGATTACAATGTGTCAGTTTATGAATGGAGAGGAGCAGCTGTCTTCTCTCCATTCATTCTCAGTGCAGCTGACGCTGCAGAGAAAGGGACTGGGGAATCTCTATCCTCTGTCTCTTTCTCTGTCTCAAGGGGGAGATATCAGAGGTCTGTTAAGACCACTGATATCTCACCAAAGCCCCCCAAAAGGGCTGATTAAAAAAAAACAAAACAAAAAAAAAAACAATAAAGAATAAAAAAATATTATTGTAAAAAATAAAAATTGTAAAAAACAAAACAAAAAAAACACACACACATACAACGTTCACCCCCCCAAAAAAATAGCAAAAAAAAAAAACTGTCACGTGGCATTAAAAAAAAAAAGTATCGGTAATCGGTATCGGCGAGTACTTGAAAAAAAGTATCGATACTTGTACTCGGTCCTAAAAAAGTGGTATCGGGACAACCCTAATAATGAGAAAACACAATTAGCAAACTCAAAAAAACAAATTACAAAATAAATTGCACAAGTTACAGTTTAGGCAGAATACTGAATGGACAAAAGACTGGCTTGAACCCTGACCTGTAAATTCAATATAAAGATGAAAATCCAAGCTTGAATGGATAAAATTGGATCAATTTGATTGTACCATCGAGAGGGATAAATCAAATAAGGAGGCAACACCAGGGGTCCATCTATTAAATTGAAAACAAAAAGATATAACTAAAACAGAATATCTGAGTGTTAAATGTAAATGGCGTTTTTTGAAAAATGCCTACCTCCAATGACATATGAGAAAAGAAGGCAATAACTTTCTGAATGATGACAAAGAAAACGAAATAAATTGAGATACTCCAAGGGAAACCTCAGGGTATGAGTGTTATCGGGGTACCCTTGCAATAAAGTAAAGTGTTGACAGTTAGCCAAAAGCACATTAACGTCAATATTACCGGTCGGAAAAACTCTCAATAAACATTTCATTACCTGCATGAGACTAAACCCGGAAGAGAGCGTTCAAAAGGGAGACCTCAAGATATAAATAATACCGGGATTCCCTTCAAAAAGTAAAATAACAATTATCAATTAGCCAAATGTATAAAGACGGTAAAGATGCCGAAAAGTTCAAGATTAGAGCTTAATTACCTGTTGGCAACAGATTTCCTCTCTCTGTTGGACCAGACAATGAGGCTGGGCTTAGAGCTCCTTTTATCCCTCTCCACCACTGTGGAGAAGGAACTAACTACCCAAAAGGGCCAGAAGTTCGACTGCACACTCTCTGTGTATAGAAAAATTGTCATCCATGGCCAGCAGGTGCGCCACAGTATTGCCAGTGCTGGATGGAAAAACTTCTCCACACATCATTCAAGAATGATAAGTGGATGTGGGGCATAAAATGCATCGACTAATTGGCACCCTCTGCTGTAGCTCAATAGAACGTCAGCTAGAATAGCATCTTGGGTGTCCATATGGTACATCTGAACCACAATCCATTCAACAATTTCTTATAATAGTCAAACAAAAATTGCAAGACTAACAACTCACATTGGGTATAAATGGTTATCTATTAACCCAAAGAGTTGTAACAAATTAGTAAATAAAGTAATGAAATCTTAAATAGCAAACACAGGTCAGTTCGAAAACCAGAAGAGTGTCCAGACAGCAAACCACCCCATCTGTTTACAAAAATGTAATATAACACAAGAAATCAAACAATAGACTCAATCTACAATAAGAGGATTAATCCCTCTAAATAATGGCAATGGACCTACAGAAAAGGCTTAAAACTAAGGGATTCGTTTAGGCCTGGATGGACAGTAGCAGCCAGGGTATGAATCCACTTAGACTCTCGTTGGAGAAGAATCCTGTCAATATCCCCTCCTCTATCAAAATCGGGAACAAACTCTAGGGCGAAAAATGTAATTTTCGACACGTCATAGGAATGATAGAATCCCATGTGTCTACTAATTGGTGTTTCCATTTTTTTCTTGTTTATAAGGGAAACATGGTCCCTTATCCGGTGGAAAAAGGGCCTTTTTGTTTTTCCTATATAAAATGCATGACAGTCACACTTCATATAGTAGACAACCCCTATAGTTTTACAAGTTGCATAAAAATTAGGTCTGTACAATTGACCATTGGTGAGAGTGACCTCAGCAGTATTCATAAGAAGACCGCAGAAGTCACATCTACCGCATGGGAAAGTTCCTTTTGCGTGTCAGTTTTGCCCAAGAGGTTAGATGACTATGAACCAGTTGATCTTTGAGCAAACTCTATTTGCAATAAGTTTTTTGAGGGTAGGCTCCAACATACTTCGATAAAACTTCATCTGTAGATAGGAGTTGTCAGTATTTTTCAAAAATGCAGTGGACTTTTTATATTCGCCCGCATATCTGGTGATTAGACGCACTTTTTGTTAATTTTTTGATTGTTTGGTAGAATTAATCAAGTTTCGCCTATCTTTTTGTTTGGCCCTTTGATAGGCTCGTTTGAGGCATGATTTGCTATGCCCTCTGTCAGATAGATGAATCTGGAGGGCTCTAGCCCCAGCTCAAAATCTTCGTCTTTACTACAGTTTCTCCTTAGCCTAAGATATTGGCTATGGGGTATATTTTGGATAAGGGACTCTGAATGGGAGCTGGTTGCATGCAGAATCGTATTCCCGGCTAGGGGCTTTCTTTAAAGGGAGGAGCCAGTTGTTCCATCTTGGTTGACATAAACTGTAATATCTAAAAAGTTTATGCTCCTTTGATCACAGGTCATTGTAAATTTCAAATTGTATGAATTCATCTCCAATTGATTCAAAAAGGAGGTCAATTCGTCCTTTGTACCTGTCCAGACGATAAATATATTGTCAATAAAACGCCTCGAAATAAGCACCTTCTCAAAATGCACAAGAATATCCGAAGACGAAAATATATTTCTCGCTCCCACCCCCCCCCCAGGTATAGGTTGGCGTAAGATGGGGCACGAGTCCCCATTGCCACCCCCTGCACCTGGAGGTAGTGGGAGCGATCAAAGGTGAAAATGTTGTTAAAGCGGGGGTCCACCTATCTATTGTTTTTTTTTTTTTTTGAGTTCATTCACAAACTTTTCTTCTCAGCATTACATACTCACATATTGTGTGTAATATGTCCGCCTGTGTCAGATTTCGTCGGAAAGAATAACTTATATTATTCACTGCAGGCGGTTTCCATCTTCATTGTGGGCATTTGAAGCCCACAAGCATTTATTTCCTGGATGTGGTGAATGCTGTGCTCCCAGCATTCACCGCTCGTTCCCGCACATGCTCAGTGGCATCCTGGGAAGCCTGAGACTAGCTCCCAGGAGTCTGGGAGAGGCTAGAAACACGCCTACTCCCACGGGAGGAGAACCAGGAAGTGCAAAGAAGAATAGAAAAATAAAAGGTAATTACGGCGATTTAAATTTTTTTAAATGGCATGTCAGCATCTAGGCAAGGAAGAGAATACATACAGATATTGTTCAAAATTTGGGTGGAACCCCGCTTTAAGGATAAACAACAACAATTCGACTACAAAATTGTTATAGGCTCTTGCCCCCGGTCCTCGTTCAGATATGAAGCCATCGATAACATGAGCCCCCAAATTATGGGGGATCGAGTTTTATAGAGGGCCTCCACATCTATGGCTACTAACCAGGCTTGATCGGGAATACAGAGTCTGTCCAGAGATCGTAGAAGGTCCGCTGTGTCCTGAATGTACGAACTCGGAGACTTAACGTGCGGCCTTAAATACTGTATTTATCGGCGTATAACACGCACCCCAAGTTTAGGTGGGAATTTTAAGGAAAAAAACTTTTAGGAGGGAAGTTTAAGGAAAAAAAACTTACATTTAAATGCCCATCAATGCAGCCTTATCAGTGTCCATCTGCATCCTTGTCAGTGTCAATTGCAGCCTTGCCCCAGTGTCATTTGCAGACAGTCTGTACACTGTCAGTACCTTGCCGTTTAAAAATGGCGCCGCCGAGATACAGAGCCGGATGTCCTGTATGTCTCGGCCGCTTTCGGCTGTTCTCGGCGGCTCACGCGGGACTGCGAGAGCCGCCAAGAGCGCCTGAAAGCCACCGAGAACAGTCAAGAGCGGCTAAGAGCAGCCGAGAACAGCCGAAAGCCGCCGAGAGGCTCACAATCGGCGGGGGGAGCGGCGTATAACACACACCCACGATTTTCCCCTGATTTTAAGGGGAAAAAAGTGCATATTATACACCGATAAATACGGTAATCATCGATCAACTGACTTGCTGGTTTAATTAAAGAGCCATTGCCAGATACAATCAGACACCCTGGGGGAAAAAGGGCGTTTTTATGTATCTTTTGGCAAGGCGTTTGGAGCATGCATGCTCTTTCCTGAGGCCGTGGCATCTAGCTGGCTTGCCTGAGACCCACAGCGTGATACTACCACTGATATGCTATACTCAAAACCCTCTATATGGAAGTTGGTCACCTTCAGAATAAACGTGTTGTTCTTATACTTCACTTGGTGGGCACTGCTTTTATTCCCTTTGATCTTCTAAAGAGACGCATCTTATCTTTCAGGCTGGCAACCACAGTGTAGCCCTAGGATGGATTCTTCAAGGACTGTCCTTATTTGATTTTAAAGACTGTGTAATGAAACGTCCCACACTCCGCTTGAGTGTTTTCGTCATATACCGCTTCCTCCCAGTCTGAATATAGATATCAGATATTCCAACCACTGACAACCACAAACTAGGCAGCACTCATTTGGTTACTCAACATGAACTGTTTATTGAAACACAGGTACACAGGTAATACTTGGAACAATTCCCCCTCACCCCCCCTTTGCATTCCGGGCAGGGTAGACTGTCCAATCAGCAGGGAGAGTTGTTGGAGGAATCCCCCTTCCCTCCTCACAGCAAACACACTTACACATCCCATAATAGCCAAGGCAGACAGACACAATAGAACAATGGAATCCAGCCACACCCCAAACAACCCAGCAAAGAGTACACAACAGGATGAGACAGTATAATATATATATATATATATATATATATATATATATATATATATATATATATATATATAACACAACATTCAAGTGTGGTTGTACAGTGAGTCTGATTAGTACAGATCAGACTGCATATCTCGGTCTCTCTGTGCCCCTATTAGAGAGACAGGGTGACTTAAACATAGGAGGTGCATGGGGAGCTGGAACAAGGGTTTCCCAACCACCCCAAGGGATTCTGGGTTCCATCGGCCCCCCGCCCAAAGTGACTCCTGTCACTGACTGAATTTTATTTGACTTATTACAGCCCTCTTGAGTTTCTTACTCCCCTTTCACTTGCTTCTCATCTAGCTCAGTGCACCACTATGGTTCCCTTATGTTGCTGTGCTGGGGGCCAGAGCAGCCAGCTCTCAATTGTCCAATTAATGTTTTGACATTTGGATAATTTATAAAACTTGAATTGGCCATACTGGTCTTAACTGAAGTAAAAAAAATGAAAAAAAGGCCTGATCTTGAACAACATTTCACCATTTACATTTACTATAAAAGAAATCCTAGCTTTCTATGCTCTCATACACCTCTCACTTCTGGGTCTGCAGATGGTGCTTCGAGGAGCTGAGACAGAAGGCTGTGTGATTGTGTCTGCAGCAAAAGCCCAACTTTTGCAGTGCCAGCACCACCCATCCTGGTATGGAGACACCTTAAAGCAGAAAACATCTTGGACCTGCCAGCTTGACAGCATGCAGTACTTTGCTACTACCGAGAGCAGCCCAAACGAGGGAGAAGATGGCCAGTGCTGGTTGGAGGTAAGACTTTGTTCTAGATATAATTTTACTTAAATTAACTTCATTATATATTCACGTTACAGGTTATATGTCTACAAAAGGTATGGGATCATTTTTTTTATTTTACATTGTCTTAATCTTGGTGAGCTGCTACTACGAAAAATGATGTCCTGCCCTCTGAAATGTACACCCGTTCTTGTGAAATCGAAGCAAATACCTGTGGGAGGGGCTAAGGTCTCTCATGTAGCGTCATCCCGACCATAAAGCCAGGATCCACCCTCTTATTCCTCTTCTGTATGACTGACATTGGTTCCTTGCAGTTAATGTTGATTGCGAGAGTGAAGTTCCACTGCTGAAGTCTCGGGGGTGCGCAAGCAACATTGAATATTTTCAATCCTTATGCTGCTAGCATTAGTAAATAGATAGGAAGGTATATCATATTTACTCGTTTTAAAGTTTTGGTGTTTTTTTTTTTTTTTACACTTATTCAGTTACTTCTTGTTTTCCTTGCCTAGGCAAATGATTTCATACGTCCCAGTCGTCTTAGTGTCAGATCGTTGATTACGCCATTAGTAGTATAAAAATAAATAAAAGTGCGCCAGTTTATATGCCATAGTTTGTAGGTGCTATAACTTTTTCACTCAGACCAATCCTCATACATTTTAATGGATTTTTTTTTTATTAAAAACATGCAGCAGAATACATTTTGGCCAAAGTTTTTGAAATTTTTTTTTTTTTTTTTTTTTTATTGGATGTGTTTTATAGCAGAAAGTAAAAAATATTGTTTTCCTGAAAGACTTCAATGGCAGCATACATTTGGGTAGCCCCCCCTCACTCCTACCCCATAAAACCCCAATCCCATAAATTTTTCAGGCTGAGCCAGAGGCTGCATTTCTTTTTGGTCCTCACTCATAGGACCATTTTGTATGAAGTTTTCCTACCTTTTGGAAGTATCATCGGCCGGTTCTCTTGCGGGACAGCTGTGTGGATGTCAGGAGCCTCCTGTGGTATCCAGAAGTCTTCCAGGATGGCTCGAGTGGTCATGGAGTCCCCAGCTATTAGTGGGGTGGTGTTATGGCACACATATCCAGAGGATCGATGCCTGGACAAGCGGGAGGCCCAGCCATTGGCGGGTGTTTGCACTGGTCAGGTGCCCTGCTATCAGCGAGAGACCAGCATGGTTGCTGAGCTGCTGTTCCTGCCTCTGGGATCTGAGCCGCCCTACGGATGCATCGATTGCCCTGTGGAAGAGGTCCAGGACTCATAAGTATGTTTGGCTTGAGGTCAGCAGAAGGGACCAGATGCCATGCAGGCTGTTGGGGAGTAACTCCACTTGTTGTTTTTTTTTTTTATAATCCAAACTTTTTTATTGTTAAGTTGCTCTTTCAATACGTACATTGACTGTCAAATAGGTAAAGACAACATATATGACAGATTGTCCCAAACATAGATAAGGAGTGAGCAACAACAGGAGACATTACAGATATTGTTATCTTCAACTAAACCAACGATTAGCAATCGAGACCAGATGTAAAACATCAGTATTAAACACTTTGTCAGCCGACGGATTGTGCGGAGTCTAGTGTTCTACAATAGAACATAACATAACCTGCGTTTCCTGTTTTCTTTCTCTCTCTCTCTCTCTCTCTCTCTCTCTCTCTCTCCCCCCCCCCCCCGGTATTCTTGGTGGGGTGGAGCCTGTCCATCACCAACTGCGGTGGGGCAAGGCTGGGGTCATCCAGCCAAGGTTGCCAAATAAGGGACCGTAGATGCCATCCAGTATCGAGCTATGAGTTTTCTAGCCAGATAGAGCAGTCTGGTGATCATGTAATACATTCCCTTCGGGTACATCAATTGTCCCTAGTAGGCACACTAGGGGAGTCGGGGGTACAGGTATCTGGACTAGTTTATTGATATAGTGGGACACCTCCACCCAATAACAGCGGCGTTTCGGACGTCTCCAAATCAAGTGTATGAAATCGCCCTGGTGCACCTTGCATTTTGGGCATAGGGGGAGTCTCTCCGGCCCCAGCCATGAAGCTGTACAGGCGTCCGATAGGCTCTGTGCAGAATAAACAGTTGAGAGAGCTTATGGGAGGCCTAAACAGAGACTGTGGGTATCAATTCTAAGGCCATGTCCCATTGTTCCCCATCTATATTGCCAATGTCATTCACCCACCGGGTTCTGCATTTTAAGGAGGCATGATCCTGGTTAGAGGACATTAATTCTGAGTACACTTTAGATATCAGTCCCCTCCAGGCATCTGCCCAAAGGACTTCCATCAGGAGAGAAGAGGCCGACACAGCTAAGGTATGCGTTTGTTGTTGAGTCTGCAGGGCATGTCTAAGTTGAGGATACTGGTAGAAACATTTCGAGGGTAGCTTGAATTCTGTGCATTGTTGTTCATAGGTTTTCAGAATGGTCCCTGTGTAGATCTGCAGAAAGAACCAAATCCCTTTCTGTCTACAAGAAGAGAATCCCTGTAATCTATGTAATTCTGGGTATCTGGAATTGTTCCACAGAGAGGTAAACACTAGTGGGCCTTTGATTGATAGAGCTTCCTGGAATGCCCTCCATACTTTCCCCAAGAGGTCTCCTGTTTGGGGTGAATGGGGGATACTCTATATATCCATCTCCATATGGGAGGCAGATTTCAGTACGGGGTTAGACATAGTCACAAATTTGGCTACGGGATCCCTGCCTGCATCCCGACCCCACCCTGCCAATTACTGAATTTGGGAGGCTAGAAAGTATGTTTTGGGATGCGGTACTGCAAGTCCTCCCCGATCTTTCCCATATAGTAAAGTAAAAAGCTGATCCTAGCCTTTTTTCTTCTTCCAGATTAGATCTCGCATCAGGGAGTCAATGCATTTGAACCTGCTGTCTATCCAGTAGTGGGCCCAAATTTAACCAAAGGTAGTCAGCAGGGTCTGGTGACACCATCACACCCAAATATCTAAAGTTATTTGCCATAGTCAATGATAATTCCCATTAGTGTTCGCAATGAGGCAGCAGTGTCCCCCAGATAAATTAGCATGTCATCAGCATAGAGAGACACCTTTTCCTACAAGGGACCTCTGCAGAACCCCACGACTCCAGACGTGTTAAGGATCAGTATTGCCAGAGGCTCCACCGCTAGAGCTAACAACAATGGGGATAGTGAACACCCATGACGAGTGCCCCTATGCAAGAGAGTATTATTAATACGGAGTCTGGCTCTGGGTGTTGAATAAAGAACTCTCACCCAGTCTATGAAATGATTCCCCAGACCAAACCTGGCCAGAATTTCTAGGAGGTAGGGCCACTCAGCACTGTCAAAAGCCTTCGTGGCATCCAGCGACAGAATGGCCCTACCTCCAGGATCATCTGTCGGCACCTGCAGGTTCATGAATAATCGCCGAATATTATCGGCATTGTATCGGTGGAAATAAACCCAGATTGGTCCCAATGGAACAGTCCACCTATTACCTTGGAGAGTCTGGTGGCCAGGACTCGAGCCAATAGCTTAACGTCTGAGTGCAATAAAGAAATCGGACGATATGAATCCGGCAAAAGTCTGTCCTTACCTGGTTTGGAAAGCGTCACTATAATGGCTTCCTGCATGCTGTCAGGTAAACAACCCGTCTCAACAGCCTCAGACAGGGCCTGCAGAAGGGGTGGAAGAAGAACATCACCGTAGCGAAAGTACACCTTGGCTGGCAGACCGTTGGAGCGCGGAGATTTATGATGTGGGGCCTCCGCTAAACCCTCCGGCAGCTCTTCCAGGGTAATTGGGGAGTTCAGTGTATCCCTCTCAGCATCAGCTATCTGGGGAAAAGGACAATTTTGTAAGAACAGCGCTAACTCAGAGGAAGTATATCTAGTTTTGGAGGCATACAGGTCAGTGTAGAAATTATGAAAATCATTTAGTATATCAGGATTAAGGGTGTGTAGATCCCCCGCTGCGGACTGAATAGCTGAGATTGGGGAGGAGTCCCGCTGTTTCCTAGCCACTAGAGCCAAGAGGTGACCAGTGTTACCCTCCTCGAAATAGCTCTGCTGGAGGAAGTATCTCCTCTTCTCTGCTGCGGACATTTTTTTGAAATTCTACAGGGATTGAGCCTCAGTCCAAGCCTCATGATTAGATTGAGTAGGATCAGTGACCATTGCATGTTCTCTGCGCTGCAGCTCAGCGCGTACTCTATCCTTCCACTCCCCTGAACGCCTCTTGATGCCTGTAATTTCCCGAATAAGGCAGCCCCTCGGGAATGCCTTGAGAGAGTCCCACACCAAAGCCGCACTAGAGGAGTGTCTGTTAAATTGGAGGAACTCCAGCAATGCACCTGAAATGTTGTCAGAGGACGGGAACAATGTTAACCAAAAGGGGTTCACTCTCCACAGTGGTTGGCCCAAGGGTACCGTAACATCTAGCTGTACCCAAAAGGGGGAGTGATCAGAGAGCAGACTGGGTTCATACGCTGAATCCCATACACACTGCAGAAGCCCTGCATTCCCCAGACCTAGGTCAATACAGGAGAGTCCATCATGTGTGTCTGAGTATCAGTATCAGTAGCGTGCCTCTCTCACCACACATCATGAAGTCCCAGTTCGGAGAGCAGGGAGACAAAAATGGTTTTACCAGTGGCAGACTTAGCAGGTCTTGGTGTCAGTGACAATCTATCTAGGTGTGGATCCAAGGTGTTGTTAAAATCACCCAAAGCCATCACCAGCACATCAGGATGCAATGCCATAATTTGAGCTAGTTTCTTAAGGGAGTCCACCGAGAAGGGTGGAGGGATGTATATTGCTACAATTATACATGTAAAACCATTTAACTTGCATAATCAAAAGAGAAATCTGCCCTCTCTGTCAATCCGCTGCTGAATACACCAAAATAAAACACTGACAGATATCAACACACTGACTCCTCTGGAGTAAGAGTGCGTGGACTGGAATTGTGTTGGGAATTTGCGAGAATGCAGCAGATGGACAGAGTCAGGCTGCGGATGCGTCTCCTGGAGACAGATCAAATGAGGCTGTAATCTACTGAAATATTAGAAAATTGCGCCCCTCTTAATTTTGTCCCCCATGCCTCTTACATTCCATGACATAAATAACAAACCATTCGCAGTGTTAGGTGACATCCTGGACACTGTTGGAGATGGAGGAAAAGCTTAAGGGCTCTCCTCCTCCAAAGGATATAACTGCCCTATTAACCAAATCAAGCTTTAGACTGAGGTAAATATAATATGAACCAGAACATGCCAAGCTCTCCAAGAGACCAATGATTAGAGTCTTACGCCACCTAGTGGATGCTTTGATCATTGTTAGTGATGTTAAAATCATTAAAAGTCCCACCTGTGAAGAGAAAGGAGTTAAGGGGAGAAAGGAAGGGAGAATTGCATGTATGAGGTCAGAGTTTTCGGCCAACTGGGCCCTAGAAAAACAAAAACATCCCCAAACATATAGGGGAAAAAGTCCACACAGGACCATCGGGGGGGGGGCACGAATGTATCCCTGGGGCAAGGAACCAGTTTGTGCTACAGAACCAGAACTGAGGTAAAAGAACAGTTACTTTGTGCAATATACGGAAGCCAAACTGCTAGAGCTCTCCCCGCTGGGTTGCTAATTATCATCAAAAGCACCCATGAAACAAGGAAGATTACCGGAGACATCTCACTGTTCCTAAGGGGGGTGTTGTGCCAGGTGCTGTTCCTCTCTGTCGAGCCAGTGCACTGCAGCCACAGGATTTTCAAAGAAGTGCGAGGTGCTATTGGCAAAGACCTTCCTTCAGCTTTGCAGGATAGAGCATGAAATATTGGACGTTGAGGGCACACAGCCTTTTCTTTATCTCCATAAATTTGGATCTCTGCCGCTGTACCGCCACCGAAAAATGAGGAAAAAGGGAAACTTTGGCGTTGTCCATTTTAAGGATACCAGCTGCTCTAGCTTTATTCAGTATGACATCTTGGTCTTTGTAATTCAGGAGACAGAACAAAAAGGGGCGAGGTGGGGCACCCTGTTGTGGCGGCCTCGCTGGGACCCGATGCGCCCTCTCCACCGCGAACATGGGCGAAAATGTGTCTCGGCCAAAGGTGTCACTGAGCCATGCTTCAATGAAGGCCACTGGATTTTTGATCTGATTAGGGATATTTCAACCTTCATACCCTTCACCTCCCCTGTTAGATCAGCAATGGAAGAGCTGCAGGTGGTCACTGCAGTAAAAATGTCACTTAATGTGGGCTCAGGGTCAACACTGTCTTGCTGGGACAGAGCCGCCATATTGGAGGCCTGAGGCCCAGTACTCACATGAGATGTGGCCTGCGTGTCATCCAGGAGCCAGCGGACGCCATCCAAGAATCCCATACCAGCCTCTAGAAGCCTTTCTCCCGGATCAGTCAGCTGATGTGATGACCGATATTTCATGGAGAGATTTTTGCCGAACAGCCATTGAGCTACCTCCTTTGCCGAGCGGGGCGGGAGGCCGCCGTCATGGCCAGGGCTATCGTGTGAGCTCTTGGGTCCTGTCCTTCGTCTAGCCATGGCAGCACAGCGATATACCCAGCCGGGTGTAGCAGAGCAGCTGCGGCAGTGGGTGAGAGGTGTCCTGGGTCAGTACAGGGAAGGATGGCGGTGCTTTAAGCAGGATTCTGCAGGATTCACAGTGGAGCTAGCTCCAGCACGTCCTACTGCATGCCGTGCGTAGCCACACCCCAACTCCACTTATGTTTAAAAAAAATAAAATATTTGATAACTAAAATGAAAACATATGGAGAATGACTATGCTCTGGGTGATCAATGCCTGCCCGGCTATACCCTCCCCCCTGTTAACTGGCCATGATAATCAGGGCTGCTGAGCTGAGTACGTGCCTCTGTCATCTGCAACCTGCTCATCTGTGTCTCCCTCTGTCCTCCTCCCCCCTCCCCTCTCTGCCTGTCAGGTCCCCGATCTGCCTAACCTGCTCTAAATATAACAGTGTTTCTCTTCTATGGTTCCCGCTGATATATAACACTAAGCTCCCCAGTGCATGTCATTCATAAAACATTTGCTGTATAATAGCTTCAGAGCGCTGTATGGCGCTCACTTGACTGCCCGCCGGTCTCCTCTCCTCGTCTTGGCTGATGTCAGCTGGGTTTTCCCAGCACCTCCCCCTTCAGCTGTTGCATCGGGAGAGCAGACCAGCGGGCAGTCAGCTGAGGGCCTTTCAGCGCTCTGAAGTAAGTTATTATACAGTATATTTTTATAAATGTCATCCATAGTGTTCTATATCAGCGGGAACTATAACAGAAAAAAATGTGCCTTAACAAACACTTTAAGCAAGGTTTGCTTTCTGTATTGCAGGCTCTGTCTAATGAGTCACCTGTTGTGGTGGTGCTCTGAGGTGAGAGTGTGCAGTGCTAGTATTCCTTTAGCAGTAGTTAACCCCTAGCAAACAGAACCAACCAATACATTGTCTTTTTGGACAGCTTAGGAAACTTCAGCAGCTGCAGTTTGAATTGGGACGGTTATTTAATAAATTACTACATGGCTTGAGTAGCAATTGTACATGTTATAATATTTTTTTTTTCTTTACAATGTGGACTTCTCCCTTAGACTTGCAGGGATTTTTGTCTTGCTGCAACAGGTCCTTGTGCAGCCGCAGTCTAATCCTTCTATGCTGTGGCTATAAAGCTGGGGGGGGGGGGGGCAGTGTCTTCCTTACTGGTACTGTTCTCTGGATTGTCAGCCCTTCTGCGGGCCTCTTAAAGCTGGTGTATGGAAAGCTCACTAATGGACACTTGCTATTAAGCCTCTCCAGATCTGCATGTATTATGCACATTGTAATCTCGGCCTTTGCTGCTCATGCCTTGGCAGGCAAAACCCTGTATGAATTTCCTGCTTTGTTCAAGCATCCGGGGAGGAAGATGTCAGCGACCAACAGGATGCCACAGGTAGTCAAGACACTCTAAAGGAGTCTGTTACAACTCTCCCTGTGCAAGGGTTCTCTACTCTGACAATGTCAAGCTTTTTCCTTACAGGACCAGTCAACTGGCCAATTTAACCCTCTTCAAACAATTCCTAAAAGGAAGATGAGAGTGATCTATAATCCGGTTTTTGCACCTCCCCTTTGTAAGGCTCTCTGGATGCCTAAATGTAAGATCCTGCAGAGGTACCTGCATTTAGGCGATCAGAGGTTCATGCAGAGGTCCAACTAATACCCCCCCCCCCTCAGTTTTCTGGGACACGTCAGCGCAAGCTCGCAAGTCGTCACAACCAGGTGCCCACACCTGAGATACCAGTGGCGGGAACCCAAACTCTAGTAAAGAACTAGCCCTGGTGAGCATTGCACTGGATCCTGGACAGGCGTGTGGCTGTTTTATATTAAAAGTTAGCAACTACAGTTTTTGTAGCTGCCGACGTTTAATTTTTACAAAGGAGACTGGAGGTCCTATAAAGTCACTTTAATAAGGAAGGCCTAGAGTTGTTGAACCAGTTGTTTTCGGCTCATTCATTTTTTTTTTCTGTGATGTGTGGCTTTGTATAGATTTTGCTGTGCAGCCTTGTCACTTGTTTTTCATTATCAATGGAAAATCTAGTATCTGCTCATTCCCTTTTAGGTGAAAAACATTGAGGAACACCGTCACAGGAATCTGGACACTGTGCAAGAGCTGATGGAGAGTGGTCAGGCTGTTGGAGGCATGGTCAACACAACTACAGGTGAGAAACATATTAATACCTTTTTACTGCTATGAAATAAAATGAAATACTGATTTAAATCAATTTCTTCTGTTTCTCTACCCATGTAACAGACTGCAATCAGCCGACAGAAGCCCACCAAAACCAGCAGGTCCAGAGAATAATCTCCCGTTGTAATTGCCATATGTATTACATCAGCTACAGTCATGATATTGACCCAGAGCTGGCTTTGCAGATCAAACCACCTTCAACACCTTTACACCCAGAGAAGGAAGACTTACTCAAAGGACAAGAAGGTATGTTTTGAATTTTCTGTTTAAGGTACTAGATTTCAATGCTTTGGAAAAAGCCTGTGTTTTGTGCAGTGTTTTGATTGCAAGAGAGCCTGATAAGAGTGCCGTGCTTCCAGACTTCCAAATTTGTATTAATCTATTGAATTATTATATACAAAATGAAGAAGGGGAAGATGTTTGTTGCTTAAAGAGTCTGTTAACCCAAAAAACAAAACAAAACAGATCCTGTTCCCTTAAAGCATGTTATACAGCACAGTGCGTGTGCTGTGTCATTTGGCCCCCTGTAACATCTGTAATACCTGTCTGATCCTGCCTAGCTATACCCTCCCCCCGTATGCTGACTCCGCTATATCAAGGCTGCTGAGCCCTGACAACGTGGTCAGCGTTTGTGACTCCGTCAGCCGCAGGCTGCTATCTGTCCCCTTTGTCCTCTCCTCCATCCTCTCCCCCCTCCCCTCTGACTATTTGCTCGTGTCAGCGCCGCCCCCCGCGCTCTTACTGCTTTCATATTTAATATTAAAAGCTCCCATCCCCTCTGTATTATAACAAAAAGTTCCCCTGTGTCTGTGTTTTATATAATAAATATGCTTGTCTGTACCGATAACACAGCGTCTTCCTGCGATCATGTGACTCCTCGGCTCTTTCTCTCCTCCCCGGCTGATGTAAGCGGCAGTGCTCGGCCCCGCCCGCTGGAACTGTGAGCCGGGCAACAGAGAGGAGGCACCCGGGCGCAGGAAGACAGTGTGTTATCAGTATAGATAAGCATATTTATTATATAACAGACACTGGGGAACTTATTTTTCTTATACAGAGGGGATAGGGAGCTTTTTATAGAAGTGGCTTTACAACCACAAGAATTCCCTAACTTCAGGATCCATCTCCCTTATGGCGCCATGTTCGGTTTTGCACATGCACAATGTAAGAATTGATCTAATGATGTAATAAAATTATTGCATCATTAGCTCATAAGAAGATGAGACATGAAGGAATATAGTTCCACCCACCTCCACAAGAGACAGGGGACAGATCTAGCTCCTGCAGTTCCTCCAACAGTTTCTGTAGCTGTAGGACAGGGGTGTCAAATTAAACAATTTTTTAATTTGGACTCGGCAAAGTGCAGAGATTGTAACCAGCAAATGCAATGTATTTATCCTTGTTGCAAGCATAATACTGACTGAATACTGAAGTTAGTAAAATTATTTTTGTTATTAACTTGACCAGCGTTGCTATTTTTTTTTTTTTTTAAGCCCCAATGGTCTTTTCCTGTTTGTCTGTGCTAGTGTGTGATATATAATGTATAGTGTGTGCAACCAAAAATTGTTTTCATGTATTATGTGTAGCTGCTGCAGATACATTTACCCTCAAACACCAACACCTGGAGATCTCCACAAATCCAGCACAGTATGCCATGATCCTGGACATAGTCAACAACTTGCTTCTACATGTGGAGCCAAAGCGTAAGGTGCGTGAGTGTTTTGATTTATTATTAGAGCCCAGAACAATGGCTTTGTAGGGAATTTCCTCACTGCACACCATGGCATTACCTGTTCCAAGTAAACCCGTTTAAAGGGTAACTCCACTTTAATGGGGAAAAAAATAGCGAATCAAAAAAATGAATATAGCATATGCAATTGCTGCACAAGTCATATTGTAATTGATGGTTATTAAAAATTACATTTCATTTTCAATCTGCAGCTCTGTAATTTTCTGTAAAATACAATGCAATATGGCTACCTGGAGGCGTTCTGTACACAGATGGTGTACAGAATTGCACCCCCCCCCCCCCCCCCCGATATGTCATGTTTTTCTTGTGTGATTGTCTTACCGATTTTCCCAAAAGTCTGCACTAAGATACAAGTCAGATATCGGGCATTTCCTGCAACAAAAATTTTATTTTTGGTGAGATACTCCCAAAGGGAAATCACGTCTGCAGGGATGCAGAACCTGCCGCTTTCCTTAGGACCTTGATTGATAATTATAAAATAGCTCCATTACACTCACTTTCCACATGGACACAGAGAAACAAACAGCTCTTTCTTCAGAATAACAAAAGGTAGCAATCTGCACCAAAGTTTTTTTTAAAAATCTGTGCAATTTAAATACATCTCCGAGAACAAAAGTAGAATCACTCTTTAAGGAACGGACACGTTAGCTAGCTTGGAACAAACTAACTATAAAGAATTTTAAGTGCATTCATTTAACTTTTAGTCCTGCTTGGTCAATTTTTAGTCCTGCTTGGCAGAGCAGCACAATGCAGGTAGAAGTGGGCTACAAGACCACTATAATTACAAAGAAATTAATCAAATGTATTTACGAATATAAATGAACACAGTGATATCATTCTGTCTTTTGTTCTCACCAACCTTAGGAGCATAGTGAGAAAAAGCAGAGAGTGCGTTTCCAGCTGGAGATCTCCAGTAACCCAGAGGAGCAGCGCAGCAGTATCTTGCACCTCCAGGAAGCTGTCCGACAACATGTGGTGCAAATCCGCCTACTGGAGAAGCAGATGTATTCTATAATGAAGGTTCAAATCACTATTTGTTACCTGGGAACACAATTATCAAGTCTTACTAACTGGAAACAATTTTAAACCATACTTCTCAGCTTAAATATAAGCTGGCAGTAGGAAATAAATGTGTAATATTCCAAAACCCATGCAAAACACCGATTCTGACTAGCCCCCTTCCCCTCCCTGCTGGTCCAAACTTGTGATAAGTGCCCTTACTAAATAATAATAAAGCTTGGGAGTTGCTGGTCCAAACCATCTGGAAAACATCCTATAGTATAGATAAAATATTTCCCAGATGATTTTTTTTTTAATTTAAAAAGCTTGTATAAGAGTTCTAATTTCTGCCAACCTTTTATTTCTTTTTGTGACACGGTGCAAAAAAAATGGTGGGAGTACAGCCGTGGCCAAAAGTTTTGAGAATGACGCAAATAATAATTTTCACAAAGTCTGCTGCTTCAGTTTTTTTAGATCTTTTTTGGCAGATGTTACTATGGAATACTGAAGTATAATTATAAGCATTTCATAAGTATTTACTAAGGCTTTTATTGACAATTACATGAAATTTATGCAAAGAGCCAATATTTGCAGTGTTGACCCTTCTTTTTCAAGACCTCTGCAATTCGCCTTGGCATGCTGTCAATCAACTTCTGGGCCACATCCTAACTGATGGCAGCCCATTCTTGCGTAATCAATGCTTGGGGTTTGTCAGAATTTGTGTTTTTTTTTTCACCCGCCTCTTGAGGATTGACCACTATGGGATTAAGGTCTGGGGAGTTTCCTGGCCATGGACCCAAAATTTGAATGTTAAGCCACTTAAGGCCCGTACACACGATCCGAAAATCGGATTGAAAAATTCGTACGACAAGCTGTGTGCCAATTTTTGGATCGTTAGTATGATGCTTTCGACAGCCGATTTCACTTTTTCGTCAGACAAGAGCTGGATGTGCAGACTATAACATTTTTGTCGGATGTGAACTCAACGTCTGATTTTCATTTCATTAGTATGGTTTTCGTCCGAAAAAATTTGTAAGAGCAAGATTACGCATGCTCAGAAAAAAAAAAGAATACATACAAAACTATTGAACACATTACGTCACTTCTGATGTTGTATTCTGTCGTAAGAAAATTTTCGTATTTTGAGTAACCTCTTCGCTTTCGACACGAGACTAGCATGCCACAAAAAACGGACATTCAGTCGTCCGAAAATCTAAGCGTGTGTACGAGCCTTAAGTTATGACTTTTGCCTTATAGCAAGGTGCTCCATAATGCTGAAAAGATATTGTTCATCACCAAACTTGGATGGTTGGAGAAGTTGCTCTTGGAGAATGATTTTGTACCATTCTTTATTTGTGGCTGTGTTCTTAAGCTAGATTGTAAATGAGCCCACCCACTTGGCTGAGAAGCAACCCCACACATGAATAGTCTCAGGATGCTTTACTGTTGGCATGACACAGGACAGATGGTAGCGCTTACCTTTTTTTCCTCCAGAAAAGGTTTTTTCAGAATGTCCCAAACAATCCGAAAGGGAATTCATCAGAGAAAATGACTTTACCCCAGTCCTTAGCAGTCCAATCCCTGTACCTTTTGCAGAATATCAGTCTGTCCCTGATGTTTTTCCTGAAGAGAAGTTGCTTCTTTGCTGCCGTTCTTGACACCAGGCCATCCTCCAAAAGTCTTCTCACTGTGTGTGTAGATGCACTCACACCTGCCTGCTGCCATTCCTGAGCAAGCTTTGCACTGGTGGTGCCCCGGTCCAGCTAAATCAACTGTAGGAGATGGTCCTGGCAATTGCTGGACTTTCTTGGGCGCCCTGAAGCCCTCTTCACAAATGCAGTGTAAAAGTTTTTTATGGAAATAAGTTCATTTTCATGGAAAAGAGGGACTTTGCAATTAATTTCAATTCATTTGATCACTCTTCATACCATTCTGGAGTATATGCAAATCGCCATCATAAAAACTGAGACAGCAGACTTTGTGAAAATTAATATTTGCATCATTCTCAAACCTTTTGGCCACGGCTGTACAGTTATCACCAGGACAAGAAGACCAACATCAATAAAAACATTAATAAAAGTTATAGCCCTTCTTTATCAATAAAAGTTTTTTTTTATCCTATTTGGGAGCTTTCTTATCACTTCCTGTACTCGCAGGAAGTTGGAACAATTGAAATGGAAATAAAAACCTCATAGGGTCTCTACCCCTATCTGCTCTATCCAAAACAAATGGAATGCTGAGATGTGTGTTAGGCTGGCCATACATTTAATTTTAAAAAACTGAGCCGATTTCACCATCCACATTCATGGTGGCTGGTCAAATCCTCTCCACTGCATTTTTGTATTCAGACCGCTGGACTTCCCCCAACAGCAGAATACACTGATCAGCAGTGCAGCCCAATGGCTGCATGAGCTTCTCAGGCAGAAATTTTCCAACAAAGCCAGTTCATGAAAAGTAGATCAACTTCTCATGAACGGCCGCGGCCATACCTGGATCAAAAATTGTCCTGTTCCTGCTGAACTGGCCAAATTGCAACCCATGTATGGCCAGCTTTAAGGCACTAGTGCGTAAATCTACTTGAGTGGATACATTTTCCTTGACTACACCTGTACACAGGATTTGTAAGGCATGTATGCTTGTGGAAGGTAAGGTTATGCCGAAGGTATGTGAACAAAAGTCTGCCTTTTTGCATGCACTGTATACTTGCTGTGACCAGGCTTATACTACCTGCTGTAGTCACAGTAAAGGGATTGGGAGTCACAGCCTGGCACTCCCAAATGCTGATTACTGCCATTTGACAGTGAAAACTGAAAAGTGGTGTTAACTAACTGCTCCTTTTTTTTATAGAAGTGTGCCTTCCAATGCCCCAGAGGCACTAAAAACCTTAGTCATACAGGGGTTAGTAGCCTTAGAATATTGTGCTAGTTTGCAGAAATGTCTCCAGGGCCATTGTACTAGTTTGTTCACCTTTTTGCAGATATGAATTTTAAAACCCGTGTTCCTTTACAGTCTTATTTAAAACCTTAGGTGGGCATCCGATGCTTGGATTGGTGCCCAGTTAGTTTCTTCCATTTACGATACATATTGATCATTGACTCATGTAGTTAGCTGTGTGCCAGTGTAATAAAGTCCCTCTGCATTCTCCATAATAGTAACTAAAAAACAAAACGTGGTCTATTTCAGCGGCTGCATGATGAGAGTAAAAATGATATGCTGCATGAACAGCACCAGAAGCTTCAGAGTCAGCTTTGTCAAGAGAAGATGGACTTGCAGCAGAAGAGTGAGGAGCTGAACATCCTTATTAGGTAATTTTTAACAAGATGTCAATCCACCATCACAACCTTTGTAGTTACTGAATGCAACCTATATCTTTTTTTAAAAGATAACTGCCCTGCTCCTGTTTTATGTGTTAAACATAAGTTAATATACTGTTTTTCTCGCCAGTCTACTTTAGTAAAGTTCACATGAATGCCCTTGTTATTATTTATTTTTTGGTGTGCAATACTTAAAGAAGAGTGCAAAGCCAAATGACTTGCAATATGAATAAAATGTCCCCCCTAAATGAAATAGCAGAAACTTGATTTCTATTTAGGTAACATAATGGTGGCTTATATTTTAGGTGTTTCAAAGACTTCCAGCTGCAAAGAGCAAACAAAATGGAGTTACGTAAACAGCCAGAGGATGTAAGCGTGGTTCGTCGCACAGAATTCTATTTTGCACAGGCGCGGTGGCGCCTCACTGAGCAGGATGGACAACTCGGTATTGCAGAGTTGGAGCTGCAGAGGTTCCTCTATAGCAAGGTTAGAGTAAACGTTAACCTGTTGCCGTCCATGTATCACTGCAGTGGCAAAAAGATGGATTTAATGTCCACATGTGTGTCACTGAGCAACCAGTGTTTCTGTGCCAAGAGTGTGTTCACTGCATGCTTCCAGCACAGAGACTGAGCTGTCAGGCAATTCTCGTCCCCCCACTAACAATTGTTAACCGGTGGGACTGGCTCCAGATCATGTGACTACTATGACAATCGGTGGTCACATGATTGTTGATTCTTCACGCCCTCCTGGGTGCTCAGAACCATTTAAAGTGACACCGGGGTGGGTGGGAAGAGGTTTCATTCCCTATTTTCCTTCCTTTAGGGCTTTTAAGTGGAACCTAAACGTTATTTCTGTTTATCTGTGAAAGTGGAAAATATTTTGTGCATTATATAGAGAGCTTCTGGAATTGGCTATATTATGTAGAGATGGCCAAACCCATGCAAGTCAGTCTGGTAGTGTGCATACCTTATCCACTGACCAATCTTGGGGATAATTTGGTCACTTACTGTTTTTCCTCCTGAAATAAGCTGGCGCTTCATTTGCCTAGGTATGCTTAAGAATTCTGAGCATCTATAATCTGGCATCTTGAGAAACTATATTTTAACGTATTTGTTCACCTTTGGAACACGTTACATGTTCTGCCCATATTTTGGGTGGAACTTGTAGCATGTGCCAGTTCCTTCTTCCTCCCCCCCCCACTTCCTGTGTGACAGCAGACAGTGATTCTTCTCCCTGCACCCACTGTCACTTTTTAAAAATAGCCAGGCTGTGCGGGGCTCCACCCACACAGTCACATTATGCATTCACAGGAATCTGTGAATTAGCAAACTACAAGTTCCTCTGCCTCTGCAGCAGACAGATTTGTAGTTTGAGTGAACTGTGGGCTGATCACACCTGTATTTTATTTACACTGCCTACAGCTCTGAAAAAAATGACAGCCCATGCAGAGGTACGGATGAAAGCAGTGTGTGGAGGAGCCTGATATCGCCCTAGTGATCTGCTGATCATGAGCAATACTTTGCAGGCTCCTGTTCTAAAAAATAATAAATGCAAATTTTTTTACCTGGAAAAAAAAAAGTTCATTTATTATTTTTTATAGAAAGTTGAACTTGGCCTTTAACTTGGCAGGTGGGGGCTGTCTGACTGACTGTCCTTTTGATGTCCAACATCAATCTAACAATGAAAGTTCTAAGCAATTAAAGATGGCTGCTTGTAGCAGCTTCTACAACTTAGACTAGTATGAATTGGCATGGTGTCTCTAAGGAATGAAGGTGATAATTATATTAACCATTTTTAGGTTAATTATTTTCCTTTTCATATATTGAAGGACTTAGCATTGTGAATCAAAAGCACTGCCAGTTTGAAAAATAACAGTACCAAAATTAGCCCAGCCTTTGAAACACTTTACCTTGCCCAGGGTTTCCTCTGTGTGTTGTGCTTTTGACAATTAATTTATCCCAGGACCTATTAATTCCTGTCTCTGGCTTCTTACCGCACTCACATCACCTGTGCTAGATGTCTGCCCTGCCCCTTTCCATGTTCTCTTCCTACAGGTAGTAGGGCACCAGGCTGGTTCTGGGTTAGAAGTTTAATAGAATATAGAGTAATCTGCAGTTGTTTGTCTCCTCAGGTAAACAAATGTGGGTTTTTTTTGTGTGTGTGTTTTAGGTAAATAAGTCTGATGATACAGCTGAGCATCTCTTGGAGTTGGGTTGGTTCACCATGAACAATCTGCTACCTAATGCAGTTTACAAGGTAAGGACCTCAGGCCTGCTTCTTAACCATTTAGCTTTATCCGGTAGGTTCATCTGAGACATTTTAAACTTTCTTAAAAGTGATTGTCTGGGGTCTCCTCCTGTGTTAGTCTGCTGCTGAAAGGGGAGAGATGTGACGCGAGTCACTTTGGGCGGGGGGCCTGTGGAACCCAGAATCCCTTGGGGAGGTTGGGAAACCCTTGTTTCAGCTTCCCATGCACCTCCTATGTCTAAGTCACCCTGTGTCTCTAATAGGGGCACAGGGTGACCGAGAAGTCCAGTCTGATCTGTACTAATCGGACTCGCTGTACAACCACACTGGAATGTTGTGTGTGTGTGTGTGTGTATATATCTATAATGACACAAAGAAACAAACAAAGGCGCCTCTAAGTGCAGAAGATTAACAATTTTAATGCCCCAAACTGGGTTAAAAACACTTACAGAGTAGAAGTGGTAATCAGGCACATCATAAGTGAAGCTGCATTGGAAGGGGTCACGGTCAGAGGAAGCCTTCAGAGGGGATGGATGTGGTCACTGAAAACAGCGGTGTGAGACACAGGGAGCCGCTGTGAAGCCGGCGTCGTCAGCATGGAAAGACGGCGAACCCGGAAGTGATGTCATCCGCTGAGCGGCTCTGTGACCAGCCTGAACCGCAAACAAACAGCCTGGGCGAGGATGTGATGTCATCAATAAGGGACGCGTTTCGGAACCATCAATCGTTCCTTTTTCAACCTATGGCCATACTGATGACTGAGAAGGATATATATATACACACCCACTAGCAGTGGATTGGCCGGGGGGCGGGGGCAGCAAAGATTTATTTAATAACGATGAGACCATTTAGTGCACATGAATGAGTGTGAATAAATAAATACCTGCAACAGCATTCTTAAAAACATTCTAAAAAGGAGAAGTATAATAGTGGAATAGTGTGCGCCCTATACACTTTTTTATTTTTGTGTATATATCTACCTGCTCTGTGCCATGCCCCAGCAAAGCCAGCGAGACCCGAAAGTGAGGGAAGAGCTGCAGACATGCACAGCTAAGGTCTGCATTAAGGTAAAAAATGCTTAGGCTTTATAACCACTTTAAGCTTTTTTTAAAGAGGAACTGCATGGCAAATATTTGAGCTACCATTGCTGCATTTTCTTCTGAAACTACTATTACTACTACTACTAGTTGCCTGACTCAAACTGATCCAGTGTCTTCATTTCATTGAGTCATTGACCTGGAATAAGTATGCAGTTCCAGTGTTCGCACTTCACTACTGCATACTAATGAAGTAACCTCAGAAAGTATTGGAGCCATAGATAAGCAGGCTGATGTAGTTTAAAGTGGAAGAAAAACCTAACATCTATTCTTTTTTTTTTTTTTTTTAAATCTTTATTTAGGGAAAGCAGATTATACATCAATGCAGTGAGTCAAACATACTCGTCAGTTTACATCTGTACTTAGGCTATTACATTAGCTTGTCAGATAAGTCATTGTACAGTGTTCGGGTATCAATTAAGGTTACATTTCGACTATAACAATATAACTGCGCTCAAAAATTCAGCAGTAACTATATGTGCCATTTGACCGGGGCCGCACAGAGTACTCCCTAGTCCAGAGGACCTGTAAAACCATTCCGTCAGAGTGGGCTTGTCCCTCTATGTACGGTCACTATGCTCGTGTCTATGGTGTGCTGATCCCAAACGTCATACTTTTTATGAAAAATGGTTATTTATCCTGAATTTTCAGGAGTGGAACCAGTATAATACTGCAATCCGGGGGAATTTTGTCATTTTAAGGAAAAGAGAGAAAGGGTGACAGCATTGGTGTCAATGGGGGGAAAGCTATGAAAGGAAGTATAGGCAGAAATATAGGAGTGGAGAGGAGGGGAGAAGAGGAGGCTCCGGCAAGGCCGACGGTCCAGGGCCCCAATCCGCCCCCGAGTAGGGTAATTAATTGTAGGTCTTGTATTCGTCCGAAAAACGGAACAGGTCCCAGTGCATCCAGCGAGTATTATGCTCCTCCTCTCTTTCCCCTAGGGCAGCTGTAAGTTGTTCCATTTGCTGAATATCGCAGACCCTAGCAAACCACTGCGCCACAGTTGGTGGGGATCGCTGCTTCCATACACTGGGTATACACGCCCTGGCCGCATTCAGAAGGTGCTTCAGTAGCGATTTACGGTATCGCTTACTAGATACGGGGGTTAGGTTTAAGAATATTGCTGCCGGGTTATCCTGAAGCGATACATCCGTAAGCTTGTAAATGATCTCCAGGACTTGTCTCCAGAAGGGAGTCAGGACTGGACACTCCCAGAAAATATGGAGCAGTGTGCCAGTCTGTGTGTTACATCTCCAACATAGAGGACTGTGATCTGGGAATATGGACGCTAAGACAGATGGAGTCCTGTACCAACGTGTTAATATTTTGTATGTGATTTCTTGGTATTTGCTGCATAAGGAGGACTTATGAGCAAAAAAGAGTATTCGATTCTTTTGGTCTTCTGTGAATGTCATATTAAGGTCTCTTTCCCACTTCTTCAGGTAGGAAGGGTCATTTTGAGATGTGTGGGTAAGTAATATGTTGTATGAATAAGAAAGGGATTTCCGTATTGGTCCATCACCTAGGCACAAGTCATCGAAAGATGAAGGTTGTCCACGAAAACCACCGACCTCCGAGAGGGATCTGAGGAAGTGGGAGAGTTGCGCGATCCTCCATCTACCCAAGATGGAGGTATTAAAACTGGGATAAATGTCTGAGGGGTCTCTCCAATCAGAGGGACCTAGGAAAGAGGAGGCTCTGACTATGTTCTGGTCCGGGTGTAGTCGGAAGGATCTATCGGAGATTCCGGGTAAGAAGTCCAGATGACCTATTATAGGCGTTAGAGGGGAGGGAAAACTAGGCGTTTCCGCTAGTCTAGAGTATCTATGCATTTCCTTTAGAGTGGGTTCAATCAGTGGGTGGGATAAAGACAGTCCAGGGAGACTGGTCCCACTCCATGGAAGGCCCGAAAGGGGAAACTGCACTGCTTCCTGTTCCAAGCAAACCCATAGCTTATGGTGTGAGTGTCTGCACCAGTCTACTACTCTGTTCATGTGTACTGCTGTGTTATAAAGGGCTGGGTCCGGAAGACCGACCCCTCCTCTAAGCTTTGACCGCTGTAATAGAGTTCTCTTGAGTCGCGAGGACTTGCCCTGCCAAACGTAATTGATGAAGATCGAGCGTAGTTTGCGGAAAAAGTTTTGAGGAATCCTAACCGGTAAAGCTTGTAAGAGATAAAGCAGCCGCGGCATAATATTCATCTTTAAGACGTTACATCTACCAAGCCAGGAAACTGCCAGGGTCCTCCATCTGTCAAGATCTGAGGAGAAAATATTCAGGAGGGGCTGAAAGTTAAGCTGGTAAGTGAGATGTAAATCAGAAGGTATTCTTGTACCTAAATATTGGATAGCCTGAGGGGACCACCGGAAAGGAAAATTCCCGCTAAGTCGAGTCAGAGCGGTAGGGGAGAGGGAAACATTAAGCGCTTCCGATTTTTGCAGATTAATTTTAAAATTGGACAGTTCCCCGTACTGACGTATTGCTGATAAGAGTACAGGGAGGGAGGTGTGTGGCTCTGAGATGTAGAACAGCAGATCGTCTGCGTAGGCCGCTATTTTATGGTGATATGTGTTCGTTTCTAGTCCTCTGATGTCTGGGTTGAGTCTGATATGTTGTAAGAGGGGTTCTAAAGAGATAATAAAGAGGAGCGGGGAGAGTGGGCACCCTTGTCTTGTGCCGTTACTTATTTTAAAAGGGTTGGAAGTCACTCCGTTTACTCTAACTGTTGCTGTGGGGGAAGAGTAGATGGCAGAGATCCAAGACAAGACGCAGGGCGGCATTCCAAGGCGTCGCAGGGTGGCCAGAAGAAAAGTCCAGTCCACCCTGTCAAACGCCTTTTCGGCGTCCGTGGATAACAGGATGAACGGGGTATTAAGACGTTTGACTCTCGCCACTACATCTATCGTTCTTGTGGTGTTATCTCGCGCTTCTCTGTTCCGGATAAAACCGACCTGGTCCAGGGGGATTATGCGTTGGAGGACATGTCCCAGTCGCTCGGCCAAGATCTTCGTGAACAGCTTTAGGTCACAATTAAGTAAGGAGATCGGCCTGTAACTTGCGCAAAGGAGCGGATCCTTCTCTGGTTTAGGAATGACCGATATGCTGGCTAGTAGAAGGTCTGGAGGCATGGCATGGTTATCTAGTATAGCGTTGAAGGCCGTAACAAAATGAGATGCTAACTGAGCTTGTTAAGTTTTATAGTAGTAGTTTGTAAAGCCATCAGGGCCAGGCGCCTTCCCTCTTGGAGAATCTTTCAAGGCGCTCGTGAGTTCGTCTACTGTTATCGGCTGTGAAAGCATTACTACTTCATCCTCATTAAGAGTAGGCAGGTTTGCCGCTGCAAGGTAAGTCTCTATGGCCTCCGAGCTGTCCTGGGGCCTGGACTGTAAATTATAAAGGGCTTCATAGAAGGCACGGAAAGATTCTGCCATGTCCTTGGAATCATGAATTTTGGATCCCGTGGGGGTAGATAAAGCGGGTATGTAGGCTTTGTTACGTTGGGTACGTATGGCGTTCGCCAAAGTCCCACTACATTTGTCACCATATTCATAGAAGGTTCTGCGTGCTTTCAATAGTATGTTTTTAGATTGAAAAAGGGAATATTCCCTGATTTGTTCTCTAATATTAGTTACTTCTGCTTCTAGGGCCTTATCTGGGTGGTTTTTATGGCGTTTTTCACAGTCATGGAGTTTAGCCATTAGTTCTGATAGTGCTTTCGCCCTTGCCACCTTAAGTCTGTGGCCATGTTTGATGAGTATACCTCTTATGTAGCACTTGTGTGTGGACCAGATAGTGAGAGGGTTAGGGACAGAGTTCTTGTTTGTCTCGAAGAAGAGCTTCAATTCTCTTATAACATCGGTTTTAACCTCTGGGTCTTGAATAAGGGACTCGTTTAGTCGCCACGTTGCGGACCTAGGTGACGATTGCTGTAGGGTTAATGTTATAGATATCGGGGCATGGTCTGAAAGTGCTATGTGTCCGATCTGAGCCTTAGATACCAGTGGGATCGTGGCGTGAGGTACCAGGAAGAGATCTATCCTAGAATATGAGCCATGAAAAAAGGTGTAGTCCCTCTCTTGTGGGTGGAGGATACGCCAGATGTCAACCAATCGGTGGGAGTGCAGTAAATCCTTGATCTGGTTTCGTGATTTCTGGGACAAGGCAGAGGAACCCGTCGACGAGTCTTTACGGGGATCCATGGTGAGATTGAGATCTCCCCCAAGCACCAGCGTTCCTTCTGCGAATGAGGCCAGGGCGGATAAGCACGTCTCGAGCACTGGAAGCTGATCTACATTAGGCAGGTAGAGGTTAGCAAAGGTGAACATTTGCGACTGAAGTGTACCTTTAACAAAGAGGTATCTACCTTCACGATCAGTATGGAGATCCAACAGCTGCCAGGGTAGGGTTTTGGCTAGGAGGATACTCGTGCCCTTTGATTTTGTGGAGGGCGAAACACTGTGATACACAGTTGGGAAGTGCTTGCTGTGGAGCTTTGGAATCTTATCGGCCCGGAAGTGGGTCTCTTGCAGAAATGCTACTTGAGGTCTTTGCCTCCAGAGCTCAGCGAGACAACTGGAGCGTTTTTCTGGAGCATTTAGACCCCTCACGTTCCAGGACACAAGTTTTAAAGACATGTCGAGCGGAGTGAGGCTGGACCGCCGGACCCCGCCGGGAACCAGGTCTATAGGTAGTAAGTGGGGGGGGGATAGAGGGGAGAGGGAGAGGAGTCTGGAGTAATGGACCTGAAGAGGGGAGGGGAGAGGAGAGGTATACAATGAAAGGGGCAGGTAAGAGGAGGGTACTAGAGTAAGAAACAAGGAAGGGAAGAAGGGAGGGAGAGAAAGAGCGAGAAAAAGAAAAACTAAGTCTCCAAAAGGAGGATTACTGCCTAATTAGGCAGCTAGGGCCTAGTGGGGGAAGAGGTAAGGCACTTCAGAGGTCGAGCCCCCAGATCACGGGGCTCCCCCAGCCACCCCCCAATTAGGGCGGTCCAAAAAAGGAGCCGCATAATTATGGTATACTTCTCAATATAGAAATAACCCCAGAGGGGAACTTAAAATAACCACATTTAAACATTTAACCAAAGTAGGAGTGTTAGTAAATTTAAAGCAGTCCCCAACAACACTAAGATATTGTCTTTACTCTTCCCGACTGAAGAGCCCATTCGCTCCCCCGGGGATCGAGCCCTGAGAGAGCAAGCTGATGGCCCAGCCTCTTACTACATTATAACAAAAACAAAAGAAAAAAAAAAAAAAGGGGGGGGGGGAGTGGTAAGGGGGGAGGGAGGAGGCGGGAGGGGAGGGGGGAAGGGGGGTGGGTGGGAGGAAGGGGGGGGGGAGGCGGGAGGGGAGGGGGGGAAGGGGGGTGGGTGGGAGTAAGGGGAGGGAGGAGGCGGGAGGGGAGGGGGGGCAGAAGGGAAGGGGCCAATCACGACAAAATATCAACTCAAATTAGGCCTACATTCAAACCAAAACCCTTAGTATGACTGTATACACAAAAAAAAAAAAAAAACAAAAAAAAAAAGGTCAGAATACTGGGTCTCCCCGTGGGCCACAGACGCGAAACACCCGGCGGGCCGGCACTGTTTCAGACACAGAGGGACATAAAGTAGTCTTCAATCTTAAGACCTTCCTCCATACCGTATCTCCCACCAGTTTCCGCCCCCGGACCCACAGGGAGACCACATAAGGCATGACACCGTGACCAAGGTGTAGCAATCATCTACCCCCTGTAGAATGTACCCCCACAGGAGGCAGAGACCCGACCGTGAGGGGGACTTTGACTGTCTGTTTTCCTGGTCACCGATCTCTAGTCCATATCCATGAGTTTCAAATGGTCTGATCTCCTCTAATGCGCACCATCATAGTGCCTTCGATGGGCCCCCACCCTCCCCCAAGGACGTCCAATCCAGGAGCCAGCACAGTTCAGGGTATTTCTATGGGACCACCGACCCCTGAAAACCCATGGGAGATAGTCTAAAGGGATTGAGGCTTATCTTCCGTGAGATCTAAAAAGGCCAATAAGTCAGTGGGAGATGGGTTAACGTGATCCAGATAGTGAGTGGTGGAACTTACTTGTAAAAGGGGAAGACAAAACTTGGACACTCCTTCAGTTCAAGTAACATGCCACTCAGGGGGCTCAAAGTTCGTTATCCTGAGGCGCTTGTGGTCTTCTGCGTTGAGATCGGCGATTGCGTCGAGATCTTTGAGGCCTACCAGTAGGAATCGCTGGTGCGTTATTGTGACCCGCCGGTAGAACAAACGCTAACCAGTTGGGTAGCGACATCGATGGCAGCCCGAGAGAGCTGAGAAAAGCAGGGACATCCGCGGGGTGTCGAAGAATGTATGTACGGCCTCCCTTCCGTGCAATCAAGTGGAAGGGGTGACCCCACTTGTAGGTGATTCCTTGATCTCCAAATTTCTCCAGTAAGGGTTTCAAGCAGCGGCGCATCTGGAGTGTTCTCCGAGACACATCCGGCAGGAGAGTAATCTGTGCTCCGTCAAAGTCAATATTCCCTCTACGCCAAGCCCGTTGAAGGATGTCTTCTTTAACAGAATAATTGTGTAGACAACAAAGGATATCTCTGGGCCTGTCCTCTGTGGGGTCTCTGGGGCCAAGGGTTCTGTGAACTCTGTCGATGGCAACGGGCGTTTTTGTGGGACGTTCTAGAAAGTCATTGAATATTGCTGTTACAGTCATCTTTAGATCTGCCTGTTGGGTAGCTTCTGGCAGACCGCGAATCCTGATATTGCGCCTTCGATTGCGATTTTCCAGATCGTCTATTAATAGGTGTAACTGTGAAATTTGGTCTGTTACCTCTTCATAAGTGGCCTGTATGGCAGAGACCCCTTGGCGGAGGGCTGAAGTATCTGTCTCTAGAGAGGAGACTCGTGCGGTCACCTCTGCCATTTCTTGTTTAATTCCCACAATTTCCCCACGGAGAGCCGTCTCCATCCTGACTGCCACAGAGTCTAAGTCTTCTCTGGTGGGAAGTTTTTGCAAAAGCGTCCAGATGGCTCTGTCATTACTGGGCATAGACATCTGTTCCTGTGAGGGCATAGGGGCAGCATCCAGTTGTGTCTGTGGATGCTGTGAGAGAGGCAGGGGTGCATCTAGTGCAGTACTCCAGAGCTGAGAGGGCAGTGTGCTTTGAGGGGTCCAGTGAATGGAGCTGCCAGGTTCTCCTCCCAGGCTGCTCAGGGAGGTGAGAGACAGAGAGCGGGGAAAGCAGGGGGAGAGATCGCTAGGGGGGGAGAACGGCGGCAGGTCGTTACCTCCGTGTTGCTTCTCTTCTCCTCCCGCAGGCGCGCCGCTCCCCTCCCTCGTGTCCGAGGCCGGCGCCATCTTGGCTGGGTTCGGGGTGGACGCCGCTTGTTGTTTAGGAACGAGAAACCGTTCCATTCCTCCTCCGGAGTGTGCCGTTCCGCTGTGTAGCCTCCCTGTTAGTGTCTGCAGGGATTGAGAAGCAGGGATAGACGATATGTCTGTTCTGGTGGCCTGATAGGGAGCCGAGGTCCGGGAGCCCTAAGGAGATGCGGCTTCACTCCTTCATGCCGAGACCACGCCCCCCCTAACATCTATTCTTAAAAATGTTCCCTCCCCCCCTCCTCCTGCCTAACCTGTAAAAAAGATGTGTATGCCTACCTATTTTTAATCAAGTCTGGTCACGTGATCCCACAGCAATAGCTCTCCTGTCTCAGTGAGTGGCTGCTGCAGGGGAGAGGAGGGAGCGCAAACAACAGCTGGGACATGTGACTCTATAGGCGACTTTACGACTTCAGAAATGCCCAGCCATTGCTGAGCAATTCCTGTCCAAAGCTGCAGAATCACATTTCTGGGGCAGATTAAAAATAACTGCGTAATAATATTTTTATATATAATATATATTAGGCAGGATTGGTAGAAGGTTTTTTTTTTAAGAATAGTTAGACTTAGGCTTTTCTTCCAGTTTAAGGATGATGTAAGCAAAGGCAGCTTACAGATTTTTGTATCATAATAGGTTTACTGTAAAATAATAACAGTTTTAGTGCAGTTACTCTTTTTGGAGTGCAATGTTCAAGCTCATCCTGTGTGAATGTACCATGCAGTTTCTATTCAATCTTCTGGAGGGTTTGTACTCTTTTAGGGCTGGTCCACACCAGAACGCAGTGTGGGAAAGGTGCGTTCTTTGCACGTTACCCATGCCGCGTTGAAAATGCACTGCCTCTGCTGCGGGCGCCAATACATTGTTAATAGTACCCCAAATGCAGATCGCAAATGCAGTGCGTTTGCCTGTACCTGATCGCATGGTACCATAGTGCCATATGTTTTGGTGCGGAGCCTTTTTTGAAAAGTAGTGCATGTACTACTTTTTTGTGTGGGATCTGGTATGATTTGCAGCGCATTGAGATAAATAGGCTGAAATATTGCACCGCACTGCATTGTACAGGAATGTGCGTTCATTTGAATGGGCTGAGCATCTCACTGGATAGCACAAAAAGTAATACATGGACTACTTTTCAAAAACTCACTGCACCAAATCGCATAATGATACTACAGTACCATGCTCTCTGGTGTTTGCATACGCAATGCTTTTGCGATACGCATTTGGAGTGCCGTTAACAATGTATTAATTAACCCACAGCAGATTGCAAAGGCAATGTGTTTTTAATGCGGTGCGAGAAAAGCCCACAGAACACGCCTTTCCCACACTGCGTTCTGGTGTGAACTAGCCATAAGACAAGCAAGTTAAAGGTTTCTCCCAAGAGGCAAGACACTAAACAATGTGGAAAAAACAGTAGCCTCCGCGCCAATGGTGTCAATAGTGTTTTTTTTTTTAAATTATAAAATATAATCATCATAGTTTGTAAACAAAATTAAAAAATGGTACTAGCCATGAAAGGTGTACAATTAAATAGATACCTATACCAAGCAGCTCCCCTGATTTGAACAATTGTGTCAAAAAGTGTATGTACTATAGATAGAGGGCGCTATAGGCTAAAAAAAATTGTTTAAATAGACTATTACAAAAAAACTCAAACAAATGTGTTGAATTCGAAAACATAGCAATCACAGTGAATGAATAGGTTGAAAGAACAAACAATAAAGTGATGACAATATTAATGATAAATTGTCCCAATCCAGTGAAGTTTTGCAAACTAAATTGAGTGATATCTTCAAATTATGTTCAAAAAAATGTGCCAAGTTCTTGCCGTTGATAGAAAGAATTCCGTCACCAAATAAGAAAAATTACACCATGAAGTATAAGATATCTGCTTACCAGATACCAATGACCCCTTTACTTAAAAAGAGAGTCACTAGCGCTTGTGCAGGATTGTGCCTGCTCACATGGAGGCTGAATACCCGGATGATGCTTTAGGCATGGATCTCTCCCGTCCCACTCATTCAAGACAAGGATATAGGGAAACAAACAAAGTCTCCATAGCGTAAAACCATTTAATATAAAATTGAAATGCCATAAAAAACGCCAAATGGCCTCTTACATTTGAAGGTGCCCACCCGGCACTGGGGCTGTTCGTATATCAGGGTAGATTGGTGTCATGGACCCATCACATCGCCTCGTATGCTAAACAGTGTTTGATTTCATCATTTCTAATTGTCTTTGTAACGTTTACGTTCCTTTTAGTTTAGCCATGCCACAAAGTGCAAGTTATACTTATTAATCCTTGTATGCTCCCTATTAACTGGGCATTGATCCTTCCGTGGGCATTCCTCACCTTCTGACCATCCATTTTCAGTGTATACCTCTCCTCTCACCCCAGAAAGTTCCCACCCCTGAATATAAAGATAAGAGGGAACAGCTTCTGTGCTGTAGGGCTTCTCTCTCCCCAGTTAACTTCAGAGCTGATTTTTTTTATTTTTTTTATTTCAAGATAGGATTTACAAATATTTCAGTGAATATAGAAAGTAAAAAATAATTTTTTGCTAATAATATAATGCTTTGGATTTTTTTTCACCACACACAGGTGTCTCTTCGACCACAGAGCCCTGCTCAGTCTGGCAGACAACTTGCACTAAGGTTGTACAGCAAAGTTCGCCCACCTGTTGGTGGCATCTCCGTCAAAGAGCACTTTGAGGTAAAGTCTTTTACTTTTATGTTTGGTAGCATTCGGTTTATTGATTTGAGTTCAGTTGTATTCCTTATGTTTCAAGCAAAATCAAAGTAAAGAAGTTCATGAGCTTAAATAACAAAGTATATTCAACTACCTTAAAGCAGAGCTTCACTCCCTCAATCAACATTGACTATTTTAAAACCTTAAGCTGCTAGCATTAGTAAATAGATAAGAAAGTATACCATATTTATATATTTAAACTTTTTATTTTATTTTATTTTTTTTACATTTGTTCAGCTACTTCCTGATTTCCAGGCCTAGGCAAATGATGTCATACATCCCAGGAATCTTCAGTAGAGGAGGAGGGGCTTTCTCAGCCTCTTCTGCCTGTATGCTTGAGCTAAGGGCAGGTGGATTCCAGAAACTAAATGATAGAGAGATCAGTTTGCCCTTGCTCAAGAATTCCACAGCCAGAAATGCTCGGGGGTGTTTTTCAAAATGATTTCTCAGCAAAATAAAGTATGGAGACATAGATGGATATGGGAGTTTGCTTTGAATATTAATAAATGAAATGGCGTTTTTGGTTTGTGGTGCTTAGATGCAGTGTAATTTTTGCTTTAATGATTGCGTTCCAATGTGTTCTAGTATACTGTGCCATATACAAGTGCATCTCAAAAAATTAGAATATCATCAAAAAGTTTATTTATTTCAGTAATTCAATTCAAAAAGTGAAACTCATATATTATATAGATTTATTAAGCACGGAGTGATCTATTTCAAGCATTTCTTTCTTTTAATTTTGATGATTATGGCTTACAGCTAGTGAAAACCCAAAATTCAGTATCTCAGAAAATTAGAATATTACAATAAAAAACCAATAAAGACCAATAAAAAAAAGGGGGGGGGGTTAATACAGAAATGTTGGCTTACTAAAAAGTATGTCCATGTACAGTATAGTATGCACTCAATACTTGGTCGAGGCTCCTTTTGCATGAATTACTGCATTAGTGCGGCGTGGCATGGAGGTGATCAGCCTGTGGGA
This sequence comes from Aquarana catesbeiana, assembly GCF_042186555.1. Lineage (NCBI taxonomy): Eukaryota > Metazoa > Chordata > Amphibia > Anura > Ranidae > Aquarana > Aquarana catesbeiana. The sequence goes on along the minus strand of NC_133325.1, from coordinate 687,099,895 downwards.
CTGCTGAGGTGTTATGGAAGCCCAGGTTACGTTGATAGTGGCCTTCAGCTCGTCTGCATCGTTGGGTCTGGTGTCTCATCTTCCTCTTGACAATACCCCACAGATTCTCTATTGGGTTTAGGTCAGGTGAGTTTACTGGCCGATCAAGCACAGTGATACCATGATCATTAAACCAGGTATTGGTACTTTTGGCAGTGTGGGCCAGTGTGAAGTCCTGCTGGAAAATGAAATCAGCATCTCCATAAAGCTGGTCAGCAAATGGAAGCTATAGAATTTCCTGGTAGAGGGCTGCGCTGATTTTGGACTTGATAAAACGCAGTGGACCAATAACAAGAGGAGATGATATGGCTCCCTAAATCAGTACTGACTGTGGAAACTTCACGCTGGACCTCATGCAACTTCGATTCTGTGCCTCTCCACTCTTCCTTCAGACTCTGGGACCTTGATTTCCAAATGAAATGCAAAATTTTCTTTCATCCTAAAACAGGGCTTTGGACCACTGATGAACAGTCCAGTCCTTTTTCTCCTTAGCCCAGGTAAGACTCTTCTGACGTTGCCTTTGGTTCAGGAGTGGCTTGACTCAAGGAATGCGACAATTGTAGCCCATGTCCTGAATATGTCTGTGTGTGGTGGCTCTTGAAGCACTGACACCAGCCATAGTCCTCTCCTTATGAATCGCCCCCAAATTCTTGAATGGCCTTTGCTTCACAATCCTTTCAAGGTTGTGGTCATCCCTGTTGCTTGTGCACCTCCCTGTTGCTTGTGCACCTTTTTCTACCACACTATCTTCTTCCACTCAACTGTCCATTAATATGCTTGGATAAAGCACAGCCAGCTTCTTTAGCAGTGACCTTTTGTGACTTACTCTCCTTGTGGAGCGTGTCAATGACTGTTTTCTGGACAACTGTCAAGTCAGCCCCCTGATTGTGTAACCTATTGAACCAGACTGAGAGACTATTTAAAGGCTCAGGAAATTTTTACGGGTGTTTTAAGTTATTTAGCTGATTAGAGTGTTACACCATGAATCTACAATATTAAACTTTTTCAGCTATTTTAATTTTCTGAGATTTTGGTCACTCGCTGTAAGCCATAATCATCAAACTGAAGGAAAGAAATGCTTGAAATATATCTGTGTGTAATGAATCTATATAATATGAGTTTCACTTTTGAATTTAATTACTGGAATAAATTAACTTTTTGAGGATTGAAGAAAAAGAAGACTGGTCACACACCATGGAAGGAACTTCTATAGAATAGTTACTTTATTGTCAAGGTGCCAAAGGACGTAGACAGGATGTTACAGGAACATTGGTAGACCAGTTTCACACAGATAACTTGTGCTTGTTCAACAAAAATGTAGCCCAAAAAATTCTTCACCCGAAAGTGATGCAACAAAAAAAGCCCGGTTTGATTGGCTGACCAACATGTATAGCAATTAAATACACCCGATAAAATCATTAAATCACAAAGTGTGTAAAAGGCAGACTTGAAAAAAAGACATAAAGAAAATAGAACGAAGAGCACAGCATGAGGAGAAATATACATGAACATATATTTAAATATATATACATAATATAGATCTCCAAAAAGTACCCAGAAAAATTCTAGAATAAAACCAAAGCAAAATGAATATAAAATAATATACATTGATTGGTTAGTTAAACCAGAACAGAGAACACAAGAAGCAACCACTGAATCTAAAAGTGAGATCATATATATCGATTGTAAGAGAGCGATCGAAAAAAATTATTACACATAGAAAAATTATAACATTACAAAATAAAAACCATATATAAATATATATACGTGTATACAATCAGATCGCAAATCCAACAACAGAAAAAGTCTTCTTTTGAACTCCTATAAACAGTTATCTGAATATATGTAAAAGTACACACGGAAATATATGAGTGTTTTGAAAGTATGAGACCAAACAACCATATAAAAACAATTTCAAGAAGCAGAGATGTAAGAAATGGTGTGCTAAATAAAAATGCAGCAATGGATATCCAATATTCACAAATGCTACATTAAAGCAATAAACATCCTAAGAAAAACGAGGGCAATCTAAAACCATCAAAGTATCACGATTGATAAAATATTATGACAACCTTGTGGAATCCAATAATATATGGATACTTAAAGTTGGCAAAGAATGACATGATGGTAAATCCTGGAAAACTGTCCAGCATGACGTCAAATATCTGTGCAAAAACTAAAAGTTATGAAAAATACCAAAAACGATAAATCACTAGTTCATGAATGAGAACATAAAAACCATCTAATTTAGTCATGAAAATGTGTGATATCCCATTCGAAATTAAACCGTCTGGTATACGAGTTTTGAAATGAAAGATCCAAAAATCCTCCCGTTTACACAGAGATCTAAATGTTTATGTATATTTCTCCTCATGCTGTAGTCTTCGTTCAACTTTCTTTGTCAGGTTTTTCAAGTCTAGTTTTTACACACTTTGTGATTTCATGATTTTATCTGGTGTGTTTAATTGCTATACATGTTGGTCAGCCAATCAAACCGGGCTTTTTTTGCTGCATCACTTTCTGGTGGAGCATATAAATAGCTCAGGTTTGGGGCTACATTTTTGTTGTGAACAAGCACGAGTTGTCCGTGTGAAACCGGTCCACCAAAGTTCCTGTAACGACTTGTCTACGTCCTTTGGCACCTTGACAATAAAGTAACTATTCTACAGAAGTTCTTCCTTTCATGGTGTGCGACCAATCTTCTTTTTCTTAAATTACTATTGACAGTGGTGAGTTGGGGCCAGCACCCCCGAGGAAATATTTATCCACAGGCTGAGCAGTGTTACACTCTTTCTGAACTTTTTGAGGATATTCTAATTTTTTGAGATGCACCTGTACATACAACACATAACATTAGCTAATGTCCCAGTGCAATCACACAAGCACTTTGTGTCCTTATAAGAACATGAAGACAAGTATTATCAGCTTATTTTTTTCTTTTCTATCAGGTTTGTAGTCTTGTAAGCATTGTATATGCTTGGTGTTTGATCCTGATCCCCAGAAATCAGATACGGGCAACGTGTGTGTGGGCCATTACCAGTCTGCATCATTTTTTCTAGTAACAAAATTTATATCTTTGTTTGCAGGTGAATGTAGTGCCTCTCACCATCCAGCTGACACATCAGTTTTTCCACCGAATGATGGGATTTTTCTTCCCAGGACGCAATGTAGAGGAAGAGGAGGTTGGGGATGAAGAAGACAAATCAAAACTTGTTACAACTGGTATGGACCATTATGACTGTTAAATATTACAGGTACCGGTCTTACAGAAGTGATAGCTGGGGTTTGCTGCTGTGGTCACTGTCAAGCTAGGCAGCATGGTAGCAGAGTTGATAGAAGTTATGTTCTGCAAATCCTGTGGACCTGTATTAATATTTACCCTGTAGAAATGCAGGAAATAAATGAATGTTCTGTAAATAGCAGGTATGTACTTTAGTTTTCTACTGCTTATAGATATGCATGAAGCTTACTGTTTTTTTTTTCCTCATTGTTATAGGGATGCCAGTAGTGAAACCAAGGCAACTTATTCCAACAGAAGACACAGTATCTCTTGGTCCAGGCAAAGGTGTTGGACAGGGATTAAATCGAACAACGGGAGTCAGACGATCATTTAGAAAAGCACCAGAGGTATAACATAAGAACCATGTGGAACCCGTTAATGGTGTACAATACACTATAGATCTCTGCTTTAAAGGTCAGCTTCACTTATTGTATAACCCCTTCCCCTATCCCTAGCCTACTAACTATCCTTAGCTAAACAGTTTTCCCTTGTGCTTACCTCCCCCAATGGTGGCGGCCTCTTGTGTTTTTCCATCCTGGCTAGTCAAAATCGAGTGCACTGCTGCTTGTGCTCTCACAGTTATGGTCCCATAGACTAGAATGGACTGCTTCTGTTACCATAAGGGTATGTCCCTCTCAGGTCTGTGGGATGTTTCTGCATAAGCGTGGGCAGCTTGGCACTAGATTTTTATTGGCCAGGGTTGAAACAAACTAGAAGGCTGCCTTTGATGGAGGTAAATAAGCAACCTAGTGGGAATTTGTTTAACAGGGTAGTTTAGGTGGCTAAGGGTGGGGTGGTAGGTATTCTAATAAGTTAAATTGTCCTTTAACCATTTTCAACTTTTCATAGATAGATAGATCCATCTGATCACTTTTACAGTGCTGGCAGTGCAGATCTGTGTTGATTAGATGGTTTAGAGGGCAGGAGAGACATTGTGATCTAATACTCCCCCAGTATATCCTTAAAGAGTACCTGTCACCTGCCCAGTGCTATCACATGAGGGTTTGTTAACCCCTTGTGATGGCAATAGAGTTAAATGGGAAAAAAGTTAAAGAAGAAAATTCTAATGTATTAAAAAAACAAAATTAAACGCAGCCCCCATTTCCCCGCACACATCCACAAATCAAACACTCGCACAGGGTGCGCATGTGTATGTAAACTGCAATTGTACCACACATGTGAGGTATTGCCACAAATGTCAGGGTAAGAGCAATAATTCTAGCATCATAGCTCACAGTTAATTCTAAACTGATGAGTTGTAAAGGCTTTTAAAGCATGGGCTATGGAGATGTTTGAGTACCATAATTTTCTGCAATATCACAGGTGCATGCAATTTTAGGTCTTGACATGTTTGGTATCTATGAAATGCAAAACTTCCACTGTGCTACATCCTAAAAGTTCTAGAGAAAACAGAACAAAGGGTTCCATAACAGGGAGCATTTTCGGGCACAGCATGAGGCGGAGACCATATAGAATAAAATCGCAAAGTTTATTACAATCAATAAAATATGCACAAAAAAAATATAACCCCTACAAAGGAGAACATATAAAGCGAGATAGAATACCCAACACTCGAATGGCTATGGGGCTCGCCTAGTATACATATAGCTTAGATAATGCAGTTCATAAGATTGCATAGTACTGGTGCCACAAGGTATAACTCCAGATCCAGACTGTCGGTGCATTTCGCAAGAGGTATTCGCTTCTTCAGGACAAAGTTGGGTAGTGTATTTCACTGACTAAAATAAAAAAAATGTTATATAACATTCAAAACATTTTAACACCATGTCAAAACATTTTTTTTATATTCAGAAATAATATGGGTTGCTCACCTATTGAGATGCTTATAAAACGGTCTGGTGCAGACATAAGGGATCAAAAAGGATATACTGACATCTCCAGGTTGGCCATATAGTCAAAATTCTAAATGGTGGCCACATGTTATATAACATTCATATCATATATTTCTATTGTCGGTGAAATACACTACCCAACTTTGTCCTGAAGAAGCGAATACCTCTTGTGAAACGCGTTGCTTTTTTGGAACTTTTTGTTCTGTTCCCTCCAGTGTTTGGTATCTATTTACTCGACACAACTTTATCTTTTATATTTTACAAAAAACAGGCATTATATTGTGTTTGCACTAAAATTCATTTTAATACATTTTTTTTTTCTGAAAATATGTGTTTGATAAACAGTTGCACAAATATTGTGCGGCATTAAAAATTGCAACTACTATCATTTCATTCTACAGGTCCTCTGCTTTCAGGAAATATATCATGCTCGGGGGGGGGGTTGTTTAAGTAATGGTATAACTAAAAATGCAGATTTTTACATGCGTGCAAAAAAAATGAAAGGATTGCTGTGGTGCCAAAGTTGTTAAAGTAGTTATGTGTCAGGATTATCATTTGGGGTGGCCGTTTTGTGTCGTAACTGGGAAAATTCTGATCTTATTGGGTTTGATAATGAGCTCTTCTGGTGGTTGGTGGCACAAAGGGAGTTTCTCCAACTTGGTCATAGATCTTTCTGTAAATGAATGATGGTAGTACCTGTGCTCCACTGTAACTGTTGGGGAAATATTACGGCTGATCCCTGTGCTTGCTCAATGACGGGCAAATATTTTCCTACCCCATCATTTTTAAAGTGGTAGTAAATTTTTCCTTACAGGTAGACTTGTAATAAAACTTACCTGTAGGTTAAACTAATATCTCCTAAATGTTCACTGCCCCACACACTCTGAAGGAATGGCATTCCCATGCTGTTCCTTCAGAGCTCTGTCGTGGCCGTGGCTAACCCAGAAGGAAGACTTGAAAGCCTTTGCAGCGGTGACAGCGTGCCACTGGAGGGCTTAATTTTAAGGTAAGTCTTTCATAATGCAGTAGTATACGATGCATATTTCGCACATTATACCTTTACCTTGCAGGAAGAATTTTTTTTTTTTTTTTTTAAAGTTTGCTGCCACTTTTAAGAGAATTTTTGCTTTTCTAGACATTGGAGGTATTGGACTTTCCCATACTGAACATCATGCCAAAAATCTACCAGAATCAACCTTGTTACCTGTTCATGGTGTACTGAGAGCCTACATTCTTATCTATACATTATCTACATTCGTATCTGTATTGGTTCAGCCCAAAACAATGGGTCTACTGTACTATAGGTTATGTTTACTGTGTTCAAAAAGGAGAAGAAATAAGTACATAAAGTTTGGGGTACTTCTGATATAACCCTTGCAACCATGTCACACTGAAGATTATATTCTATTAAATAAAAATCTGAGTCTCACCTTTATGTATGAAAACATTTATGGCCTTACACCTCACTTTTGTTGCAGTGCAGTAAATAAACAGATAGAGGAACTGCAGTCTGCTCACATAATTTGTAATAAAAACATCTTTGCCATTCTGAAGCTTCCCTCCAACCACTTTGCATATTATTTTGTATATACTGTGATTCTGTACTTGCCAAATATGCTGCAGAAATCTCTCTCCACTGAGTCTGGCTGCATCCATTCTAACTGTGGGCAGCTGAAGCTGCTGGTTGTTCACTTCCTGGATTTACGCAGACACACAGAGGCACACCTGCAGCTCTCATTGGCTCTCTTATGGCTCACGCCCCTTCCTGGCAAACTCTCGTGAGAGAGAGAGCTGTGCATGACGTCATAAGCCTAGGCTTTTTACCAGACAATAAAGAGGAAGTGGGCTGTATAAGGTATTTACTGGCAAAGTTAAAATAACAAGGGCAGAAGATTTAATAGATGGAAAGTTGAAAAGATGACTCAAGGTCCTCTTTAAGGTAAATTAGGTGCTATACAACAATTCATTTTTGTCTGTACTTCTGGCAACCAGTAGCTGGCATAACTACACACTGTATCATACACATGGGGCTGTGTATATATGATATACAGAAAATACAGCTCATTGTGTGCCAAGCAAGGCGCGGCATGTCGTTTTCCCAAAATTATCTGATGATGATTTGTTGGTGCATTTTTCTGCAAAATCATCACCTACATGACGGATAAATAGTAACAGTACTGCAAAAAATATGTATTCATGAATAATATGCTTAAATGAGACTGCTCCAAGCTCTAATGTGTGTCTTACTCTTCTTTCAGCATCCCGTGGATGATCTGGACAAAATGAAAGAGCGAGCTGCCATGAACAATTCATTTATCTACGTTAAAATCCCACAGGTGCCTCTCTGTGTCAGCTATAAGGTGGGTGCACCGAGTGCTGATCTCATGATGATATTATTTGATAAACTCTGTCTTTTGTTAGCACCTAGCGCAGGGGTAGATACTGTTCTCCATTCAATGCTAATGTGACCCTGTTGAAAAATTGTAAATTGGGGGTGGGGGGTGGGGGAAGGTTGCCCTGTAAAGAAGAAGTATACTTGCTTGTTCAGATGCCCACACCACCGATCTCTGCTCTCTCTGCAAGATAAAGTTGTGATGTAGGGGCTGGTGGAAGAAAGCACAGTGGCTGGCAGGGCATCAGGAATCCAACACTTCAGGAAGTTTGTCAGAAATGGAAAATTCTCTAAATATCATGACTCTTGAAGAGCGCAAATATTTGCAGTGCAGGCAGTGGTACGTGTAAGTATAATGTCCTTTCTTTCCAGAGAAACCTTTTTATTCTGATTTCAGGGTCACTTTATATCTAGTTCAATTTAATTTGACAGTGAACTGGTTTTCTCAGCTGATGTGATGAAATTGTGTAATAATCAGTGGGTATGTGTTTTACATTTAGCCAAAATTGAAAGTTTTGAAAAATTTGTTATGGAAACTGTCCAGCTTACTGGAAAATGTTTGATGTAAAATCTGAAATAAATCAGGAAAGGGTTTCATTCAGAAGGAGGGATAATATCCTAGTTTGCAGAAAGAGAGATACAAGTTTTGAGTTTTTAGCTATACCATTAAAATATGCCTTTTTTATGGCTAGAAATAATATATTTTCTGACACTAGAAAAAAAAGCTGTATGAAACTGGAACAAAAAATTCTGCAATCTTCAAGATCTTTTCAACACAAATTAGATTTTCACTGTTGGTAAAGTCCATTGGTTACTTGAATTTTTGTTGACCCCCCCCCCCCCCCCCCAGTTGATGTGTAGAAGTTTCCATCGCTGATAAAACATGCATGTTCTAGGGATATTTTTTTCAAGACTTTTGAATGTTCAACTTACAACTGCTTTTTGCTGTGGTCCCTTTTTATAGGTGTACTGAATGGAAATTTTTGTGCGAAAATTCAGGATGCACTTGGCCGAAAGCAGAAACCAAAAATGACAGTTTTTTAAAAAAAATCTATATATTTTTATAATTGTATTATATTAGACTTTTTAATTATTATCCTGAATTTAAATTTGTCAGCCATTATCGGCACTTTTAGCACAAGAAAAGCTCAAGAAAAATGCATTCCTTTTAAATTCTATGTATATCTTCACACTGGTCCGTTGCACTTCCCTTATGGTGTTAAAAATCTTGATTGCTGCATTTTTGGTCAGTTTAAAAAAAACACACCTCCCTGTTGAAATGCATTAAAAATGCATCAATAACACACCCATGTTACGTTTTTGATGTGGTTTTTAAGTCACATGACCTATGAAAAACACACCATAAGCGCAGCAAAATTGAATGCCTTTTCGGCGCCATTATCAGGACCTTTTTCTCTATCGACAAATTGCCAAAAACACAATTTTTCTCTATCTCTAGTCCATTTAAAACTTTAGATTAGCTGAGCTTCACATGGTAGTAGTGCATGTTTACTTTATCGTACATCATGGGACACAGAGCAGCTATAGTAACTACTATCTAGGTTATACACCACCCATAGGTGAATAGACACTGGCACGCCCAAAACACGGTTAGTCCCTCCTTTTATATAACCCCCCTCCTATACAGGAAGTAACTCAGTTTTGTAGCAAGCAATTCCCAAAAGATGGGAGGGGCCTCTGTGTCCTGTGATGTACTCCAAGAAAAGGATTTTACAGGTAAGCTGTAGGAAAAATCCTATTTTCTTTATCGTACATCACAGGACACAGGGCAGCTATAGTAATTACAATCTGGGATGTCCCAAAGCAATGCCCCTGAGGGGAGTGAGACACCATCATAGAAACTGCCACCAAAGAAGGACCTACTCTGCTATTTGTAATACGCTGAGGCCAAAGGCAGTATTTTCTACGATTGACATCGACCTGGTAAAAGCCCTTTAGATGTATAAACAAAAGACCAAATAGTGGTCTTGTACACCTTTGCCACGTCCGATGATGGATGGCCCAAGATACTCCCGCACCTGGTAGAGAATCTCTCCCCAGAAAAAAAAAAGAGTTTTTTGTCATTTAAACCATCATTGATAAACTGGCAGATACACTGCTAAATATTCAACCTGGATGCCACCTGCCCTTCCTGGGCTCTTCTGGCAGCACAAACCAGGATTCCTAACTTGTCCTGACAACTCAAGTAGACCCTGAGCGTCTGAACTACCTCTAGAGTAGGTAGCGATCTTTCTCCTGCCGACTGTGGATTAGGAGAAAAATAAAAGGCAAGACCGTGTCCTGATTCAAGTGAAAAACTAGAAACCACTTTAGGCAATAAAAATTAATGAGGATGCAACATCACCTTATGATGCGAGCCCAAGAATGGCTCCTTGCATGAAAGAGCTGCCAACTCTGACACTCAAGTTTGTGAAGTGATAGCAACCAAAGAAGCCACCTTCTGAGATAAAAGGACCAACAGAATCCCCCGATTGGTTCAAAAAGTGGCCTCTGCAAGGACAGTCAAGATCAATTCAAGTCCCAAGGACACAAGAATGGCCTGACAGGCTGGACTGTCCAAGTTACATGCTGTATGAGGTATGAAACAAGGAGTGAGAAACAACGGCCCCTGGAAAAAAATGGATAGGGACGATCTCTGACCCTTAACGGTACTTGAGGCCAAACTCCTTTCCTCTACTGATTTGGGAAAGGAAAAAGAAAATCTCCCACCCACATATTTCTGCGGGTGCCACTTCCTGGCTTCACCCCAGGTAAAAAAATATTTTCAAGTCCTGCAATTGAAGTTCCCAGAAGCTGGCTTCCAGGGGCTCAACAATGCTGAGATACAGGACTCAAGACCATCAGGTCCCACTGGACTGGAAGTGTCCAAAGGTGCAACCCCCGCAAGACGCGCTATGTCTGTGTACCAAGCCCTTCCTGTCTTTTGGGTGTGCCTGTGTCCATACACCTATATGTAGAACCCAGATAGTAATTACTATAGCTGCTCTGTGTCCCGTGATGTACTCCAAGAAAAGGATTTTACAGGTAAGCTGTAGGAAAAATCCTATTATTACACTTAAAGTCTGTATACAACCCAGTCGTCATTTGATCTTTGGAAGCTTTGTTTCTTGCAAGAGGCCTTACTCTTGTCTGTGTCTCTATAGCTATATTGGATTCAGAGAAATGTGTTTCAATTGAGTCATTGTTTTGTAATTAACATGATTCATTTACCCTTTGCATACTGCTACATATTCCAGCACGAGCCTAAATCACTACTGTATTTAAAATAAGGATTTTCAACTGCTGTGAATTGCAGTTTGGCTAGCCAGCAAGGCAAGGTCAATGCATTTTTTTTTATTGCGCAGTCCTACGGTAACTAGAAAATAATGCAAACTCTTTTATGTGACACATGTACAGGGTGAGAAAAACAGTGTGGACTGGGGAGACCTTAATTTAGTGTTGCCTTGTCTGGAATATCACAACAACACTTGGACGTGGCTGGATTTTGCCATGGCAGTGAAGAGGGACAGTCGTAAGGCTTTGGTTGCACAGGTAAGATTATCTCTGTTCAAGCTGTAAATAAATGTGTAAATCTGATCAGATTACAACAAACTATGTCTTGCTTTCATTCATTGACAGGCACAGCACTTGACCGTAGGGTTATAGCGCCACCTTCAGGAGTAAGACACTAGGCAGAAAAGAACAAGCACAGCACCGCCTATGGGCAGTCCTAGTTGGTAGTAAACCCCATCTTTGCTATAGGCAGCTCAGTTCTTTCTGTCTAGTTTTAGGAGTAAGACCTAGCTCCCTGCTGGGACCTGTGGATCCATAGCTTTTTTTTTTTCCCACGGAGACCTTCAATCAACAGACAGGCTGGATAATCTAGATCCAATGGTCACCCCAGTCTGGCCAGCATGCACACGTAGACCTTTAGCCACTCGCTTAGCCATAATTCTGAGCCAGAGCTGGCTCGGCTGCGGTGGGTACTGTGTTCCTGGAGGAACAGTTGCTGGTTCCTCGGATAGTGTGGATGATTCCTATGCCACTGTTGTTTTGTATAAAAAGGAGCTGGTGGCCTCACTGATTACATCTATGCTGGAAATTTTAACAATTGAGGATACTCCAGGGGCTGCCAAGGAAGTGGCTTAAAGAATCCTGCGAACAAGATGGTGGAGTCGATCACAGATTCTATGTTTATGGTCACTAGCTCTGCACTTCACCTGGCTTTGGCCACAGCACTTGTGTCTCAGACATTTACTGACTCTCGCGCTGTAATTTGGTTAGTGAGCAGGTATCGCCAGTAGCTGTGGAAGTTGCAGACCAACTGGTCCGTGGCCTCAAGTACATGTGTGATGTGGCTTTGCATCCGGCCCCCTGATTTCCAAGCTCTCTGTTTTGGCGGGGGTGTTACGACCAGTGCTCTGGCTTAAGTTTCAGGATCTATTCAGAAAATGCCGCGACAGTGACTTGTGTCATTCACCAGAGTGCTGTTGGCCTTCCTCATTCTTTGGGGGGCAGAACTGCACATGTTGGCTCTCTCTGCCATTTACATTCTTGGCGTAGACAACTGCCAGGCAGACTACCTCCGTGTCAAGCGTTGAATCAAGGACAGTGGTCTTTACAACCGCATGTGTTTTGTCAGTTATACAGGCGCTGGGGCACGCCGGACATTAATCTGCTGGCCTCCTGTATCCACAGGAAGATGTCAAGGTTCGTGGCTGGAATGAGGGATTGATCCCTTGGCAGATGGGATGGAAGCTCTGGGAGTGCTGTGGAGTCATTACCAACTCATTTACCTTCCCTACTCTCTGGCTTCTCCCTCGCTCTCCCTCTGGTCATTCTGTTAGCTCCTGTTTGGCCTTGGCAACCTTCGTACACCGATATGGTGCAGTTGGGCACGATATTCCTTGGTGGCTCTGCGAGTAGATCTTCTGTTCCTAGAGCTGATCTTCAATAGCCAAGCTTTGACAGCTTGGCTATTGAAGGTCTGGTTTTGGGGGACAGGGGGTTGTCGGGATTGGTGATTCCTACCATATTGAAGGCACAGAAATAGGTGGTGTGTGGCTGCAGAGGTACACCCATGTTCCTTCTCGGTGTCCTGGATTTTGGCTCTTCTTCTAACAGGGCATTGATCAAAAGCTGGCCTTGAGTGCCATTAAGGGCCAGGTATCTTCCATTGCAATCTTCTTTAAACGACTTTTAACCATGCTTTCCATGAATGTACCATTTTTTTTCAAGGAGTTCGGTACTTTGCTCCCCCAGTGCGCTTTCAATTGCTTCCATGGGACCCGAACTTGGTTCTTTGGTTTTTTAGTAGCCTCCCTTTTGAAAATAATTGACAGTTCCTCGTTTACTCTCTACCAGAAGGTTGCCTTTTTAGTTGCCATCACTTCTGTATGTCGCCTGTTGGAGCTGGGGCCTGGCCTTGTAGGCCCACCATGTTGGTTCTTCACAGGGATAGGATGGTTCTACATCCACATCCCTCTATCCTTAAGGTGGTGTCTGATTTTCATCTAATTTAGGTCATTGTCCTTCCTTCCCCTTGTCTGCATCCTTCACATCTCAAGGAGGTGTTACGCTGCTCTCCTTGGATGTGGTCTAAGCAGTTTGGGTATATCTGTCTGCTCTGGCCTCCTTTTTTAGAAGTCAGACTCTTTTTGTGATTGCAGATGGCCCATGGAAAGGCCTGGATTAGGCAGACAGTAGTCGAGGCTTCTGCCATTAAGGGTCGGACTCCCCCTTCCCCATTACAGCACACTCTTTCAGGGCTAGATAGGAAGATATAAAAAAAATGGAAAAGCAGGTTTTTTCCATTTTTTTTCAAAGCGGTGTTTTGTTTTTTTCAATGATAAATAATAAATCTATGACATGGTATTCAAACTATATAACGCGAAGACCTTAATGAAAGATTTCTGAGACTTTATGTAAAGTCCTAAAATTATTGCAAGTTCTTTGCTCAAGATAAGCAAATCCTGGAATATAGTCCAAGTAACACTGTGCTTCTCAATGCAGTTCTCAAACAAAATAAATATGCATTTCTGCCCATAAGGGCACTGCAGGGGAAAGACTCCAGTTTAGCTTGCTTCTGGGCTTTATCTTATACCTTCCACAGTTGGGTAATTGTTGGGATATAGTAGATCAGTAGTCCCCAACCTCTTTGGGACTGGTTTCACGGGTGACAATTTTCCCAGGGACCGGGGGGGGGGTTGACGCTCACGGAGCCCCCCTTTACAGCAAAGCCCCCCCTTTATAAAAGTGTCCTCAGTTCCCCTTCACATTACAGCCCCCCTTTACATTACAGTGCAGTCCCCTTTACAATACAGTCCACTTTACATTAATGTAACGGGGACTGCTCTGTAAAGGGGGCACGGTCATGTAAAGGGGGGGGCACTGTAATGTAAAGGGGACTGCACTGTAAAGGGTTAATGTAATGATTAGTGCAGTGTTCTTTATATTACAGTGCCCCTAGCAACCACAGTTTCCTCCATCACAGTGCCCCTGCAGTCTGCCCCTCCTTTCCTCTCTAACACCACTCTTCTGTATTCTGATATCTGCCTCCCCTGCATAGAACCCCTACCTTTATCAAGACAGAGGCTGTGATCAGTTCGTGTCCTCTCCTGGCTCACTCCTCCGATGTCATCCTATAAGAAGGGGAGGGGACAGGAGGAGTGCTCCATTCTGATCTACAGTTTCTCCTGCCCCCTGCCCTGCTGTTTGGATGACAGTCGGCTGGGTGGGCAAATGACCCGGGAGAGCTCACACAGGCAGCATGGTTGCACAGCAGGAGGTGAGCAGCCGACCGCAGTCTATGATAGGTCTGTGGGCTCCTGCTGTGCAGCCCTGTCAGCAATGGGCCATGGACCGGCACCGATCCGCGGCCCGGGGTTGGGGACCCCTGCAGTAAATAATAGTTTCTGTCCTCTCAGGCTTTAATTGACAGGTAAGATGGTAAATTTGTACAAGGAACAATTTTTTTTTACCCATGGCTTCAAAATTTCTGGAAATGTACATCTCTAACTAGATGTCAGAAGTGCCTCCGGAGCATTCTGACATCAGACCGTGTCTCAAGTTGGTCAGGCGTCTACCTGATCATCTGTGACACCTTTTCTAGGTTTTACAAAGCTGATGTTTTGGCATCTTCAGATATGTGTTTCGGCTGTAAGGTTTTGCTTCTTTGTCTGGGGGGTTCTTGGGTATTGTTGCATGTTCTATTTCTGGTTACTCACTCCTCATTGAGGCACTGCTTTGGGACGTCCTTATGGTCAAGATTAAGAAGTGTTGTGTCTGTCAATGAACTCCATGAAAGGGATTTTACAGTGAGTAACAAAAACCCAATTTTTTTTATTTTTTGTTTTGAAAGGCATTTGTCCATCAACATCAGTCAATCATAAAAGTGTTGTCCAGGTTTCTTTAGGGGAAAAAATCCTTCCTGCTTTTGTAAAGGAAACCAAATTGACTCCCCTGAGCAAGATTCTGTGTTATTATTATTGACATTTTATATGTTTTGCACATAGGGGTTCATTTAAAAAGCGGCACAGCTGTAAAGTAATTAAAAAAAAAAATACAGTTCCCATTTATAGATCACAGCAATGTGTTTTACAAATGTATTCTCCACTCTGATGGCTTTGGGACTTTAAAGGCAATGGAGTGCTTTAAAAATTAATCGTTTTTGAAAAAAAAAAGTTAGGAGATTTTGCTGTTTACCAAATTTAGACCTGTCCACCCCCCAAGCACTTATTTCCTAATTGTACATCACAGGACACATAAGAATACTTGGGTTATGCTGCTACTGTCCAGTGAATTGGTGCTGGCCAAAAAAAGGCAGGAATCCCTGTCTAGGCATAACCCTTCCTAACTCAGCTAATCCTCAATTTTTAGCTACTGTCCTTAGGTGATGGCTGTTCCTCTCTGAAGATTTCTCATGTGAGCTTTGTTCCTATATATCCCCAACACTGATGGGGCAGAGGTGGGTTCTATCCTGATTGTTAAGAACCAAGCCAGCAGAACAAAAGGGTCTGTGCCCCAACCCCGCATTCTAGAATGGAGCAGCACTGGATCCTGCAGGCTGCAATCTTCAGAGTATAGTGTGTTTGATAATCTTGCAGGCCTTATGCACACATGTACTGCTGCGTGAGCCTACACAGAATAGGGATTCCTGGTTGCTCAGCTCTGTCAGCCTGCTCAGCACCAGTTTGCCTCTAACCCTACCTAGCAGCAGTTTCCACTTCCTTAATCAGATAGAAAAAGTGTTGGGACATTGTCTGGGGTGACTGCAACATAGGCGTTCTGGCTTAGACCAAGTCTCCTCTCCTGGTTTGCCGCTTCCCTCAGGCAAATTCACAGGCAATTTTTAACCCTCAGAAAGCAATGGACTTGTGCAAGCAAAAAGGTGGGGAGGAAGAACGATGGGTTGCGCTCCCATATTCCTCAGTTATGTAGGGAGGACCCCCTGCATAATTCATTCTGCAATGGTTTCCCAAATGGACAGCTTAATACCTGCCATATACAGTATCTGGTATTTCCAAAGCTTCAGCAACAAAATTCTCCACTTCCTTCATGTCAAGGGAGGATTTTTCTGCAGCCATATCTGGGCTGCTTAAACAGTTCCCAGGGGTTCTCACTGGTTTGAAGCACCTGTAACACAAACCTGTGCACTCTCCTCCTTCTCCTCCACTTTTGAGAGGGGATGAGGTGTCAGAGAAAAGCAGAAGGGTTGAAAGCTGTGGTCTAGGACTGTCTCAGACACAGAAGACCGCAGTGGGCTTTCTGGTTGATATGATATGTACTAACTTTAAGTTAGCTCCTCCCCTGACCTTGTACTGCTTGTGATATTTGGGTCTAATCCTCATTGTTCACATTTCCCTTCAGCATGACTTTTTGACTATCTATAACCCATGTTAATGAACACACTGTCATTGGCACCTTCTACATAAGAATTTCCCTCAGGTTCTGCTGCCAGACTCCTTAAGGCAATCCTGTGCCCGGGTTCTCCACTCAATATCATAGGAACTTTACTCCTCACTGCGCGGGGAGGTTAGCTACATGGACCTCCTTTATTACACAGGTCTTCATGATCCTCAGACTCTGACCTTCGTTTTGATATATACCCTTCCTCCCTGCATCCAGACATTTTTTCTGCTTTTTGATTCCTTAAAAGATTAGCCTTTGGCACTGGGTCGACTTCTTTCACAAGCTTAGTACTGGAAAAGGTTGCATTGCTCCTTTTCTCAGTTCTGTGCTTTTGTGCTTGTCTCCCCTCTACTTGTGATCTATAGGTGCCCCGGCACTTGCCTGCCTCTCACCACAGATCTTCAGTTATGTGACTGATCTGCAGACCGAGATCTGTTAGCATCTCTAATTCCCTAAAATTTAACAGTTGGGTAAAGAATGTAAGAATGAAACCACCTCCATTTCCCCGACAACCATAGTTCTGCATAGTTCCCCGGTCTTCTTCCTGGTATCCTCTCCTTCTTTTACACTACAGGGAGACAAAGTACCCTGGGGCTGCCTGACACATATTACCTTGCAAACTCACTGCTCTTCCGTGCCTTACAGGGCAGTCCCTGTACAGGATTCCTCTCTACCCTTTCACCCAGCTGGATGGCAATTTTCCCCATTTTTTCCAGTGCTTTTGCCCTCAAGGAATGAGTCCCTCCTTCTCTACTTGAGCCCTTTCTCCCAAAGATGTAGGGGTTCATAGGGTCATCGCCTGTTTTTAATGTTCATAATTCAAAACTGTTCTTTGTTTTTGGACAGGTGGCTGTTTGAGCCTCTATTGATCCATTTCTGCTACAAGACACTAATGCTGTTGACTGTCTTTTTGGGTCAGTTGACCCTCTTGCTCTTTTCTGTGGGCCTGCTGCTGCCGGTTTTTGGTTGTTTTGTTGCCCACCCCTAATTTATTGTTAGGGGGTGTCCTATGGTCTAAGAACCAATTTCTGTGTCCTGTACTGTACTGAAATAGGGCATTTACAGGTACATCACAATTCTTAATTTTTGTTAACTACATGTCCTCAATCTAATGCCCAGCATCACCCTACCTACATCTTTTGAGCACAGGTCTGTGACTGGACAGTAAAAGGAGAAGCAGTAATGCTGCTTAATTTCTATCACTATAGCTCTGCTGTACACAGGGTATGGACTGAGGCTTATGGCATATTCAAGTACTTAACATAGAAAAAATACATTTAAAGGTGTATTCATTTCAGAGCTGCATTAACTTGTGTCTTTTGGCTTTTATATCTGCCTAAAGTTTAGTTTTAAATACTAGTATTATGATGTTCCATCAATCAGCCTCTAAGGGCCTGTTCACATCCTCACACTGTGGTAAGGGCCTCGATGCAATACAGTGCCATTCATGCTGAAAGGAACCCCAACGCACCTTGCCAATGGACTTGCATTGCAGCACATTAAACAGACAGCATATTAAAATGAATGGGCTGCCTTAACATAATGTAAGTTAATGCGCATGCACTAATGCAGTGCAGTGGTGTGAATAGGCCCTGTTCATACAATCATGCTGTGGTACGGGCCTTGGTGCGATGCACTGTCATTCATTTTGAATTGAATCCCAACACATCTTGCCAAGAGACATGCATTGCAACACACCATGAAGCAGCCCACTAAGTTGCAGTGTGCTGCCAAAAATGTTAAAAGCACCTATTTAGTGCATTTGACAGCCTGTTGAAATGAATTGGCTGCCTTAACTTTGCACATGTTAATGCACATGCTCTAATGCAGTACAGAGGTGTGAATGGCCTCTTAGTGGATCATCTTCATCAGCTTAATTGTAGAACATATTTTGTCTTTTTATATGTTAATGATACCAGCTGTTACTGATTAACCTATACTGTGCAGGTCATTAAAGAGAAGCTACGACTGAAACCTGCTGCAGGTGCAGAGACAAAAGGCAAGACTGAGACAAAGACTGACATGAATCAACAGGAGGAGGACGAGAAGGCAAGACTTATCATTGGACTCAGTATGACTGATAAAAATACTGGAAAGAAGTCCATATTTGGCAGGAGGAAATAAACTGTGGACATGTATTAGATGGCCTTTTTGGCTGTATAGCTCAGAGGATTGCTTACTGGAGGTCATGCCCTAAGCATTCGGTCCAAGACAGAAATGTGGGCGAAGTATCTGTGAAAAGATAAGCAGAGTCTTACCGGTGTTGCGGCTACCAGTTTTGCTTTATGGAATAGCTTATAAAATCATTGTGGGGCATTAGTTCTTCCTCTTATAGAAATGCAGTATTCCAAAAGACCTTGCTACAGTTAGGAGACCTAAACATCAAGTCCATATCAACTTGTCTTTTCTCCTCTGTAGGATCCAAATCAGCCCCTTAACTTGGAGTTTTGCATGTCTATCAATTGGGACTGGAAATAGAGTAAATGATCCTGCACGTTGTTCTCCTATCACTATCCTTCCTACTGGAAGTTACTGGAAGGATATTGTGATCCCACCTAAGTTCATTATTTTGCCTAAGTGGATGCCATGCACTTAAAACTAGAATTGTAGAATTTAAAGCTGCCCAATAATGTAGTTTCTTAGAATAATAATCGAGACCCTTTGTTCCTAGGCCTTTAGAAAGCACTGGAGAGATATTGCTGGTTCAGTCTATTTTTATATCATATCTCAGCTGATACAAAAGACGGCCTCATGGTGTAGTAGCTGTCATGGAGGATCAAAAAAGTGCAATTTAAATTTTTAAGGAAGGGTTGAAAGAGTCAAGTACATTCTGTGAATGTTCAATCAGAGGGTAGTAATCCTGAGACAACAGGTCACACAACCAGCAGTATGCCCTGTGATTGTGTCTGTATACATATTGAGGGCAAACATCTGACAAAGAGCAGCTCCTGCCTGAGCACTTGATAGGAACATCAACTGGCACAGTAGAAATGGCACTATGTCTTTAAAGCATATTCTGTACAAACACTGCATTTACTGTTCGTCTTGGTTAACCCTGTTTACTCTAGCAGTACACTGTAAAACGCCTACAAATATGGTAAGTAAAATTGAAACAGACTGCAAGGCTAATTTTAATATCAGTGTGGTGATACAAACTGTTAGAAATAGGCTGTTATGTGATTTCTAACACCAGTGCACCTTATTAGATGCTGAGCTAGGTGTAGGCTTTTCAATTTCAAGTCTACACTTAAAATTCTTGACAAGCCATAAATGAGCTTTAAAACAAGCCTTAAAGTGGATGTAAACCTGATTCATGAAATTTGACCTAAGCACATATATCTGTAGTGTTTTATTATCTCTCTCCAAAGCACTAAGTCCTGTGTGTTTCTGCTGTTTAGTTGCTCTATTATCAGCATGATAACTTCTGACAAGTTCTCTGTCAACCAAGATAAAACCAGCCTGAAATTTGTGTCAAGGGAAGTTGCTATAAATAGATTAGCAGAGAGCTTGACTTGTCACAACACAGCTCTGCACATTCCTTCCTAGCTCTACACATTCTTTCCTTCCTCTGCCTGTGTGGAGAGGGGGGGTGTGCCTTTCCTCCAATCAGCTGTATGCCAAGAATCCACTCCCAGTGCCGAACAGGAGGAAAAAATCTCTAACACAATGTACATTTTCTAAAGAATATATAAAGCGGAAGACAGCAGATATACATGTAAAACTTAGGTAGAGAGATTTGTTTTATCTCTGTGTATCATCTGAGGCTGTTCACTTCACTGGATATAGGAGAGGGTTTACATCCACTTTAAGTAACCCTTCTAGCTGTAGGCACCAGGGAGTAGTTCATCCTGAAAGATAAAAACAGAGACTGAAGTCAGGTTGCTACCCTTTTCTAAACAGCACCTGCTGTTTCTTTGCATTAGAGGGATTTCAAGCTGCCACGTTCCTGTTACCAGAGGAAGCAAAGATGGTACCACATATACGAAAGCAATAGTTAAAAAAAAAGTGTCCGCATCTAAGATGAGCTGCAATTTCAGTGCCTCTCTTGTAAATTTTAGAAATAATTTCTCTGCAGTGCCTGCAGCTACATGGGTCAGTCAGGGTTTTTAGTGCTCCTTTACTGCTTTTTAAGAATACGGAAATATTTGGATGTCTAAACCCTGGCCACATGTTCACTTTAATAAATCAAAGGTTACATATCACTTACATGATTGAAGAGCCTCCCAGAATAACACTGAATGGGGAGCCCATTGCATCAATACATGGTGCAGAAAGCTACGTAGTACAGTAGCTTATGGAAGCCACTCAGAAATTAGCATTTTTCCTAGCGTAGCATTATGGTTTTGTTTGCTGTGGGTTACTGCTCATCACTGCTGCAAACACCATATTACTGTCTTTAAGGTCTGTATGCAATATCCAATTAACTAGCTTCCCTGTGATATTAGATAATATAGTCCAGCAATAAGCACCAAGTAATTGCTACAGATATGATGCTATATAAATGACTTGACCCACCAGATATCCTTTGATGTGAACACAATCCCCTCCACCGATAGACGGGTGGACCCTGATACATGAAGTATAAGCTCCCTGTTTAACCACTCACTTAGAGGCTGCTGCATGTTGCCTTCACTCTTTTTGCCTCACTATTAACACTGTTGCTGCCAGAAGGATCTGTTTCTGACCTCAATAGCTGCAAGCGTTTATGTGACAAATGTCTAATGAACATTAAATGAAAATCGCTTCCTGATTAAATATTTATTTTTCCAGAGATTCATTTGTAATTCTGATATTTCTGATATCATTTTTCTGTTGCTGTTTCTTTGGCTTTTTCCCATAGCCCTTGTGCCCTTATTCCTTTTTTTTATTAACACAGATCTTGGGACTGTATATTTCTGGGGTATCATGCCACCAGTGTGGTGGGCATGGACTTCACTTACCTTTGTAATAATACATTCATGATTATGATGTAAGAGCATTTCCAGAGGTGGTGTAACTTTTTATAAATGTATATATACATATTTATATGCATTGAGGTGGGGCTGGGTGCAGTTGTTGCTGCTACATAGGTGTATAAACTCCTGCTCTCATCTGCAGACATTTGCACTTTTTGGTACGGATTGCTCTCCACCAATGATGATTAAAAATCATATTGTTACTTTTAAACATAAGTGGTTGTTGTGTGTTTATTGTGTGCCTTGTTCTAGAAGAGTCTAATATGAGTGCTAGAATATTATTTGAGTGTACCTGTTACACATACAGTGCCTTGAAAAAGTATTCATACCCCTTTACATTTTCCACACTTTGGCATTTTACAACCAAAAACATAAATGTATTTTATTGGGATTTTATGTGATAGACCAACACAAAGTGGCACATAATTGTGAAGTGGAAGGATAATGATAAATGGTTTTCAACATTTGTTACAGATAAAAGTGTGACGTGCATTTGTATTCAGCCCCCCTGAGTCAATGCTGCAATTACAGCTGCAAGTCTTTTTGGGGGGTGTCTCTACCTGCTTTACACATCTAGTGACATTTTTGCCCATTCTTCTTTGCAAAATAGCTCAAGCTCTGTCAGATCGGATAGAGAGCGCCTATGAAGGAAAATTGTAGTTAGAAGCTACCTGTAGATAATAGAGCTGAAACCCAAGCCACATCCCAGATATGGAGAAAAAGCAGAAAAGGGTGCCCCTGGGATTTTATGGGCAAGGGATATTATCGGATAAAGAAGTATAGAACATGTATAAAAAAGTACAAATTGTATTAATTGGCAAAGATAAAGTTTACATACAACATTGTTAAAACCAAAGGATGATGGTCATATTACAACAATATACAGCTGAATCATGGAGCCAGTCAAGGGAGGGCAGGCGTCTATGAACAGCCATTTTGCCACAGATTCTCAATTGGACTTAGGTCTGGACTTTGACTGGGCCATTCTAACACATGAATATGCTTTAAACTAAACCATTCCATTGTAGCTCTGGCTGTATGTTTTTAGGGTTGTTGTCCTGCTGGAAGACTCAAACAGGTTTTCTTCTAAGATTGACCTGTATTTGGCTCCATCCATCTTCCCATCAACTCTGACCAGCTTCCCTGTCCCCGCTGAAGAAAAGCATCCCCACAACATGATGCTGCCACCATCATGTTTCACGGCATGTATGGTTTGTTCAGGGTGATGTGCAGTGTTCATTTTCCGCCACACAGTGTTTTGCTTTTAGGCCAAAAAGTTACATTTTGATCCAAAGAATTCTTCTTCCGCATGTTTGCTGTGCCCCCCACATGGCTTCTCACAAACTGCAAACGAGACTTTTTATAGCTTTCTTTCAACAATGGTTTTCTTCTTGCCACTCCTGTGGACAGATTATCCCCCCTGAGCTGTGGATCTCCACAGCTCCTCCAGAGTTATTATGGGCCTCTTGGCTGCTTCTCTGATTTAATGCTCTCCTTGCCTGGTCTGTGAGTTTAGGTGGACAAC
Source organism: Aquarana catesbeiana (assembly GCF_042186555.1). Lineage (NCBI taxonomy): Eukaryota > Metazoa > Chordata > Amphibia > Anura > Ranidae > Aquarana > Aquarana catesbeiana. Next base: position 687,076,941 of record NC_133325.1, on the reverse strand, counting down.
CATGTCTAGGTAGGTTTGCAGTTGTGGCATACTCTCCATTTTCAGATGATGGATTGAACAGTGCTCCGTGAGATGTTCAAAGCTTAGCCTATTTTTTTTTTTATAACCTAACCCTTCTTTAAACTTCTCCACAACTTTATCCCTGACCTGTCTAGTGTGTTCCTTGGCCTTCATGATGCTGTTTGTTCACTAAGATTCTCTAACAAACCTCTGAGGGCTTCACAGAACAGCTTTATTTATACTGAGATTAAATTACACACCGATGGACTCTATTTACTAATTAGGTGACTTCTGAAGGTAATTTGGTTCCACTAGATTTTAGTTAGGGGTATCGGATCAAAGGGGGCTGCATACATATGTACACCACACTTTTCAGATATTTATTTGTAAAAAAAAAAAAATTGAAAACCATTTATTATTTTACTTGCCACTTTTGTGTTGGTCTATCACATAAAATCCACATAAAATCCCAATAAACTACATTTACGTTTTTGGCTGTAATATGACAAAATGTAGAAAATATCAAGGGGTATGAATAATATTTCAAGGCACTGTACATCATGGAGGGAGACTGCTTGGACTAAAAGTTCCCAAAGAACAAAGAAAATGTCTGGATTGGGCATCAATTTAACATCTGTGCGTAGATATAGATACGGCCAGATCTATAAAGTCAGTACCAGGGACTTATTTTGCATAAAAGATGATCTTTTTTTTTTAATTCTATCACTTACATTATTGTGAACCAGCAGCATGACAACAACATTGCTTTATTGTGAAAATACTATGCTTCAGGTTCAAACCTACTCTTTCTCAAGTTGGTTGGTGTCTCTTAAATACTGATATGGTCTACACTGAAAAACTTGTCATGATGGCTACTGTTTCCACCAATAGGGCATTCACAGTATCCTTCTACTCCCTCTCCTTTCATATAAACTTGTTTATGAAACAAAAAAATAAAATAAACTTGTATGTTTTGACAGTTATTAAAGTTTGCTGCACTGTGAAGTTTATTCATACCCTGAGAGGCTCAGATCATGCCTGCACATACCACAGCCTGTACAATTATATGGCTATGTTTAAAGTGTAGATCTAGGAAAAACTTTTTTTTTTTTTGGTTTTGGATAGAGTGGGGAAGGGTTTTAACCCTCTATCAAGTTTTGATTTCTTTCTGTGTCGCCATTACGGAGATTGACTTCTCTGTACTGGTGAATAGTGCCACTGAGTGAGAAAGTAGGGGAAATGCTAAATTTTAGAGCTGTCTTTAGAACAAAAGGTAAGGGGAAATCTTCCAAAGAGCACTCCTGTTATTCGGACAACTGTCTGAAAGGGGAATTTTCTTCACTTTGTGAGATTTCCTCTAACCTCATGTTTAATTGCAAAATTCACTTAGTGTCAAATCTAGAGAACCACCTCACGAAGTGGCTACCTCTCCAATGAGGAGAGAAAAGATCAATACCAATTGTCTTCAAAGAGGAAGGATCCCTATTGTGATGCAAACGATAGTGTCTTGATAGGCTGTGGCCCTTAAAACCCTTATAGATGTTCCCTATATGTTCATTAATTCTAGTCTGCAATGCCTGTGTGGCTCTACAAACATATTGAATTCCACATTACAGAAGATAAACCACACCCCTAGTAGAATAGGAAACTAAACTGTCAATTTCGTATAACTTGGATGTACTATTGGAGGTAAAGAATTTTGCCCTGACGGTGTTACTTCCAATAATACCACACATCTTGCCCCTACGGCAAGGGACGAAACCTTTCAGGTTACCAAACATCGAGACCCTAAGGCTGGGTTCACACATGTGCGAACTGAAGCTCCGTTTTCACAGCTAATTGACTAAGTAGTAGTTCAGGGTTTAAGGTCAGTTTTTGATGAGGTCAGGATTTTATCCTGTTCACAAATGAATGACGTGCTATTCAGAAGCGTTCCCATAGAAGTCAGTGGGCCTGAATTCGCACCTGAGCCAGACCGCACTGCTCAGAAATCTGACAGGACTCTTTTTTTTCAATTTGCACTAAATCCGTGCTCTGGCTTCACCGAACATATTTGAACAGGCACAATAGAGAACAATGTTCTTTCACATGTCATGAGAATTGGATGCGATTCAAAACATATCCAATTTGCATATGTGTAGACCTAGCCTAAGGGGCAGTTCAACCACATTTGGGGCCACAAAATCCCTCAAGGTCTTAGCCCTTTGGAAAATTATTTTAGGGTAGTCAGGTAAAACAGGTCCCAAAACTAATTTTTCAATATTTTCCAGTGTTTAGAAAGGAGTTTTTTAACCAAAGTATGATAACTTGAATAAGTGGTGATAAAAGAAAGCTGATAGTAATTTTTAACAACAGGGACACGAGAAGGATTTTGATTAAACAATGAATTACGTTCAAGATTTTGAACTTTGTTGATTACTCGGTCAAGTTCTTGTTCGCCATATTCCTTATCCAGTAATCTTTGAGAACAAGGGATTGTGACTGGAAGTCATCAAGGTTAGAGCTGTTACACCCAATTGTAAGCAATTGTCCCTTCAGGATGGCTTTAAGCCATGAAGGATGGTGGCAACTCCCAAAAGGCATATACCCATTCCAATTGGTGTGTTTGAAGAAAGTAATAACATAACTGTCTTAAAATGGTCAGATCTAAAAAAATGAATTTGTTTCTCACTATATTTGAGAGAAAATGAATACCACACTCATTTTGATTAAGTCCTCAATGAAGGATTTCAGAGAATGACAATCACCCCTCCATAAAAACAGGACGTCATCTATATAACGCATCCAAAACATTGGTTCGGGCGGTGCGTGATCATAAATTATCACCTCCGCCCATCTTGCCATAAATAGATTGGCGAGGCTGGGGGCAAACTTGGCCCCCATAGCCACGCCAGTGTTTTGGAGGTAAAAAATAATTGCGCTCCATAGTAAACTCAATGAGCTGTAGAACAATCCTCTTATGTTAGATTGACAGGGAATCATCTTTAGACAGGCAAAAGATGGCAGCCTCATACCCCCTGTCATGGGAATGATGGAATACAAAGAAGATACATCTGCAGTAACCATTAAGCAGTGGCCATCTGTACTAAGACCTCCCACTTCATTCAACAACTGGGTAGTATGCTTCAGAAAGGCCGTGGTACCAACCATTTTCGCTTTTCTTCTAGGGATTGCTTTTTTGACTTCCCTTTTTATATACAGTATCTGCAGTCTTGTACATACTCTTCCCTGGCCTCGTTATCTGCCTTACCATCGCCACAGGTTAGTTTATACATGCATTCCATTATATACTCTATGATCATTTTGCTAATTGTTGACTAGTTCTGTATTTTGTGCATACACCTCAATCATTGTAGTAGTATGGACATATACATATCTAGATCTGAGAGATCTTACAACAAAGAGGTGGTTCGTTCCGCAATACACATTTATTAATAGGGTTACATAATCTATACAAAGTACACACCCAACATTATTTACAACACAATGTACAGTGTAGGTCTCCTGGCTTACATGGTATTTACAAATTACCCACAACACCCATATTTACAGTACAGTATAAAATACAAGTATATTAGATTACCTGCTAACTTCAGGTCAGCCCATGGTGACTGCTGTCTGTTCCCACACCAAAGAGTGAGTTAGCTTGGTCACAAAAGCATTATATCCCCCCCCTCCTTTCTGTAGTGTGGCTAATATAATTCTCCCTAATTGGTCACTGTACCTAGTAAATGTATATTGGGCACAGCCTGATTGGATGAGTCAAAGAAGGCTGTTGTTTACTACCCAGGGAAGATGTTAACAGGGAGAACAAAAGGCCAACCTTTGAAGTTGAACTAATTACAATAACACCAACACAACACTCAGTATTTTAAATATATTTCCCTCTAACTGAAATATATTTCTCATTGCAATATTTTACAGCAATTAATGGAGATTTCACATAATCCAATAAGGCAACAGATGGCCCCTTGTGGCCAGTTGAAAATATGAGACTCGGCCACACCTAGAATAATGGTTTATGTGCAATCTCCTTCAATATCTGGCACGTTTGACTTTGTCCTCTGAAATGAAATAAAACTCTTTGAGAAGAAAAAAAAAAACTTTTAAACTCTCCATCTCTACAGTTCACACTTCTGGATCCCTGTATTGGTAGTCATCACTTGTTCTGGATGTCATAAGTCCAAAATAGAAATCATGAGAAACGGCACCAAAACAAAACAATAAGGAAAAAAAAAACAAAAAAAAACATGAGGATCCTTGTTCTCAACAGTCCAATAATAACAATAGTCCGATAATAACAGTATGAAAGTCCATAAGGCGAATCTGGTCATGGTGCCCTTGCTTCTGGGACGGCCTTCACTGGTGATTCCAAGTGGATACAGCATACAATAATAGCCTGGGGACCAGCTTTTCCTGGCTTTCTAAGATTATACTTTATTCATGTGGACAAAGGTAGAGAAATAAAAACACAAGTACATTTAAAACATATGCATTCAACTGAATGCTTGTCTGGTAAGTCTGAGCCGTAAGGACCTTTGATTAGAATTGTCATAGATATACTGCGACATACTAATGAGACCCCTTTCCCAGTGACATGTGTAACAATTTGAATGGTTACGCCCTTCAGCCAGGTGTCTGATTTTCATCCCCCCATCTTTCTTCCTCCATTGTCATATGCCTGCAAGTACCTCTGCCCCACCTTCTGTGGAATACCACGTTGTGTGTGCGTGTATGACCCTTCACGTGTTCCAGGGAGTTTTGTTGCCATCGCAACTCACCACTAACTCCTTTTACTGAAACTGTGTTCCGTTCAACCTTGGCTGATGCCAAACCTTTGGGCATATAGCTCCATCCTTGGTTACCGTGTGTAGCTACTGTATGAATCCTGCCTTTAGCAGGCTACGGAAGAGGTCATCACTTTAAGAGTTCTCCGTGCAGATTAGGCAGTGTCGCCTACGCAGACAAAAATAACTTGATTTCAGAATACAGATAAGTGTGATGTCATCAGTCACTAGTGGCTTCAGGAACAATCAAACTAAATTACTCTTAAGTACAATTGTACTATACTCCCTGCTATTTGCCAATCACTATGAGTCTCACCAGTCCCAGTATATCTATATGATATTCACACAATGCTCTTTGAACTTGGTTATGGCACAAAAAAGAAAACTGACCAATAAACAAAAAAAAAAATAATTGATCAATGACCACATATGATGACTGCCCAATATTAGAACTGTAGAGAGGATTGTATGTCACATATACAAAGAAAATAGTCACATGACTGTTGCTAACACCCAGGTGTTACTGTCATAGTTGGTTATAGCTACAATCACATACATTTATTACAATAACAATTATCCAATGTCGAAAGAGAGAAGAAAAACTGTTGGAACTTGGTCCATCCCCAAAATGCTGTAGGGAAGCTTTAATATTCTATATCAACATTTCTAACCATTTTAAATGTTCTCCATATAATGTTCCCCCCTACTCCCCTATTTTTTTTTTATTTGTTTATTTATTTCACCCTAGTGACACCAAACTCAAGAATCACCATACAAAAAATAAATAAATAAATAATACTATAGGAAAGAAAGAAAAATCGTAAACATTAAAAAAAAGAATTAAAAAAAAAAATTACAAATCGTTCTTCCCCCCTTTGTTTTTTTTTTTTTTGTAAAGAAAAAAAAAATTACCGTTAAGAAAAAAGAAGAATAAAAATGAGAGAAAAAAAAATGTAACAAATTAAAAAAAAAAAAAAATTGAATCTGTATTCTGTCAAAAAAAAAAAAAAAAACATTGAAACTGCCTTCAAACATTGTAGCTATTCAAAAGGCAACACCCTCTGTTGGTGGTGATTAACATATTAATTGACTCTCAGTGCAAATCTATTTGCACGTGAATCAGGCCACAAGAACTTGTATTACAGAGAGCAGGATCTCTGTTAAAAAAAAAAAATGTTTAAATGTTTTTCTTTTTAGAATTTAGTTGGGCCTGACTGCAATTAATTGGATTCAAGGCTTCTCCTTAAAACAAAAAAAAAATAAATAAAAATTATGTTTTAAGGTCCTCTGTCTGTGTTTCAAAGTACTTTGTCCAATCTGGGTCCAATCATTTGTCATTGTCTGTGTATTTCTCCTAAAATACAAAACTCAAAAATTAATAACACCTCACTGTACCTCTCTGAGAGGTTCATAATGGACTAAACTCGTAGTGGATGATTGGAACAGACTTTCAGCTGAGATAATGCGTCCATCCACAGTAAGTACAGTCGAAAATGTACAGACACACCCACATATCTGTACTCTGACAAACAAAAAGTTATAGGAAAACCTGGTGTGTTTGTAAGTACTTAAAGTTTACGAAGACAACCTGTAGACATAAAACCTTTACACATATTAACAGCACATGCGTCAATTTGGAAGGACAACCAACACCAGATCTACTGAATCCATAAGATGCCACAAGGTGCAAAGCAATGCATTGTTATGTATTTTCCACGTATTAGAGTGAATGAAACTTCACTCTAAGCCACAGAAAAGGAAAAATTATCAAAACAAAATCCCTACAGTTTCTCAGAGTTATAGGGATGGAGATCTCTTATCTGTGCACAGGTTATTTATTCGCGAATACATATAAACTTGTAAAAAAAAAGTATTAATTTAAACTGGTACCAGTATTGAGCTCATTACACACGAGAAAAATTAATAAAATAATCATAAACAGTACAAAGCATGCGCATTAGTGTGATCACACTTGTTGGCTATAAAAACAATGGTGAGTACACCCCTACAAAAAAAAAAATCTTTCTTTACACATGGACAGTTCATACCCATGCATTCCATCACTCAGACACACACATTCATTTAGATTGAACCCATACATCCTGGATAGAGCTTTGATAAATCGCAAATGAATTGTTATGTGTTTACGCAAACAGGAGAAAGGAAACAAAAAAAAAACAAACAAAAACCAAGAACACCAACCAAAAACAAATACATAAATAATAAATATATAAAATGAAGCAAGAGTAGGCTTCTGTACTAAACACTACTTGTACCCTATACCTTTGAATATTTATGGCAGTCTTCTGATCCTTTGGGGAAGATAAACACCTGTATTACTAATAACCATGTTTGAATACCTAGCCTAATATACATTACCTTAGGTGTATGTATTTATGTATAAATACATTTATATTGATACACCTAATTAATATGTAAATACTTTTTCATGAGCTCCCTGCACCTGGAAAATATAACTTAGACAAAAGTTATTACCCTTTTCCCTTTCTTTCACACAAAGAAAACAAACACTGCCACATTGTTACATTTACATATTTATATTGGTATATGTTCACTGACATTCACCCTTGGATCTGGTGAAAACAAATGACTCAGATCATAGACATCTGAATGACACATTAGATCTGGTATTTCTTTTGCTTTTTCTACATTGCTTATATTTAAGGTTTGTTCACAGTAAGGTGAAGTCCTAGCAGATAGCATAGATAGGTTGGCCCCCCCTCCAGTATTTTCTGCTTGAATGGAACAGATGGTTTTCTGTGGGACCTTAACAATTTGATCAAAAGATTGTTTTATTTCTTTCAGTTCTTTCCTACACTGTACCACATCTGCATGGCATGCTTCATATTTTACCTTAAGAACATGTTGTGATGTTTCCATTATTTTATTGGTATTTTCCCAATTATGAATATGCAACTTCAGTAGTTCAATCTCATTTTCAAGAGAGGTAATTGTGCTAATTAACTTAACCTCTTTCAAAACTGATTTCCTGTGCTGTAATCTGAGATCACTTTCCATGGAATTTACATTCAAAGGGGAGCATGAGGCTATTTGCCTTTGACTAGTACCTGGGGGGCCATGCCTATAGATCTTATCTTTGGAGGCATTGTAATTGTAATGGTGCCTCTTTCTGTTTGAAAAGGTGGCAAATTCTCCTGTAGTGTGACTTGCTAAACAGGTTTTGTTGTTTGTACTCTGGTGATAAGTCTTTGATTTCACAGAATTAGACCTTCTGGCTACATGAAAAAATTTGTGCATACAGTCCATGATGCATTGATATGAATCTCTAAGGGGATTTATAAAAAATCCACATTTAATTTTAAATTTTGGATGGGCATTAGCTATTAGGAGGGTTTTGTACTCTGGGTCCTCTCTGTGTACGTTTCTCCGTTTGCCTACATAGTAAGCTGACCATAGCCTGTTTGCATAAAGAAATGGATTCTCATTATTTTCCTGTTTTGTTCTATACGCTGCTTTTAAGCCTAGGTCAAAGGGATATATTATTTTTAGCAATTCATCTACAGTTTCATTGTAATCTGCTCTTCCTTCTTTAACATGGTCTGGTAGGGAAGACCATGTGTCTAAGTTAACTGTTAATAGTAAAACTTTAACCTGATCTCTGGAGTTGGCAACTCCCAGCAATTTACATCGTTGCAAGACATTATCTGCATGAAATGTTATGTGCACTCCTGGCAACAGTTTGCCAATATAGTTAGCTACAAGTAGCACATTTTCTAAAGACTGTCTGTCCTCCCTATCCATCTTTTGTGCTGTGCTCTCAATTCCTGTTGATATGCATACATACAGGAAACAGCTCTCTTTTTTTTTTTTTAAATAGACTGAACCTTCATGCATAGAAACATTGGGCAACAGCTCTTTTCATCTCCTTCTAATGCATCTGGACTCTTCATGTACCAATTCTATATTATATTTAGCTTTTAACAAAAGTTATGTGTTCCTCGTAGGCTCCCTATTAATTACACACTGTAGAACACAGCTATTTCTTATAGCCCATTTCTATATCGAGCACATAGAGCACCCAATGTTCATTTTTTTAGCATTCAAATGAAAAACCCTTTCAAAGTGTGCCTTTTGTAGATATTGCAACCCCTTGAGATATTGCTGAAAGAGACCACCAAATTTTTCTGTCCCTTCGTGGTCGCCATTTTGTTGACTAGTTCTGTATTTTGTGCATACACCTCAATCATTGTAGTAGTATGGACATATACATATCTAGATCTGAGAGATCTTACAACAAAGAGGTGGTTCGTTCCGCAATACACATTTATTAATAGGGTTACATAATCTATACAAAGTACACACCCAACATTATTTACAACACAATGTACAGTGTAGGTCTCCTGGCTTACATGGTATTTACAAATTACCCACAACACCCATATTTACAGTACAGTATAAAATACAAGTATATTAGATTACGTGCTAACTTCAGGTCAGCCCATGGTGACTGCTGTCTGTTCCCACACCAAAGAGTGAGTTAGCTTGGTCACAAAAGCATTATATCCCCCCCCTCCTTTCTGTAGTGTGGCTAATATAATTCTCCCTAATTGGTCACTGTACCTAGTAAATGTATATTGGGCACAGCCTGATTGGATGAGTCAAAGAAGGCTGTTGTTTACTACCCAGGGAAGATGTTAACAGGGAGAACAAAAGGCCAACCTTTGAAGTTGAACTAATTACAATAACACCAACACAACACTCAGTATTTTAAATATATTTCCCTCTAACTGAAATATATTTCTCATTGCAATATTTTACAGCAATTAATGGAGATTTCACATAATCCAATAAGGCAACATAATTTAACAATGTTTGTTCATTCACCTATTATACTATAGTTGACACCTGAACGGATTATCTAGGGGCGGGGTCCACTGGAGCCCTTGTGGGGTTATAAATGGGTGAGCCAACATGACTGGGATTTTTCATTTCACTCTTTCACCTCACATGGGACAGCTCATTCGGTTGCTGCAAGCCATTGATCCTACTCAGGTAGACATCTTTATCCTCCACATTGAGCACTTCTCTGTGCTTGGTCATGTTTTCTATGTTTCTTATATTCACATTTTTTCACCTTTCAGGGATTGCCTTCACTGACATTCCTTTTCTTTTTTCTTTCTTTTTTAATTACCTATTCTTTATTCATTTTTTTTTTCCATGTTTTCCAAGCATGATATTTGTCCAGCATAGTTTATATCTCCAGCATTGTTCTACTATCCATCAAACTTTCCCCAATTCCCCTCCCCTCCCCTTTCCTCCCTCCCCTTCCCATTAGAAAAATAGTCGCTGTTTATAAACATCCGTGCTGGTTTCCTAATTTTCCTATATTTCACTGCTATACTACACCAATGCCGCGTACACACGATCAGGCATTCCGACAACGAAATCCTGGATATATTTCCGACGGATGTTGTCTCAAACTTGTCTTTCATACACGGTCACACAAATGTTGTCGGAAATTCCAAATGTCAAGAACATGGTGACGTACAATGAACCGAGAAAATTTAAGTTCAATAGCCAGTGCGGCTCTTCTGCTTGATTCAGAGCATGCGTGGAATTTTGTGCGTCGGAATTGTCTACACACGCTCGGAATTTACGACAATGGATTTTGTTGTCGGAAAATTTGAGAACCAGCTCCCAAATTTTTGTTGTCGGAAATTCTGACAACAAATGTCCAATGGAGCCTACACGGTTTGAATTTCCGACAACAAGCCCACATCGAACATTTGTTGTCGGAAATTCCGATCGTGTGTACGCGGCATAAGTCTTGTATTCATTTTTAAACCTTGCCAAAATTCAGTGTTCCCTTCTACTAATATCAATTTAGCTAGAGATTATCTTTCGAATTCATCCCTTTTAATAGTTCACCGCTCTTACTCTAAGTTTAAGCCACTAAGGAGGGGGTGCCCATTCTCACCTGCCATGCTCTCCACATCTTTTCGAATTTCCCCTCTTTATGTAGGTTAGTTTTTCTTTCAATATAGTTTCATTTATTGTATTAATCCATTCACTCGCTGCTGGGGGTTTCCTCGACTGCCATCTCAGTGCTATCAGTTTTCTGGCCTGGAATAAGCACCTTAATATTGTGACTGTCATACTCTGACCCTCACCTAGTTTCTCCCTATAGCCCAACACACAGAGCTTAACCTCCTGACCCAAGGATGTCCCAAAGATCCCATTTAGGATATCCAAGACCCCCTCCCAATAACGAAACAACGGCATCTCCACATCATGTGTATGAGGTCCCCCGTTTCCTGGCATTTGAGGCATTTCGCATCCAGTCTCCTGCCATACCTGAATAACTTCTCGGGGGTGTAATAAGCTCTGTGTATCAACTAGGGATGGGCTTTATGTTCGGGTTGAACATGAGTTCGACTCGAACACTGGCTGTTCGCCGAATACCAAACAATTTGGGGTGTTTGCGGCAAATTCGAAAGCCGCAGAACACCCTTTAAAAGTCTATGGGAGAAATCAAAAGTGCTAATTTTAAAGGTTAATATGCAAGGTATTGTCATAAAAAGTGTTTGGGGACCTGGGTCCTGCCCCAGGGGACATGTATCAATGCAAAAAAAAGTTTTTTTTGCATTGATTTTAATAATGTTTAAAGTGAAAGAATAAAAGTGTAATATTCCTTTAAATTTCGTACCTGGGGGGTGTGTATAAAGTATGCCTGTAAAGTGGCACGTTTCCCGTGTTTAGAACAGTCTCCTGTCTCTCATGTTTCCCATGTTTTGACAGAAAAATGACATTTCTAAAGGAAAAAAAAGACATTTAACCGCTTGCCAACCACCTCACACAGATATACTGTGGCAGAAGGGCTCGTACAGGCAGAATCGCGTGCCTGTACGTTCCCCTTTAAGAGGCGGCCAGCGGGCGTGCCCGTGGCAAGCTCCGTGATTCGGATCGTGGGTCCTGCAGACTCGATCGCCATGGGGATACCCGCGATCGCCTCACGGGGAGACAGAACGGGGAGATGCTAATGTAAACAAGCATCTCCCAATTCTGCCTCGTGACAGTGTCACTGATCTCTGCTCCCTGTCACCGGAGCAGAGATCAGTGACGTGTCACACACAGCCATGCCCCCCACAGTTAGAAACACGCCCCTAGGACACACTTAACCCCTACACTGCCAGTGTCATTTACACAGGAATCAGTGCATTTGTATAGCACTGATTGCTGTATAAATGACAATGGTCACAAAAATGTGTAAAAAATGTCCGATGTGTCCGCCATAATGTTGCAGTAACGATAAAAATCACTGATTGCCGCCATTTAAAAAAAAAAAATTATTAACCACTAGGCGTCCGCGCCATAGCCGAAAGACGGCTACAGCGTGGACTCCAATTGCCGGGAGGGCGTCCCTGGACGTCCTACTGTTTACTTCCGCGTTGCGCGCTCCCGCGGGCGTGCATCGGGGAAGTTTTGTGCTGGCCGTGTCCCTTGGACACAGCCAGTCACAGATCGTCGTAAACGGCCAATGACAGCGGCCGTTTACAGTGCGATCGGCGGTGCCAATGAGAGAGGATCTCATATGTAAACATATGAGATCCTCTCTCATCGCCGGCTCTCCCTCCTCACACAGAGATAGCGTGTGAGGAGGGAGAGCGAACCGCTGCAGCGGTAAGTGAAAAAAAAGTGTCAGCACTGTTATCTGTCCCTGCCATCTGTCCTGCTGTCATGTCCCTGCCATCTGTCCCCAGTGTCTCGTATAAGTGCCATCTGTCATCAGTGCCACCTGTCAGTGTCACGTGTCATCAGTGCCACATATTAGTGCCATCTGTCATCAGTGCCACATATTAGTGCCATCATCAGTGCCACGTATTAGTGCCATCTGTCATCAGTGCCACATCAGTGTCAGTGCCACGTATCAGTGCCACGTCAGTGTCACATGTCATTGTCCTGGTTCTCCAGGGCCTTCAAAAGTGTAATAGGTAGTCAACAAATTAGATGTGTAATTTATGCTCCTAGAACACCTGATGGTGCTCCCTGCATGTTGGGTCTCTGTATGTGGCCAGGCTGTGAAAAAGTTCCACACATGTGGTATCATAATACTCAGGAGTAGCAGAATGTATTTTGTGGTGTTATTTGTGGTATATACATGCCATGTGAGAGAAATAACCTATTACAATGACAATTTTGTGGGGAAAAAAAAAATCTTCATTTTGCAAAGAATTGTTGGAAAAAATGACAACATCAAAAACCTCACCATGCATCTTACTAAATACCTTGGAATGTCTACTTTCAAAAAAGGGGTCATTTGGGGGGTATTTGTATTTTCCTGACTTGTTCGGGTCGCAAGAATTGAGATAGGCCACCAGTACATCAGGTGTGATCAATTTTTTATGATTTGCACCATAACTTGTAGACTCTCTACTTTCACAAAGACCAAATAATATCCACTAATTTGCAAAATTTTGTCACAGAAACAAAGAAAAATGCGTTTTTTTTTCCCAAAATTTTCGGTCTTTTTTTATTTATAGCGCAAAAAATAAAAAACCCAGAGGTGATCAAATACCACCAAAATAAAGCTCTATTTGTATGAAAAAAAGGACAAAAAATTCATTTGGGTACAGTATTGTATGACTGAGTAATTGTCATTCAAAGTGTGAGAGCGCTGAAAGCTGAACATTGGTTTGGTCACGAGGGGGGTTTAAGTGCCCAGTTGTCAAGTGGTTAATAAAAATTCCATAAAACTATCCCCTATTTTGTAAACGCTATAACTTTTGCACAAACCGATCAATAATCGCGATTTTTTTTTTTTTTTTACCAAAAATATGTAGAAGAATTTGTATCGGCCTAAACTGAGGAAAAAAATTGTGTCTGTGTGTGTATGTGTGTGTGTATATATATATATATATATATATATATATATATATATATATATATATATATATACACACATATACATATATTTATTATAGCAAAAAGTAAAAAAATAATGCTTTTTTTCGAAATTGTCGCTTTTTTGTGTTTATAGAGCAAAAAATAAAAACCACAGGGGTGATCAAATACCACCAAAAGGAAGTTCTATTTGTGGGAAAAAAAAGGACATCAATTGTGTTTGGGAGCCACGTCACACGACCGCGCAATTGTCAGTTAAAGCGACGTAGTGCCGAATCGCAAAAAGTGCTCTGGTCAGGAAGGGGGTAAATTCTTCCGGGGCTGAAGTGGTTAAAACTACTCGCGGCTATAATAAATTGTCGGTCCGGCAATACACATAAAAGTTCATTGATAAAAACGGCATGGGATTCCCCCACAGGGGAACCCCGAACCAAAATTAAAAAAAAAAAAAAATTGCGTGGGGTTCCCCCTAAATTCCATACCAGGCCCTTCAGGTCTGGTACGGATATTAAGGGGAACCCCGCGCCAAAACTTCTTTAAAAAATGGCGTGGGGGTCCCCCTCAAAATCCATACCAGGTCTGGTATGGATTTTAAGGGGAACCCTGCGCCAAAATTAAAAAAAAAGGCATGGGGTCCCCCCAAAAATCCATAGCAGACCCTTATCCGGGCACGCAACCTGGTAGGCCGCAGGAAAAGAGGGGGAGACGAGAGAGCGCCCCCACTCCTGAACCGCACCAGGCCACATGCCCTCAACATTGGGAGGGTGCTTTGGGGTAGCCCCCCAAAGCACTTTGTCCCCATGTTGATGGGGAGAAGGGCCTCATCCCCACAACCCTTGCCCGGTGGTTGTGGGGGTCTGCGGGCGTGGGCTTATTGGAATCTGGAAGCCCCCTTTAACAAGGGGACCCCCAGATCCTGCCCCCCCCCCCCCGTTTGAAATGGTAACGGGTACATTGTACCCATACCATTTCACAAAAAAAGTGTGAAAATGGTAAAAAAAAAAAAAAACACACACCGTGGGAGAAGTCCTTTATTAAAACATGAAAAATTAAAACTGTCCCACGTAGTCCATTCACCTCCACTGACGGACCGAAAAAAAATAAAGAAGATCTGCCTCCATGGGAGGCACACGCCATATGAGGCGTCCTCGCAGGTGACAGCTCTTTTAAAACTTTGGGGGGGACCACATGGTGTTGTCGCCGGGTGACCCCGCCCCCCTCTGACTCCTGGGGACTTCCCTATGGCTTCCCCCGAAGCGTCAGAGGGGGGCAGGGCCATGAGAAAGCGCCCCCCCTTCTTTTCCTGTGGCCTGCCAGGTTGCGTGCTCGGATAAGGGTCTGGTATGGATTTTGAGGGGGACCCCCCCCCCCGCGCCATTTTTTTTTTTTTTTTTTGCGCGGGGTTCTCCTTAATATCCATACCAGACCTGACGGGCCTGGTGTAGAATTTAGGGGGAACTCCACGCATTATTTATTTATTTTTTTTCATTTTGGTTCGGGGTTCCCCAGTGGGGGAATCTTATGCCGTTTTTATCAATGAACTTTTATGTGTATTGCCGGACCGATAATTCATTATAGCCGCGAGTAGTTTTAAATTATTTTTTTTCCTTTAGAAATGTCATTTTGCTGTCAGACTGTTCTAAACACGGGAAATATGCGCCACTTTACAGGCATACTATAGACAACCCCCAGGTACGAAATTTAAAGGAATATTACACTTTTATTGTTTCACTTTAAGCATTATTAAAATCACTGCTCCGGAAAAAACGCTGTTTTTAAACTTTTTTTTTTGCATTGAAACATGTCTCCTGGGGCAGGACCCAGGTCCCCAAACACTTTTTAAGACAATACCATGCATATAAGCCTTTAAAATTAGCACTTTTGATTTTTCATGTTCGTGTCCCATAGACTTTAACGGTGTTCGAACAAATTTTCTGCTTGTTCGCATGTTCTGGTGCGAACCGAACGGGGGGGTGTTCGGCCCATCCCTAGTATCAACATTAAGTGTGAAATCTTCTGTGAGGGTGATACTGATATCTTAGGGCCCATCTCCAATATTCTCTTCCACTGTTCTTCTGTTATTTCTCCAATATCCACTTCCCATCTCTCCCTTTTGTTATCACAGAGATCCCGCCTAGACGTATCTCCTTTACGAAGCTGACCATATATTTCAGAAATATGAGGTTGTCTCCGTTTTAAATAACTTTTGAAAAAATGGGATTTTACTCCATATTAATACTTGGGCCTTAAATTGGGCTTCTAAAGCGTGCATAATCTGTAAGTATCTGTAGAATGAGTGATATGGTATGTTATATTCCCTTTTTAATTCCAAGAAAGTTTTTAAAACGTTCCCTTCGTATAACTGACTCCGTCTATTTATACCCTGCATTTCCCACTCTTTAACCTTTCCTATTGGCAACAGTTCCTGTAAATTCTTATTGTTTGGGGGGGGGGGTGTATTCTAGTATCCCTGAGTAACCCATCAGTTTCTTAGTTGTTTTCCACACTTTTATTATCATTTTTATTGTCGCATTGTTATAACAAAAAGATTCTGCCTCCAGCGCTTCCACTAAAGTGTTATGCAATGCTCCTGATAGAATTATTCCCCCATTTATACCTCTTACTCCCATGTTATCTCCTCCCATTAACTGTTGTAGCTGTGCGGCCAGGTAGTAGCTCTCTGGATGTAGATGTAGCAGGGTACACCTGCTTCCATTGGCTTTCCTCAGAGGAGGTTGATTCCGTGGGACATTATCTGCTTGGTGATATGTCTCACTCCATGCTCCCTTTCCTGCTATTTAGCATTGAGGAAGTATCACACTGCTGCTGCTCCTGCTTTGCAAAAAGCCATGTGAACCTCCAATCTCCAGTCTGTTTTATTGCCCCTCTACAGTGACTTTAGTCACTTTTAGCCACAAGACCCTCACCAGTTACCAGCTTCTGTTTTTTCTTGCTTTGTAAGCAGAGCTTAGTTTCATTGCTGCAACATTATCTGTGTCTAATTACAGATGGGACTGTCCAGCTGCAATGGGTGACCCCAGCTCACATGGTTCTGGGCCTGTTTACTCTGTTTCTTTGGAATAATCAGGGCAATAAGGAGTCCTCCTTAACTGTGCCTTATCATCTGGGACCTGATCTCTCCATGGCCCGGCCACCAGTTGCAATTAATATTTGTGACTCAGATTCGGGGTCCCCACAGTCTCTCCCTAATTAGATTGCTTTTGAGGAGTTGCAGTCTTTTGCCATTTCTTCAGACATACAAGAGACTATCGACCATTGTTTATGCAGTATGTACTTCACATCTGAAGAATTAGCTCGCTTTCTCCAGTCTCAGTGGCGTGGTCAACGTGGTGTTGACCAACCCCAAATAATTTTTTTCCCCATGCAAAACTGCATATAATGGCAATAGTGGTGCCGTTAAAGTGGTTGTATACCTTTTTTTTTTTTTTTACTTTTACCTACAGGTAAGCCTATAATAAGGCTTACCTGTAGGTAAAAAAAATATCTCCTAAACCTGTACCGTTTAGGAGATATTCCCCTCGCAATGAGCCGCTGACTGCAGCGGCGCATGCGCACAGGGGATTCTCGGCAGACAGCCCGGCAAACTCCGGAGCTTGCCGGACAGAAGTGACGACATCGCAGCTCTGACCACTCACAGCGCCGGAGCCGCGATACCCGGAAGACACGCCAAGGGGAAATGTCAGCTCCCTCGGCGTGGACCGTGTGAGATGCCGGCGCCTCGTTCTAAGGTAAGTATCTCATTATGAGCTAGTATGCGATGCATACTAACTCATTATGCCTTTTCCCTTGCAGGTGTAGAAAAAAAAAAAATGCGGATATACAACCGCTTTAACTATCGAGCAACTAGCAAATTTGAGTAACAATATCATATGAAGAATAATAGAACTCAAACTTTAAACCTTTAAAGAACTATGTTTATTTTAACGTTAAACTTGACTCAAGATAACCCCACCACCACCAACATTATAATTACCTCACCCTGCATATATTTACCCCACAACTCCTTACCCTTTTATAATTGCCCCACAACAACCCCTCCCATTAAAATGCCCTCACACATCCTCCTCTGTTACATATAATATCCGTGCAACCCCCCCCCATTATTATTGCCCTGCAACCTTCCCTCCCCCATTAAAAGTACCCTGGACCCCCTCCCTAATTATAACTACCCCACATTACATTTAATTACTCCACCCCCCACACACACACACTTCATAGTTCTAATTACTCCACAACCTCCCCCCTATATAATTACCCCAGAGTATTTCCCCCATTACAATTACATACACCCCCATCATGAATTCTCCACACTATTACTATACCGTAATTACCCCATGGTACTTCCCCCTGCCCCATCACATTAAAATGACCCTGTAATTCCACCGCATTATAATTACCCCACATTTCCCCGGCCTGTTATGTTTGCCCCCACATTATAACACCTCACATATCCTCTGTTACATAGAATTCCCCTGCAGCCACCCCACTTTCAATTATAATTCTCTTGCAGCCCCCCCTTCATTTATATTTACCCTTCCTCCCCCCACAATTATAGCCTCTCTGTCACTCCCCCTTCAATTATAATTACCCTCCCCTACACAATTAGAATTCCCCCGTAGCCCTGCACCCCAGAATCTCATATTGCATACAATTTCCCTGCACCCGTCCCCAGGAGGTTCTCTAACCTCCCTTGGCCACCATCACTCCGTCTAGCTCCGGCTAGTAAACAACCGCCCATTACCCGGACAACCGGGGAGCACATGCCGCGTAATGATGTGATGAACTACGTCCTGGAGGAGGAGCAAGCCAGGCTTGTCCTGCAATGGGGGGAGGGGAGGCAGGACAGACATAGGACTGACCATTAATTTTCTCCCTCCTCAGAGGTCTCCGTTCCTCCTCCGGTGTTGTCACCTCTTTCCAGTCATATCCCAGAAACCTGGTGCTGCAGGGACACCCGGGTGCGACCCCACTGTCCAGCATTATGTCTTTCACAGATCTCACAGCTGCAAAGACCATTCTATTACACCCACTCTTCAAGATATTCCTCTGTGTATTGGAGGCACCCTGAACGACCCTTGACCCACTCTAAGTGCTTGCTGGATCTGTTCCTTTTCAGAGAAGGGATTTTGTCTATACCCACAGCGGATTTGCCAGTGCCCCAACTTAACAGAGAAACTACTAGGCCAGTAAAAGGGTGTTCCTATTTTCAAGGATTCCACTGACCAACAGGTAGAATTTTTCCTTAAATCCCAGTTCCTGCTGACACCTTGCCCTTCACCCTATTCTGTCGGCAAGTCTAATATGTCCAACTGTAGTAGAATGAATTAAATTCTCCAAAAGGTATCTCGCCACTGCAGTGTTGGCTCCTTCCTAATAGAGCACGTGAAACAGATGAATGGAGGCTTATGCTTCAGCTGTGACAGCTTGCTGGACAGTTTTTAGCTTGTCTTGTATGGGCCTGCTATCCATACAGATGTGCAGAGCACTGTGATTAAAGTGCTGAGGAGCAGGCAATAGGATTGACTTACTAAAACTGAAGAGTGCAAAATCTGGTGCAGCTGTGCACGGTAGCCAATCAGCTTCTAACTTCAGCTTGTTCAGTTACGCTTTGACAGAAAAACCTGAAAGCTGGTTTATATGAAGAGTTGCACCAAGTTTTGCACTCTCCAGTTTGAGTAAATCAACTCCATAGTATCTAAGGAGTGCCTAACTCACTTGGTCTTTTGAGAGATGATGTCTCTTCGGCCCATCCCTTGGAATTATTAGGATATTGCTGAAGGTCAGAACGTTGCCTGCCCCAGCATTAGAAGTCTAAGGAAAGGTTGGCTAATACTCATCCCTCTCATTCACCTACAGTGTGTGTGTGTGTGTATCATCACAGGTGTTATATACAAACAGTCTGCTACTTTTGTTGGCTCTTCCTGGTTTCCATCTGGTTAACTTCCTGGTTCTAAACACCTTACATCAAATCTCCCTGGAGGGGCCTGTTCACCATTGACCTCCTGGAAGGTTGCCACCTGCTGGTGGCTTATTGATATGCTTTTCAATACCTTGTACATGTGAGTACATGTTTTAATAAATAGTACATTTGGGTAGCAGCCCTTTTCTCTCCTTCTTTCCATTTATACATGGTTCGCTGGTGGGAGCCTTCCCAGATCTTGCTTGGAAAAGAGACTGCTGACGCTGCCATAATGTGAACTTCATACCTCAGCGTTTTTATATGGACATTTCTCAAGAACAGTAATACGCTTTTTTAAAAATTCCATTTACCATTTTATGTTTTCATTTTTGGCAGTTGCACTAATGCCCCACCTTTCCTTTCGCCTGGGTACGTTTAGGGCATTAATGCCCTTTGCGATTTTTTTCAGTGACCAGCTTCATGCTTATTGTCTGTGGTTTGGTGCGCTCTCCCATGCTGAGTCATTCCTCTCAGGTTTTGTAATCATTTTTTTCTTGGTCCTTGGGCAGCAGGCTTGGTTCTACGTCTTCTTTTTCAAATCCTTTTTTTAGGTTCCCCTCTAACTAGGTAGAGGATTCTACCTGAGAATCTCCTGCATCTGGAGATGACTCATACAGTGCATCTGGAAAGTATTCAAAGTGCTTCACTTTTTCACATTTTGATATGTTACATCCTTTTTCCAAAATGGATTAAATTCATCATTTTCCTTAAAATTCTAAAAACAATACCCCATAATGACAACGTGAAAAGTTTGAAATATTTGCAAATTTATTAAAAAATCACATGTACATAAGTTTTCACAGCCTTGTTCAATACTTTGTTGAAGCACCTTTGGCACCAATTACAGCCTCAAGTCTTTTTCAGTATGATGCTACAAGCTTGCCACACCTATTTTTGGGCAATTTCTCCCATTCTTCTTTGGAGGACCTCTCAAGCTCCATCATGTAGAGGGTGGGTGCACAGCCATTTTCAGATCTCTCTAAAGATGTTCAACCGGGAAGAGGCCCTACAGGCGGTCCCTCTGTGCTCATTAAATGCTGCTCAAAAACTATCTCAGCTGTATATACTCTCTAGAGTACATTATACACCTGCTAGACTAGTCCGTATGGGGGTTGGTACAGATCCCACATGTATGAGATGTTGTAGAGACCACGGTGATCTTATTCATCTCCTTTGGAGATGCCCCAAACTTCACCTATATTGGAAGACTGTCCTAGACACCATTAATATGGTCTTTCAGATACAGATACCATTAGATCCTAAACCATGCCCGCTGGGGATAATAGATGACCTATTCACAGGTGATATCCTTAAGCAAGCCATTAGCAGAGCTTTATTTCAAGCGCGTATGCTAATCCTTAGACATTGGAAATCTGAAGACCCTCCTACACTGCAGGAGTGGATTACTCAAATGGGGAACACTATCAGTTTGGAAAAAATTATCTATCAACACGGGAACATCCAAAAAATATGAAAAACTTTGGGCTCCATGGCTAGGTGTTCCTGGGCTTGCGCCAGTAGATCTGGTGATTGACCGCTTGTTTCAGAGGGTCTGATGAATACACTGCGATAAACACATAGCAATAGGCGAACTTACTAAGATTTACTGAAGATACAGGTGCACAGGTAGAGGATTAATAGGAGTGACTATGTATTTTGATGCATTTTATAGGAGGTGGGTGAGGGAGAGATGTTGCAATATTTGCTGTTTACATGTCTGAATGAACCGCTACTTTGCATAGCGATATGTGTGTTCCAGAACTGTATGTAATAATTTTTGCAGAAATAAAAACCTTTTTGTTTGAGAAAAAAAAAAAATTGTTCAACCGGGTTCAAGTCTGGACTCTGGCTGGGCCACTCAAGGACATTCACAGAGTTGTCCCGTAGCCACTCCTTTGTCATCTTGGCTGTGTGCTTAGGGTCATTGTCCTGTTGGAAGATTAACCTTTGCCCCAGTGTGAGGTCCAGAGCGCTCTGGAGCAGATTTTCACCAAGGATGTCTCCGTACATTGCTGCATTCCTCTTTCCCTCGATCCTGACTAGTCTCCCAGTTCCTGCCACTGAAAAAAAATCCCCACAGCATGATGCTGCCACCACCATGTTTCACTGTAGGGATGGTATTGGCCAGGTGATGAGAAGTATCTGGTTTCCTCCAGACTTGACACTTGCCATTCAGGCCAAAGAGTTCAATCTTCGTTTTATCAGACCAGAGAATTTTATTTCTCATGGTCTGAAAGTCCTTTAGGTGCCTTTTTGCAAACTCCAGGTGGGCTGTCGTGGCTTTTACTCCATCTGGCCACTCTATCATACAGGCCTGATTGGTGGAGTGCTGCAAAGATGGTTGTTCTTCTGGAAGGTTCTCCTCTCACCACAGAGAAATGCTGGGGCTCTGTCAGAGTGGCCATCGGGTTCTTGGTTACCTCCCTGACTAAGGAACTTCTCCCCCGATCACTCAGTTTGGCTGGGTGGCCCACTCTAGGAAGAGTCCTGGTGGTTCCAGACCTCTTCCGTTTACGGATGATGCAGGCCACTGTGCTCATTGGGACCTTCAATGCTGCAGAAATTGTTCTGTACCCTTCCCCAGATCTGTGCCTTGATACAGTCCTGTCTCGGAGGTCTATAGACAATTCCTTGGACTTTTTGGTTTGGTTTGGTGCTCTGACATACACTGTTAAATGTGGGACCTTATATAGAAAGGTGTGTGCCTTTCCAAATCATGTCCAATCAACTGCATTTAGCACAGGTGGACTCCAATCAAGTTGTAGAATCATTTCAAGGATAAGTGGAAACAGGATGCACTTGAGCTCAATTTTGAGTGTCATGGCAAAGGCTGTAAATTCTTATGTACATGTGATTTTTTTTTTTTTGTTTATTTTTTATTAAATTTGCAAAGATTTCAAACAACCTTTTTTCATGTTGTCATTATGGGGTATTGTTTGTAGAATTTTGAGGGAAATAATGAATTTAATCTATTTTGGAATAAGGTTGTAACATAACAAAATGTGTAAAAAGTCAAATACTTTCCGGATGCGCTGTAGAAGTCTAAGGGGGTCAAAAGTGCAGACACACAATTGAAAGGAAAATTTCAGTCAGAGGCAAACTGATACAGGTAAGTAGGTGGGTGGGGAGGGAGTGGGGGGGTTGTTTTAGGTTGGAGGATAGGCAAAGTAATAACTTTACTTTCTCTGAAAGTACAGTTATCCTTTAATCTGAGCCATTTAACCACTTGCCAACCGCCGCATGCACATATACGTCGGCAGAATGTCGCGGCTGTGCAAATGGGCGTACCTGTACGTCCCTTTGAATTTGCCGCCCTGTGGTCGCGTGCGCGCTAGCTCTGTGAGTGGGAACCCGCGATCGTCTCACGGAGCTGAAGAATGGAGAGATGCTAATGTAAACAAGCATCTCCCCCTCCTGCCTAGTGACACTGTCACTGATCATAGCTCCCTGTGATTGGGTGCAGTGATCAGTGATGTGTCACTCATAGCCACGCCCCCTAACAGAATCACTCCCTAGGACACAATTAACCCCTTCCTAGCCAGCTAGTGGTTAACCCCTTCACTTCCAGTGTAATTTTTACAATAATCAGTGCAATTTTAGAGCACTGATCGCTGTAAAAATGACAATGGTCCCAAAAATGTGTCAAAATTGTCCGATGTGTCCGCCATAATGTCGCAGTCACGATAAAAATCACAGATCGCCACCATTACTAGTAAAAAAAAAATTATTAATAAAAATGCCATAAAACTAACCCCTATTTTGTAGACCCTATAACTTTTGCGCAAACCAATCAATAAACGCTTATTGCGATTTTTTTTTTTTTTTTACCAAAAATATGTAGAAGAATACGTATTGGCCTAAACTGAGGAAAAAATTTTTTTTTATATATTTTTTGGGGATATTTATTATAGCAAAAAGTAAAAAATAATGCGTTTTTTTCAAAAATCGCTCTATTTTTGTTTATAGCGCAAATACCACCAAAAGAAAGCTCTATTTGTGGCAAAAAAAAGGACGTCAATTTTGTTTGGGAGCCACGTCTCCTGTCAGTTAAAGCAACGCAGTGCCGAATCGCAAAAAGTGCTCTGGTCTTTGGCCAGCCAAATGGTCCGGGGCTTAAGTGGTTAAAGCTAAACTTGGGAGACAAAAAGATTTACCCATGCAGTGGGTCCTGTTCCTTTCTTTGCACTCTCATCTACTTCCTGATTCCCAGGAATATTGATGGTCCCATGTTAGGACTCATGTCCCTTGTCCTTTGTAAAACGTGTACAATACTATTTCCATTGTAGGTGTCACAGGAGGGGTGTTGTCGTATTCATGTTACAGATGCATCTCTCAAAAAGGATCACCATTCCCACTTTTGCAACTACATGTCTGAGGCCTCCATGCTTGCCCCAACAGGGAAAAAATGTACATTTGCACCCTGCCTCTCAAGTACCATGCATTAAAGGCTTCCTGGATAGTTGGTGTGGCCACGTATATTTCTCTATGCTGCTACATGATGAACCTGCCTCTCTGCTCTCTTCCCAAACTTTTGACAGGTGTGAAAAAATGCTGTAAATGAATAACGCTTTCAAAAATAGAAGTGTTGATAGTTTATTCTTAATCAATTAACAACATTGAAAGTGAATGAACAGAAGAGAAATCCAAGTCAAATCAATATTTGGTGTGACCACCCATTGCCTTCAAAACAGCATAAATTCTTCTAGGTACATTTGCACACAGTTTTTAAGGGGACTCTGCAGGTAGGTTGTTCCAGACATCTTGGAGAACTAACCACTGACCATTTGTGGATGTAGGCTGCCTCAAATCCTTTTGTCTCTTCATGTAATCCCAGACAGGCTCGGTGAAGTTGAGATCAGGACTCTGTGGGGGCCAAATCAGCATTTCCAGGACACACCTTGTTCTTTACGCTGAAGATAGTTCTTAATAACATTGTCTGTATATTTGGGCTTGTTGTCCTGTTGCAGAATAAATTTTGGACCAATCACACACCACCCTGATGGTATGCCATGATGGATCAGTATCTGAAAGCAAAGAAAAGCAGCGCTGGTCTTGAGTCCCTCTGCATAAACCTCCTAAAACGAATAAATATTGTGCCTTAAGGGCCGTACACACGATCTGACTTTTTGACAACAAACATGCAAATTAGTTGTTTTGGAGCAACATCCGACCGTGTGTATGCTCCATCGGACAAACTTTTTCTGTTTCCATCGGACGTTTGTTGGCTGTGCGAACGGACAAACTTTCCCGCAACAAAAGTCCGATGGAGCAAAGTCCGATCGTGTGTACACAAAAGCATCGGACTTTTGTACAAACTACAGTACACAGCTGCGAGAATGTTTCCAGCGTGATCAGATCGCGCTGGTTCTCGGCGACAGTGTACTGTACATCTCGCGCTGGCTGCAATAGGAAAAATGATTTTCCTACTGCGGCGAGCGCGAGAGGGAATTCCCCTCTGAGTGAATACCAGGCCCTTCGGTCTGGTATGGATTTTAAGGGGAACCCCCTACGCCGAAAAAACGGCGTGGGGGTCCCCCCCAATTCATACCAGACCCTTATCCGAGCACGCAGTCCGGCCAGTCAGGAAAGGGGGTGGGGACAAGCGAGTGCCCCCCCTCCTGAGCTGTACCAGACCGCATGCCCTCAACATGGGGGGTGCCCTGTGGCCCCCCCACCCCAAAGCACCTTGTCCCCATGTTGATGAGGACAAGGGCCTCTTTCCGACAACCCTGGCTGGTGGTTGTCGGGGTCTGCGGGCAGGGGGGCTTATCGGAATCTGGAAGCCCCTTTAACAAGGGTGCCCCCAGATCCCGGCCCCCCACCCTTTGTGAATGAGTATGGGGTACAACGTACCCCTACCCATTCACCTAGGGAAAAAATTGTCAATAATAAAACACACTACGCAGGTTTTAAAATTAATTTATTAGGCAGCTCCGGGGTCTTCTTCCGACTCCGGGGGTCTCTCCGGCATCTTCTCCCGGTGCCTGGATCTTCTGCCGGCTCCACCGCTATCTTCTCCCGCTCTTTTGCTAGCGGTGGCCCGGACCTCTGGATCATCTTTTTCCCTCTTCTCTTCTTCCGATGTTGATGTTGACGCTCTCTCCAGCTGGAATGGTCTCTGAGCGCTCCACGATGGACTTATATAGGCGGTGACCCCGCCCCCCTATGAGGTCAGAGTCCCGGGGGGGCATGGTCATGTCATCCTATGACCATGCCCCCTTATGACCTCACAGTCCCAGCATGCCCCGGGACTGTGATGTCATAGGGGCGGGGTCACCGCCTATATAACTCATAGCAGAGCGCACAGACAGCATTACAGCCGGAGAGAGCGTCGTGTCAACATCTCTGGAAGAAAAGAGGGAAGAAGACGGTCCAGATGTCCGGGCTCCTCCGCTGGTAAAAGAGCAGAAAATAGCGGAGGAGCCTGGCAGAAGAAAGAAGGCTCCGGAGAAGAACCAGAGAGCGCAGAGACGACACCGGAGAGAGGGAGAAGACGCCGGAGAGACCCCTGAAGTCAGAAGAAGACCCCCGAAGTCAGAAGAAGACCCCGGAGCTGCCTAATAAATTGATTTTAAAACCTGTGTAGTGTGTTTTAGTTATTGACACTTTTTTCCCTAGGTGAATGGGTAGGGGTACGCTGTACCCCATACTCATTCACACAGGGTGGGGGGCCGGGATCTGGGGGCCCCTTATTAAAGGGGGCTCCCGGATTCTGATAAGCCCCTCGCCCTCAGACCCCCAACAACCAACGGCCAGGGTTCTTGGGAAGAGGCCCTTGTCCTCATCAACATGGGGACAAGGTGCTTTGGGGTGGGGGGCCGCAGGGCGCCCTCCCTCCCCCAAAGCACCCGCCCCCCATGTTGAGGGCATGCGGCCTGGTACGGCTCAGGAGGGGGGGCGCTCGCTCATCCCCACCCCTTTTCCTGACCAGCCGGGCTGCGTGCTCGGATAAGGGTCTGGTATGGATTTGGGGGGGACCCCCACTCCATTTTTTTTCGGCGTAGGGGGTTCCCCTTAATATCCATACCAGACATGAGGGCCTGGTATGCCCCTGGAGGGGAACCCATGCCGTTTTTTTATTTAAAATTTGGCGCGGCGTTCCCCCTCAGGATTGATACCAAACACAGTGCCTGGCATTGGCGGGGATCCAACTAGGATCTATTCTATTCAACTAGTCTATTGACTGGAATGGTACGAGCTGATTGGAGAAAAGCCAATGTAACACCAATATTTAAAAAGGGCCCAAAAAACATCCCTGGGAATTACAGACCAGTTAGCCTAACATCAATAGTATGTAAACTCTTGGAGGGGATGATAAGGGACTATATACAAGATTTTAGTAATAAGAATGATATCATTAGCAGTAATCAGCATGGATTCATGAAGAATCGTTCTTGCCAAACCAATCTATTAACCTTCTATGAGGAGGTGAGTTGCCATCTAGATAAAGGAAGGCCCGAAGACGTGGTGTATCTGGATTTTGCAAAAGCATTTGACACAGTTCCCCATAAACGTTTACTGTACAAAATAAAGTGCGTTGGCATGGACCATAGGGTGAGTACATGGATTGAAAACTGGCTACAAGGGCGTGTTCAGAGGGTGGTGATAAATGGGGAGTACTCAGAATGGTCAGGGGTGGGTAGTGGGGTTCCCCAGGGTTCTGTGCTGGGACCAATCCTATTTAATTTGTTCATAAACGACCTGGAGGATGGGATAAACAGTTCAATCTCTGTATTTGCAGACGATACTAAGCTAAGCAGGGCAATAACTTCTCCGCAGGATGTGGAAATCTTGCAAAAAGACCTGAACAAATTAATGGGGTGGGCGACTACATGGCAAATGAGGTTCAATGTAGAAAAATGTAAAATAATGCATTTGGGTGGCAAAAATATGAATGCAATCTATACACTGGGGGGAGAACCTCTGGGGGAATCTAGGATGGAAAAGGACCTGGGGGTCCTAGTGGATGATAGGCTCAGCAATGGCATGCAATGCCAAGCTGCTGCTAATAAAGCAAACAGAATATTGGCATGCATTAAAAGGGGGACCAACTGCAGAGATAAAACGATAATTCTCCCGCTCTACAAGACTCTGGTCCGCCCGCACCTGGAGTATGCTGTCCAGTTCTGGGCACCAGTCCTCAGGAGGGACGTACTGGAAATGGAGCGAGTACAAAGAAGGGCAACAAAGCTAATAAAGGGTCTGGAGGATCTTAGTTATGAGGAAAGGTTGCGAGCACTGAACTTATTCTCTCTGGAGAAGAGACGCTTGAGAGGGGATATGATTTCAATTTACAAATACTGTACTGGTGACCCCACAATAGGGATAAAACTTTTTCGCAGAAGAGAGTTTAATAAGACTCGTGGCCACTCATTACAATTAGAAGAAAAGAGGTTTAACCTTAAACTACGTAGAGGGTTCTTTACTGTAAGAGCGGCAAGGATGTGGAATTCCCTTCCACAGGCGGTGGTCTCAGCGGGGAGCATTGATAGCTTCAAGAAACTATTAGATAATCACCTGAATGACCGCAATATACAGGGATATGTAATGTAATACTGACACATAATCACACACATAGGTTGGACTTGATGGACTTGTGTCTTTTTTCAACCTCACCTACTATGTAACTAAGTGTGAACCCGGCTGGCAAGGTGTCAATCTCGCCAATAAAAGTGGCGAGATTCACACAATATCAGACAACAATACAGAAGTTGACCAAAGGGTGGTGGTAAAGAGCTGAAAAACCACGCGATATCGTGAAAGTTGGCTGGAAAAGTCCTGTCATCTGTATGCAAGACAAACTTTTGGGCAACGCCCTTTGTACAAAAATCCAAGGGAAAGTTTGTACAAAGTCCTATCGTGTGTATGGGGCTTTATAGTGTAAACTTCACCTATTTTATAAATACCTCTTAAACAAAATCTTAATGTGCAAACTGTGCATAAATAAATAGCAAGTTGCTCTATGGAATAGAATGCAAAATGTTACGTATATAAAGTGCAAAGTGCTCATGGAATATGCAAAATCAAAAATACATAATGACATGAAATATAGATGCAATAATCTGAAAGATCAAATCAAATATGTAAACATCAAAGGAAAAATAGTCCATGAAATGTTCCAAAAGTGTCACAACTGTAAATCTCAGTGACTCTCTGTGACATACAGGTCTAAAATGGAAGACTCACATAGTGTGATAACATATTTTAAAAGACTTTATTAAATCAGTAAAATAACACACTCACATTTTTCAAGTGTCCCGCCTGACACTAGGGAATCAGCGCTTAGTATTGTTGCCAATCGTCTCTGGCCGCTACTCAATGCCGAGAGTACGATCCTGGCTAGCATGGTGACGTCAGCGTCCTTGCCCTTCCCTACGTGTTTCGTCATAAACTTCTTCCCAAAGCTGCAGTGCAGCATTGTTGTGGATTAAATCAGGAGATTGTTCCGAGGCACAGTTTCTGGTTTATAATATTACCAGGTATTAACTCTGGTGAGTTAATTTAGTGTGATTGGTGGAGGATAACACTGGGTGGCACGTCCATTAAAGCACAGAATCACTTTCAACAAGGGAGTCACTGAGATTTACAGTTGTGACACTTTTGACTTTTCTTTTGAATTTCACTGGTATAAGCAACCATTTTTACTGAATGAAACTGATTCATTTAGTGTGTTTTGTTGGGATTAGCTGTGATTGGTCACAGCTAATCACATGGTACAGATGGGCTGTGATTGGCTCTGCCTGTACCATCTGATCACTGTGACTAAACACAGCTAGCAACGCAATTGTCCAATGAACACATCGCTGCCCCATCCGGGAGTGTCATGGTTATGCAATAGAGTTTTCTCTGTCAGCTTACCTGTCTCCATGTATTCATCTCTAAAGACCATCTGCCTCTCACCTGACTGGTTTTATAACCTCTCCACTAAGCATGGCCCCACCCCAGGCCCTATCAGGGAACCCTATATTAACCTGTGCACTGCAAGCCAGCAGTGCTGATCGACCATTGTGTGTTAGCCTCCGTGTGTACTCGCTGTGTTTCCTACGTCTGATTCCTGTTATCGACTTTAGCCTGTTCTCAACTCTCCCTGTCTGATTGTTACCCTGACATTTGGCGTGTTATGTTTATCCTTGTCTGCTAGTCGCCCTGACCTTTGGTTTACCCCTTACTTTCCTGTCGTTCCAGCCTGCTGCCTCCTTCCTCTTCTCCTGTAGTCTACGGTGAGCGTGAGCTGTGAGACCCTGGGGGCCGCGACCTGGAGCCAGACTGCAGCGCAGTCCATCCTCACCACTAGAGGCTCTGGTGAACACCCGCTGGCTCTTAGAATCCGCGCCCTGGGGAATCTATGCTCTAGCTCCCACTGGGATCCATGTTAGTTATCCTGTAGACCTGCTTCCTGAACCTTCCAGGGTTCAATCCGCAGCAGTCAGTCCTAGGGTCCACTACCTTAGCAGTGCACTTCTGACTCCTACAGAGTGCATCTGTCACCTGGTCCCAGGTGACCTGACAGTTTGATCAGCCATGGACCCGGGTGATGTGCCGCTAACCGCAGATGATCCATTGCAGGGCTTAGTTCACAGACTTGAGACCCAGGAATCGCATCAGACCCAAGTGATGCGATTCCTTCAGGATTTGGCATCCCATTTTGAACAGGTTCAGGCCTCATTAGGACCCCCGGTTCAACAACCTCAACCGCTATCTGCTGCTGCACCTATCGCACCAGTCGCAGCCTCACATTCATTACAACTGCTAGCTCCGGCCCGTTTCTCTGGGGACTCCACCCGCTGGCTCTTAGACTCCACACCCTGGGGAATCTATGCTTTAGCTCCCACTGGGATCCATGTTAGTTATCCTGTAGACCTGCTTCCTGAACCTTCCAGAGTTCAATCCGCAGCAGTCAGTCCTAGGGTCCACTACCTTAGCGGTGCACTTCTGACTCCTACAGAGTGCATCTGTCACCTGGTCCCAGGTGACCTGACAGGGAGGATGTCATATGATATCCACCCAGTTCGACAAAAGGCCAGCTCAGCTGTCATTCTGCTATAGGCCAAGTGGAAACTGGTTAATTATACACCTGACTCTAATCCTACAAAATCCCTGACCTGTGCAAGTGTAAAAATTGATGATGGTTTGAAGCCAAAGGGTAGTCACACAAAACATTGATTTGATTTAGGTTTTTCTTCTGTTTGCTCACTTAGCATTTTGTAAATTAATAAAAATAAAACATTTAAATATACATGTTTGAAAGCATTTCTTCACACCTGCCTAAAACTTTTTTACAGTACTGTGTATATTTATGCTATGCCCTGTCATGGTGTAAAAAGGCAGTCTGAAACAGGTTTTGTAGAAAACCAGCACACTAATGGTGCAGGTGTCTGCGAGGTTCTTAGGGTAAAAAGGACTTTACACTGTTATAC
This sequence comes from Aquarana catesbeiana, assembly GCF_042186555.1. Taxonomy (NCBI): domain Eukaryota; kingdom Metazoa; phylum Chordata; class Amphibia; order Anura; family Ranidae; genus Aquarana; species Aquarana catesbeiana. The sequence goes on along the minus strand of NC_133325.1, from coordinate 687,045,874 downwards.
AAGCTGTACACTCACTACTTTACATTTTAGCAAAGTGTCATTTCTTCAGTGTTGTCACATGAAAAGATATTATAAAATATTTACAAAAATGTGATGGGTGTACTCACTGTTGTGAGATACTGTATATAGTTGTATATAAAATGCACTTTTTATCTTTCAAAAAGTGTTTCCAGTGCTAAACTTTTCATCCAATTTCTAAATTTCTGCGTTTTTAAATTTCAAAAGCCAGTATAAAGGAATAGTAGTGGTAAAAAAAAAAATCACTAGTAGTAAACCTCCGGGTGGTTTTTTTTTTTCAGACCCTGAAAGGTAATGTCATAATGTGCAAGTATGCATCGCACAGCACATTATGTTAAACTTACCTGCCAGCACCGCACTGTCATCGCTCCAGGCGCTCCTATCTTCACCTTGTCTTCCTTCCGAGTTGGTGTTACGGCTGCGTGCAGGAACCACAGCTTACAGCACAGGACTCTGAAGGAACAGTCTGGGTGGCCGTACCTTCAGAGCGTATGCGTTGATGTCATTGGCTGCATGTACAGTAAATACCTCCTAAACGGTGCACGTTTAGGAGATATTTACAGTACCTATAGGCTTACCTATAGGTAAAATTTAGAGATGGGAGTTTATTCCCACTTTATTCCATTTTTTTTTTTTTAATTTTCCTTTAAGGGGCCGTTAAAAGGGGTGTGTCCTATGCCTATAACCTATACAGACTTTTGCTAATACGTGTACCTCGTTCCCATCTCAAAAAGTTTGGAGGTATGCCTAAGCAAAGGAGAGGAAGGCTCCAAGAGGCTTTTGTGCCTGTAGGGGTGCCAGAGAGCACAGGAAGCCTGTTGTATCACATTGTGGCTGCTTGGATGAAGTGGCCAGTCAGTGAAGCATGCTGTTGTTAAGTGTCCTAGGTCTTGGGACGCTGTACCTGGTAATCCAACAGAACAGAAGTCTAGGATTACCTGCCCTAGTGTTTGTGTAAACAGATGTGCTGTCACCCTTCGTAACAGAGAGGAAAACTTGTTGTGCCTGTAGGGGGTGCCAGAGAGCACAGAAGGCCTGTTGTATCACAATGTGGCTGCTTGGATGAAGTGGCCAGTAGCAATGAAGCAAAGCAGCGCACTCAAATGAAGATGGCGACACCTACTACCGTGGTGGGTAAGTCTGTCTGTAATGAAACGTTTACTGCAGTGATTTTGAAAAGGACTGGTATGGAGACTTTTCATGGTGATATGGGAGTGACCCCATGCAGTGATTATACTCATAAGAGAGTTTTTCCTCTGTGCAGTGGCCTGTATAGTGGGGAGGCAGGGTTTAAAGTCAAGCCTGTATCTTATAATAGAAATGTGTTGGTGCAGTCAACACCGAGAGTGGCCAGGTAAATAATGAGTTAATGCAGCCTGTTGAGGCTGAAAATGCAAAATCATGTGTTGTGAGTGAAGCACCATTAAAGCACAGTTGTGAAAATGTTATACAAATTGATCCCTCATAATTTGGGGGTTCGGGAGAGCTTCATTTCTGAGCGAGGGAGGTCAGCTGGCCCATATATCAAATTCATTTTGGATTTGTTATTTTTTATTTTGTCGCACAATATTTTTATTTTTAAGTGCTCCCACTACTTCTAGGTGCAGGGCGTAGCAATGGGGACACAATGTACCCCATCCTATGCCAATCTGTACCTGGGGGGGGGGGGGGGAGTGATCTTTCCTCGAAAGAGAGGATCTTCAGGAAAGCTTAGACAAGATTCTAATATGGCTTGAGATTTATTGATGATATTCTTTTGATCTGGACAGGGTCTCTAGATTACCTGCATATGTTCATGACAGTTTTGGAATGTAATGAATTCAAATTTACAATGAATTGCCATCAGCAGTTCGTTAGTTTCTTGGATATACACATTTCTGTGAACTGCGATGGAAGTTTTGGTTCCTCCCTCAATAGGAAACCCTCCTCGCGGGAACACCATCTTACTTGCCACCAGTTTGCTTCCTGCAACTTTGGTGTCAAGTAGGGTTATGTGCGCCACATTACTACTCTACTAAAACGACCCAAAGGCACCCTCTCTCTCTCATCCCTTTTACTCTTTCACCCCCTCTCTCTCTTTCATCCCCTCTCTCTATATCGCTCACCCTTCCTATCCCTCTCTCGCCCCCTTTTTCTCACCCCGCCCCCCTCTCGGTCATGGACCATGAAACAGACAGAGACAGAAAATCCAGTAAAAATCACACCTTTAATGTAATAGTAAAAACTATACAGATCAGGAATGTAATTAAAAAACAGAATCTAAGGTAAGGAAGCCAAAACGGGTAATCAGACGAGCCGGAGCCAGGAGTCCGCAGAGGCCAAAGATCAGGACCAGGAACCAGAAGAAATGTCAGCCAGGCAAAGTCATAATAGGTACACAGCAGAGGCACACTGGATATGTTGACCAGGCAAAGGCACGGAAAGAATGAGCAAGGCAGTTTAAATAGCAAAAAGGGGCTGGCCCAATGAGGCAGGTAATGGTAACATGGTAAATACAATGAAAATGTTTGCATTTTCATTGTATTTATTTGAATAAAAAGGCCCACCAAAGTCCTTAGCATCAGGCTCATGATGCTTTTAATCCAGCCATGCTCCTATGGCCTACCAATACTTCCAGGGATGACATTTAAATGCGTGAAGGATGCAGATCATCTTGCTGTGTTGATATAATTTCACATTTCTTTTTTGCGAGATGCCCTCCAGCGGATTCATTTATTGATTGATTTGCACAAACTATTTTATTTTTTATTTTTATTTGTCTCTTATTTGGCTTATAATACAGTATATCAATTGCATATGAAAAGTCCAAAGATTGTTCGATCTAAATGATATACATCTTGGTGATTACGTTCATTTTCTAATTGCATTGGTGCAATATGTAGTACTTACAGATCTCCCAAGGAAGCCAGTGATTACTACTTGCTAACTACTTGCACAGATCACATGGATGTTATCTTGATGTTTTTTTTAACTTGTATTTATTTATTGCAAAGTCCAATTAAAGTATTGTATTTTTATCTAAAAAAAAATGTGTTTGTGTTTTGGCACCTTAAAAATCCCTGGGCATTGTTTTCTTTATGTATCTGTTCTAAAACTCTGGTGTATTGTATTGTGCTGCCAGTGGTCGAATGTAGAAACTATTCCTGAGGATAAGATAGCTTCATTGACCATTAACCTTTGTTCAACATTATTGCATACCTTTCTACCATTCTATCTATATTGTCAATCCCCCCTTCATACATCATTAAACATCACAACAAAGTTGCTTGTCGCTATTTGTCTAATCATTTGGCTGATACCATTACAGAACAGTGGCTTGTTGTAGTAGTTCATATATTTTAAAAATCACCTTTAGTGAACGCAATCATTAGGTTGCCATTGGTGATTTTTGAATATGCCAGTTGCAGGACTACCATGTTCTTCCAGAGCTTTTAATACTTCGAATCAAGCACTCCCGAACCAGCATGCAGATTGAGAGTTCCAGTTTCACTGCATGAATGCTTGTTCTAAGTCAGTGATTCAAAAAGTACTGAAGCTGCATACTACCTGCAGAGAACTAGCAAGGTTTATGGCAGCATAGGGGTTTTCCTCAATATATATACCAATGGCAGCATAGCTGTTTTCCTCAATATATACAGTGGAGACGGAAAGTATTCAGACCCCCTTAAATTTTTCACTCTTTGTTATATTGCAGCCATTTGCTAAAATCATTTAAGTTCATTTTTTTCCTCATTAATGTACACACAGCAGCCCATATTAACAGAAAAACACAGAACTGTTGACATTTTTGCAGATTTATTAAAAAAGAAAAACTGAAATATCACATGGTCCTAAGTATTCAGACCCTTTGCTGTGACACTCATATATTTAACTCAGGTGCTGTCCATTTCTTCTGATCATCCTTGAGATGGTTCTACACCCTCATTTGAGTCCAGTCCAGTTCATAAGAGCACAGTGGCCTCCATAATCCTTAAATGGAAGACGTTTGGGACGACCAGAACCCTTCAGTGCATGTCAGAGCAAATGAGAATCATGAGGTCAAAGGAACTGCCTGAAGAACTCAGACACAGAATTGTGGCAAGGCACAGATCTGGCCTTGGCAGGGGCGGATCCAGGGGGGGGGGGGCAATGGGGCAATTGCCCCCTCCGAGAATGCGGGTGAGTGAGAGAGCCAGCAGGTGGCACCGCGAGTGAGAGAGCCGGCGGGCGGCTCCGTAGGTGAGAGAGCCGGCGGGCGGCTCTGCGGATGAGAGAGCCACTGGGCAGCTCCGTAGGTGAGAGACAGCGGGCGGGCCTGGCGGCTCAGTTGGTGAGCGGGAAAGTGAAAGAACGGATGAGCAGCTGTGTGGCTCGATGTGTTTGCGGGCTGCTGGCCAATCAGGGAGCCGGCGGGCGGGGAGCAGAGAGATGACATCATCTCTCACCGCCCGGCGCCCGCCCTGCAGTTCCCCCCTCACTGTGCAGGCAGCCGCGGCAGCAGAGAGATTACATCATCTCTCTGCTGCCTGACTCTGGGACACAAGAGACCACCTTAGCAGGAAAGTGACACAGCAAGTGACTGTCAATCCAAAACGTGTGGCAGGTGACGTGGCAAGTGACAGTCCGCATTTGGTGGCAGCCGATGTGGCAAGTGACAATCTGCATCTGGTAACAGGCGACGTGGCAAGTGACCTGGCAAGTGACAATCCGCATTTGGTGGCAGGTGACGTGGCAAGTGACAATCTGCATCTGGTGACAGGCGACGTGGCAAGTGACAATCTGCATCTGGTGACAGGTGAGGTGGCAAGTGACAATCTGCATCTGGTGACAGGCGACTTGGCAAGTGACAATCCGCAACGTGTGGCAGGCGACGTGGCAAGTGCCAATCTGCATCTGGTGACAGGCGACGTGGCAGATGACATGGCAAGTGACAATCTGCATTTGGTGGCAGGCGATGTGGCAAGTGACAATCTGCATCTGGTGACAGGTGACGTGGCAAGTGACACGCTCGGGGCTCCCACTGATTCTGCATGAGTTAAACTATTTAATTTTTTATAACAATGTAAATATAGTAATAATGTGCAGTGGCCCAATGGCAGTATAGGGATTTTTCTCACCATATATGTCAATGGCAGCATAGGGGCTTTCCTCCTGATTTTTCAGGGGAAATATACAGAAATAATAGGAAAAAAGGTAATGTCACAGAAGTAGTTTGATAAAAATTGATTCACCTGCTTTTATTTTTCCAAGAAGGCACTGCGGTGGACAGACTATCACCATGTATGATACGTATAAAAATTACACTCGTGAATAATGCAGCACTGGATGCATAAGCAAAGGCCAGTACTTAGCAGCAGATTAAAATTGTTTGTCCAGCTAAAGCGGATTACCAGTACATGTGACTCCCCTCAGAGATCAGAAAGTGTTTGACTGGTGGGGAGGGGGGGCTTGAAAGCGCAAAATCTGATCTGCGTGTACACTAACTGAAGACATGAAATGGGAGCCACCAGCAGTGACACCAAGGTAGGGGTAATAGATGTAGGGGGAAAGAAACCTTATATAAAATATACATTATTTAATAGATTAATAACTTTAAAATGTAACTGAATTTGTGGCTCAGACAGAGTAGCTGTATGGAAAACGCCATTATGTGCTCATTATTTTATAAATGGTGTATATTTTTGTCACAATTAAGTTGATGGAGAAGTGGATACTGTCTATCAAGGTTGATTACATTTAAGGTGTCACCCTTTTATCAAGGCAAATATGATACTGAAATGCAGGACAGTGTAATAAACTTTTCAGAGAGTATATATTATTTTGTTTCATACTCCTTTACAGTGTATTAAAGTATCTATTTTGGTTTCAAAATATTTCATCATTTTCCTGGGGGTGTTTGAATTGATTTACTGAATTGTGTATCTTTTAAGTATTTTTAAGATTTTTTTATTTGGATAATCCTCCTTTTTTAAAGTTAAGATTCTTCTTCTTTTAGGGCTGCACTTCTGTGTCACCCAACCTTTGGGTTCCTTCTTGGAAAGGACTGTTGAGTGGGGACAGCTTGGCAACACCACGTTTTGGTCAGCTGTGGGCAACTGGCCGAACAATAAAGGACAGGTTTAAGACATCACATCAGACTAGCCTTCCAGAAACAAAAGTGACAGAGCGACCTCTCCCACATTTCGTATCCTTATTCTTGCCTGAATTTCCAGTGTGGTCACCAGCTGTGCAGCCAGAGTTAAAGGTCTTGTAGTAAAAGTGCAATGATGCAATGTGATGTGGTATGAAGAATAAGAGCTATCGTATAGATAGTATGTGGTACAGCTGTGCTCAAAAGTCTGCATACCCTGGCAGAAATCGTAAAATTTTGGCATTAATATTAAATATATGACTGATCATGCCAGAAAACTCTTTTATTTAGGGATAGTGATCATATGGAGTCATTTATTATCACATAGTTGTGTGGCTTCTTTTCAATTTATAATGATAACAGAAATCACCCAGATGGCCCTGATCAAAAGTTTACTTACCCTGGAATGTTTGGCCTTGGTACAGACATACAAGGTGACACACACAGGTTAAAATGTTAAAATTTCCCACATCTTTGGCTTTTTAAATTGCAATTGGTTTCTGTGTATAAATTTTCAATGAGTTTGCTAGCTTGCACGTGAATGCACATGTAGGTTTTACCCCCTTCCTGACCAGGCCATTTTTTGCGATATTGCAGTGTGTTGCTTTAACTGACAATTGCGCGGTCGTGCGACACTGTACCGAAATAAAATTGATGTCCTTTTTTCCCACAAATAGAGCTTTCTTTTGTTGGTATTTGATCACCTCTGGGTTTTTTACTTTTTGCGCTATAAACAAAAAAAGGCCGACAATTTTGAATTTTTTACTTTCTGCTATAAAACATATCCAATAAAAAAAATGTAAAAAAACTAATTTCTTCATAAATTTAGGCCAATATGTATTCTGCTACATATTTTTGGTAAAAAAATCCCAATAAGTGTATATTGTTTGCTTTGCGCAAAAGTTATAGTGACTACAATCTATGGGATAGATTTGGTGGAAATCAGCGATTTTTAGTGGGACTGTGACATTGCAGCAGACAAATCTGATACTAAATGACACTTTTTGGGGACCAGTGACACCAATACAGTGATCAGTGCTAAAAAAAAATGCACTGTCACTGTAAAAATGACACTGGCAGGGAAGGGGTTAACATCAGGAGCAATCAAAGGGTTAAATGTGTTCCCTATGTGTGCTTTCTAACTGTAGGGGGAGTGCTTTGACTAAAGGAAAACAGAGATCTCCATTTTCCTCCCTGACAGAACGGTGGTCTGCCTTGTTTACATAGGCAGACCACCGTTCTGCCTCTCTGCGAACGATCACCAGGTTCCTGGTGGACATTGCATCCGCCAGACCTGCTGATTGGCTCCCGCTGTGTCCAATCACAATGGGAGCAGGGCTCCGGCGGCACCCCACAGCCGAAGAAGATGATCACGTACAGGTATGTGATTTTGTGCTTAAGGGCCACCCTGCTGCTGTACATGTACTTGAACAAAAATGATCTGCATGGTTGAGTTGCCAGAAAGAAGCCTTTACTTGCGCCAATGCCACAAAAAAGCTTGGTGAGGCATGTCAAGTGTGTTGTCTGGCATATTGTAACTGTTTTTTTTTGTGGCATTGGTTCAGTAAAGGCTTCTTTCTGGCAACTAGACCATGCAGATCATCTTTGTTCAAATATCATTGTATTGTGCTCCTTAATAACAACCACAACGAACAATTCCTCTGGCACTTGTGGCTGCAATGTTTCTTGGTCTAACTGACCTTGGCTTGGTATCAAGAGATCCCCGAATTTTCCACCTGATAAGGAATTAAACAGTACTAACTGGCAAATTTAGGACTTTGGATATTTTTTAATATCCTTTTCCATCTTTTTAAAGTTCCATTACCTTGTTTACACAGGCCTTTTGGCTGTTCTTTTCTGCTCCCCGTGGCTCAGTATCTAGTCTGCTCAGTGCATTCTCGTGAAAGCTAACAAACTCATTGACAATTTTATACACAGACACTAATTGCCAAGGCCAAACACTCCAGGTTATGCAAACTTTTGATCGGGGCCATTTGGGTGATTTTTTGTTATCATTATAATTTAAAAAGGAGCCAAAAAACTATGTGCTAAAAAAATGGCTTCATATGATCACTATCCTTAAATAAGAGAGTTCTTTGTTTTGACATGATCAGTCATATTTTCAATAGTAATGTCACAATTTCTGCGAGGGTATGCAAATTTTTGAGCACAACTGTATAAAATGCTCAGCATGAAAATAATCAATATAATGCCAATGTGTCTTCTCCAACTTGAATTGTAAAAAGCCTATTGCTTGTTGCTTCTCTTCAGTTATAACATTCACCTACTAAGCTACAAGTACAGTGTATATAAAAGTTTGCTTTTAAAGTGTTTTCAGTACTGCAGAATAATAACAGTAAAGTAAATTTAGAAAAAACACCAATACATGTAGTATTATGTTTGCTATTATAAATCAAGTTGCTATTAATCACCTGGTCTGCTTTTGAACTGTTATAGTGCCCACAAAAATGGCAATCCGGCCCACATCTATTAGAGTCCTTCATAGGATATGTCTGATTTACTTTAAACAAAACCTGGATTTCAGGAATGGTGGAAATACTTGTATAGCCTATCTACTATTTTTTCAGGAGTATTTTTTTTAAACTCTTTTTATTGACAAGGGTACAAAAATTTCAGGAGTAATTTTTAATAGTCCTCTGCACCAGTAAACAATGGGGTTGATTTGCCGAAGTCAAATAGGCTGCTCACTTTGCAAAGAATTTTTCACTGTGTAAGGGAATATTTTCTTTCAAAGAATACCAATCATGTGCAGCGAAAAGTAAAAAAAAAAAATCCAGTATGTTAGCTGACACATGATTGGATGGTGGAGGTAAGCAGAGCTGCACCTCATTCAGTAAACTAAGGGAAATAAATTGCAAAGTATAAATATCCTTGCAGAATGTACAGTTTATATGAATTTAGTCAATTAACCCCAATGTATAGCATAACACTAAAGCTGAAGTTTAGCTTAATTATCTTTTTTTTTCTGTACAGCTTTAGTCACAACAATTACCTGTAAAGAAGCATTATGCAGGCAGTTGGACCATGTAAAAATCTTCACTGCAGGGATGCCCCATGCTCTTCCCGTCTCTGAACTTCCAGCGCTGCGATGGTTTAAAGCCTTGGACTTTGGCTGAGTTGCTTTGAAGAAGTTGCACCAGTGAATCTCTCCTTCCATTGAGACAAATTATTTTATTGATTACACTGCCTGTACATGATTTCTGAATGGGGGAAAGACTGATAATCCACAGGATCCTTTCCTCCATTCAGAGATAGGTAGTGAAAGCAATGAAAGAACTTTCTCAATGGAGGAAGAGGAAGAAGGGGGCGGGTCCTGGCACAACTGGTAAGTAATGTGACTAAAGCTGTGCAGAAAAAAAAGCAATTGTCAAACTTCGGCTTTGAGGGAGGTCTGGCCACACATGCCTCAGGTGGAATTTGTCAGAGGTACTCAGTACCACGTAGATATTTTCCAGTGTGTTAGCAAATTTCTGTAAAACCAAAATCCCACTTAGCAGACTTTGGAGAAATGGTTGTGGTGAGTTGACAAGCAATGAAAAAATAGATGTCTCAGCAATCTCAAAGAGGGATCTATTCATCTAATGTTGGCCTAACATTATTAATGTATCTTCCATAGATTCTAGGACATGTTGCTAAAGGATCTATTGGTCCAGTACTGAAGGTCTTAAACTGCACGGAACAGAAGATCTTTGCTTTAAAGGTTAGAAGATTCATAATTCCTCTGAACTGCCAGAGTCGGCCCTGAGAAAAAAAAACATAAGCAGGGCAAATCACTAAAGTCTTAGTGGCCCTTTTTTGTAGTAAATTTTATTTAGAACTGGGGGAATCAATGGTGGAGAAGGATCTGGGTGTTCTGGTAGATCAATAGCATGCAGTGCCAAGCTGCAGTTTACAAAGTGAGCAAAAAAAAAATCCTTTCTTGTAATAAGAGAGGTATGAACTACAGAGAGAGAGACACACACACATCATTTTGCTCCTGTACAAATAATTAGTAATAGCTCATCTGGAATATACAGTTCAGTTTGGACCAGGGGCGGACTGACCATTCGGTCACTCGGTCGCCGACCGAGGGCCCGGCGTCAGGAGGGGCCCCATGAGCGGCTCAGTCAGCAGCGGAAAAAAGCCGCCCGCCGCACCGCACGAAAACCCCGTCCTCCCGGATTAATTCCGCTCCCAGCACCGCGGCCAGCCCCCTGCCGAGCAGACCTCGGCTTAGGCTGAGAGAGGCTCTGTCAGCAGGGAGGGGCGGGGCAGGGAGCTCCACTGACGCTCTGACCCTGCCCTGCCCCGCCCCTCCTCATGTAGTCTGAGTCTCTTCCTAAATAGAGCGTCTCTCCTGCACTTGTGAGAGCTCCGCTCTGGACCACAAAGATCACCGCCCCTACCGACGGAAGCCCCGCCCCCTACCGACGGAAGCCCCGCCCCCTACCGACAGAAGCCCCGCCCCCTACCAGCAAAAGCTCCGCCCCCTACCGACGAAAGCTCCGCCCCTGGACCTCTGAGAGCGGGAGGTGAGCCCGACTGGTCAGGTAGGTCCTTCTGCCTACATTATATACACGGCCTGTAGACCCCTTTTTTCCCTAAACCATCCCTGTAAATGTTGTTTACCCCCCTGTATAGCTGTGCATTGCTGAAAGTTTAAATTTTAAAACTGGCTACCTGGTCATCTCCTGTAGTCGCATCCCCAGTCTCTGGTTATCTCCTGTAGTTGCATTCGCAGTCTCTGGTTATCTCCTGTAGTCGCATTCGCAGTCTGGTCATTTCCTGTAGTCGCATTTGCAGTCTGGTCATTTCCTGTAGTCGCATTTGCAGTCTGGTCATTTCCTGTAGTCGCATTTGCAGTCTGGTCATTTCCTGTAGTCGCATTTGCAGTCTGGTTATTTCCTGTAGTCGCATTCGCAGTCTGGTCATTTCCCGTAGTCGCATTCGCAGTCTCTGGTTATCTCCTGTAGTCGCATTTGCAGTCTGGTCATTTCCTGTAGTCGCATTTGCAGTCTGGTTATTTCCTGTAGTCGCATTCGCAGTCTGGTCATTTCCCGTAGTCGCATTCGCAGTCTCTGGTTATCTCCTGTAGTCGCATTCGCAGTCTGATCATTTCCTGTAGTCGCATTCGCAGTCTGGTCAGTTCCTGTAGTCGCATTCGCAGTCTGGTCATTTCCCGTAGTCGCATTCGCAGTCTGGTCAGTTCCTGTAGTCGCATTTGCAGTCTGGTCATTTCCCGTAGTCGCATTCGCAGTCTGGTCATTTCCCGTAGTCGCATTCGCAGTCTCTGGTTATCTCCTGTAGTCGCATTCGCAGTCTGGTCATTTCCTGTAGTCGCATTCGCAGTCTGGTCATTTCCTGTAGTCGCATTTGCAGTCTGGTCATTTCCTGTAGTCGCATTTGCAGTCTGGTCATTTCCTGTAGTCGCATTTGCAGTCTGGTCATTTCCTGTAGTCGCATTCGCAGTCTGGTCATTTCCTGTAGTCGCATTTGCAGTCTGGTCATTTCCTGTAGTCGCATTTGCAGTCTGGTCATTTCCTGTAGTCGCATTCACAGTCTGGTCATTTCCTGTAGTCGCATTCGCAGTCTGGTTATTTCCTGTAGTCGCATTCGCAGTCTGGTCATTTCCCGTAGTCGCATTCGCAGTCTCTGGTTATCTCCTGTAGTCGCATTCGCAGTCTGATCATTTCCTGTAGTCGCATTCGCAGTCTGGTCAGTTCCTGTAGTCGCATTCGCAGTCTGGTCATTTCCCGTAGTCGCATTTGCAGTCTGGTCAGTTCCTGTAGTCGCATTTGCAGTCTGGTCATTTCCCGTAGTCGCATTCGCAGTCTGGTCATTTCCCGTAGTCGCATTCGCAGTCTCTGGTTATCTCCTGTAGTCGCATTCGCAGTCTGGTCATTTCCTGTAGTCGCATTCGCAGTCTGGTCATTTCCTGTAGTCGCATTCGCAGTCTGGTCAGTTCCTGTAGTCGCATTCGCAGTCTGGTCAGTTCCTGTAGTCGCATTTGCAGTCTGGTCATTTCCCGTAGTCGCATTCGCAGTCTGGTCATTTCCCGTAGTCGCATTCGCAGTCTCTGGTTATCTCCTGTAGTCGCATTCACAGTCTGGTCATTTCCTGTAGTCGCATTCGCAGTCTGGTCATTTCCTGTAGTCGCATTCGCAGTCTGGTTATTTCCTGTAGTCGCATCCCCAGTCTCTGGTTATTTCCTGTAGTCGCATTCGCAGTCTGGTCATTTCCTGTAGTCGCATCCCCAGCCTCTGGTCATTTCCCGTAGTCGCATTCGCAGTCTCTGGTTATCTCCTGTAGTCGCATTCACAGTCTGGTCATTTCCCGTAGTCGCATTCGCAGTCTCTGGTTATCTCCTGTAGTCGCATTCGCAGTCTGGTCATTTCCTGTAGTCGCATCCCCAGTCTGGTCATTTCCTGCAGTCGCATCCCCAGTCTCTGGTTATTTCCTGTAGTCGCATTCGCAGTCTGGTCATTTCCTGTAGTCGCATTCGCAGTCTCTGGGTATCTCCTGTAGTCGCATTCGCAGTCTGGTCATTTCCTGTAGTCGCATTCGCAGTCTGGTCATTTCCTGTAGTCGCATTCGCAGTCTGGTCATTTCCTGTAGTCGCATTTGCAGTCTCTGGTTATCTCCTGTAGTCGCATCCCCAGTCTCTGGTTATTTCCTGTAGTCGCATTCGCAGTCTGGTTATTTCCTGTAGTCGCATTCGCAGTCTCTGGTTATCTCCTGTAGTCGCATCCCCAGTCTCTGGTTATTTCCTGTAGTCGCATTCGCAGTCTCTGGTTATTTCCTGTAGTCGCATCCCCAGTCTCTGGTCATCTCCTGTAGTCCCATTTGCAGTCTCTGGTCATCTCCTGTTGTCGCATCCCCAGTCTCTGGTTATTTCCTGTAGTCGCATTCGCAGTCTGGTTATCCCCTGTAGTCGCATCCCCAGTCTCTGGTCATCTCCTGTAGTCGCATTTGCAGTCTCTGGTTATTTCCTGTAGTCGCATTTGCAGTCTCTGGTTATCTCCTGTAGTCGCATCCCCAGTCTCTGGTTATTTCCTTTAGTCACATTCGCAGTCTGGTTATTTCCTGTAGTCGCATTCGCAGTCTCTGGTTATCTCCTGTAGTCGCATCCCCAGTCTCTGGTCATCTCCTGCAGTCGCATTCGCAGTCTCTGGTTATCTCCTGTAGTCGCATTCGCAGTCTCTGGTTATCTCCTGTAGTCGCATCCCCAGTCTCTGGTCATTTCCTGTAGTCGCATTCGCAGTCTGGTCATTTCCTGTAGTCGCATTCGCAGTCTGGTTATTTCCTGTAGTCGCATCCCCAGCCTCTGGTTATTTCCTGTAGTCGCATTCGCAGTCTGGTCATTTCCCGTAGTCGCATTCGCAGTCTCTGGTTATCTCCTGTAGTCGCATTCACAGTCTGGTCATTTCCCGTAGTCGCATTCGCAGTCTCTGGTTATCTCCTGTAGTCGCATTCGCAGTCTCTGGTTATTTCCTGTAGTCGCATCCCCAGTCTCTGGTTATTTCCTGTAGTCGCATTCGCAGTCTGGTTATTTCCTGTAGTCGCATTCGCAGTCTCTGGTTATCTCCTGTAGTCGCATTCGCAGTCTGGTTATTTCCTGTAGTCGCATTCGCAGTCTCTGTTTATTTCCTGTAGTCGCATCCCCAGTCTCTGGTCATCTCCTGTAGTCGCATTCGCAGTCTCTGGTTATCTCCTGTAGTTGCATTCGCAGTCTGGTTATTTCCTGTAGTCGCATTCGCAGTCTCTGGTTATCTCCTGTAGTCGCATCCTCAGTCTCTGGTTATTTCCTGTAGTCGCATTCGCAGTCTTTGGTCATCTCCTGTAGTCATTTATGATATCTATGGTTATGAATATTTCTTGAATCCATATTGAGCACTATATTTGATTGGCTGTTTGCTTCTGCTTAGGCCTGGCAAACATGCACAATCGCACATGATGATGACTTCATCATCATGTGCGTGATTGTGATTGTGCGTGTGTGCCAAGCAGAAGCAGCCAATCAAATATAGTGCTCAATATGGATTAAATAAATAGTGGTGGTCAGTGGTGTAATGTTCCTTACATTGGTGATCAGTGAGAAGAATGTTCCTTACATTGGTGATCAGTGAGAAGAATGTTCCTTACATTGGTGATCAGTGGGAAGAATGTTCCTTACATTGGTGATCAGTGAGAAGAATGTTCCTTACATTGGTGATCAGTGAGAAGAATGTTCCTTACATTGGTGATCAGTGAGAAGAATGTTCCTTACATTGGTGATCAGTGAGAAGAATGTTCCTTACATTGGTGATCAGTGAGAAGAATGTTCCTTACATTGGTGATCAGTGAGAAGAATGTTCCTTACATTGGTGATCAGTGGGAAGAATGTTCCTTACATTGGTGATCAGTGGGAAGAATGTTCCTTACATTGGTGATCAGTGAGCAGAATGTTCCTTACATTGGTGATCAGTGAGAAGAATGTTCCTTACATTGGTGATCAGTGAGAAGAATGTTCCTTACATTGGTGGTCAGTGAGAAGAATGTTTCTATACATTGGTGATCAGTGGGAACAGGGGCGGACTGACAACTCATGGGGCCCCCGGGCAATAGGAGATCCTGGGGCCCCCTGTCCCCGCTCATGTGTTCCCACCCACACTCAAGCCACACCCACACAAATCCCCACCTACATTTTGCACTGCCCACACTACATGCGTTCGTCACAGAATTACATTAAAGAAAGTGCAACAACGGTACCTTTCTAAAATTAAAGTGATTGTAAAGGCTCGTTTTTTGTTTTTTTTTAAATAACAAACATATCATACTTACCTTCACTGTGCAGCTCGTTTCGCACAGAGTGGCCCCGAACCTCGACATCTGGGGGTGCCTCTCGCGGCTCCTCCCCACATCAGATAACTCCCTAGGAGAAGCGCTCTCCCGGGGGGGGGGGGGGGTTACCTTGCAGGTGGGCTCCCGTGTCCAGCATTTGCGTCTATAGACACATGTTTACATACATGTGCTCATCCTACATAAAGCTTTTCATATAAAGCATGTGCGGGGATCATGGGGGTGCTTTACATTTTTTTTTTAATTATTTTTCTTAACTTTATATAATTTTCACTGATCACCAATGTAAGGAACATTCTTCTCACTGATCACCAATGTAAGGAACATTCTTCCCACTGATCACCAATGTAAGGAACATTCTTCTCACTGATCACCAATGTAAGGAACATTCTTCTCACTGATCACCAATGTAAGGAACATTCTTCTCACTGATCACCAATGTAAGGAACATTCTTCTCACTGATCACCAATGTAAGGAACATTCTTCTCACTGATCACCAATGTAAGGAACATTCTTCTCACTGATCACCAATGTAAGGAGCATTCTTCTCACTGATCACCAATGTAAGGAGCATTCTTCTCACTGATCACCAGTGTAAGGAACATTCTTCTCACTGATCACCAGTGTAAGGAACATTCTTCTCACTGATCACCAATGTAAGGAACATTCTTCTCACTGATCACCAATGTAAGGAACATTCTTCCCACTGATCACCAATGTAAGGAACATTCTTCCCACTGATCACCAATGTAAGGAACATTCTTCTCACTGATCACCAATGTAAGGAACATTCTTCCCACTGATCACCAATGTATAGAAACATTCTTCTCACTGACCACCAATGTAAGGAACATTCTTCTCACTGATCACCAATGTAAGGAACATTCTTCTCACTGATCACCAATGTAAGGAACATTCTGCTCACTGATCACCAATGTAAGGAACATTCTTCCCACTGATCACCAATGTAAGGAACATTCTTCCCACTGATCACCAATGTAAGGAACATTCTTCTCACTGATCACCAATGTAAGGAACATTCTTCTCACTGATCACCAATGTAAGGAACATTCTTCCCACTGATCACCAATGTAAGGAACATTCTTCTCACTGATCACCAATGTAAGGAACATTCTTCTCACTGATCACCAATGTAAGGAACATTCTTCTCACTGATCACCAATGTAAGGAACATTCTTCTCACTGATCACCAATGTAAGGAACATTCTTCCCACTGATCACCAATGTAAGGAACATTCTTCTCACTGATCACCAATGTAAGGAACATTCTTCTCACTGATCACCAATGTAAGGAACATTACACCACTGACCACCACTATTTATTTAATCCATATTGAGCACTATATTTGATTGGCTGCTTCTGCTTGGCACACACGCACAATCACAATCACGCACATGATGATGAAGTCATCATCATGTGCGATTGTGCATGTTTGCCAGGCCTAAGCAGAAGCAAACAGCCAATCAAATATAGTGCTCAATATGGATTCAAGAAATATTCATAACCATAGATATCATAAATGACTACAGGAGATGACCAAAGACTGCGAATGCGACTACAGGAAATAACCAGAGACTGAGGATGCGACTACAGGAGATAACCAGAGACTGCGAATGCGACTACAGGAAATAACCAGACTGCGAATGCAACTACAGGAGATAACCAGAGACTGCGAATGCGACTACAGGAGATGACCAGAGACTGGGGATGCGACTACAGGAAATAAACAGAGACTGCGAATGCGACTACAGGAAATAACCAGACTGCGAATGCGACTACAGGAGATAACCAGAGACTGCGAATGCGACTACAGGAAATAACCAGACTGCGAATGCGACTACAGGAAATAACCAGAGACTGGGGATGCGACTACAGGAAATAACCAGAGACTGCGAATGCGACTACAGGAGATAACCAGAGACTGCGAATGCGACTACGGGAAATGACCAGACTGTGAATGCGACTACAGGAGATAACCAGAGACTGCGAATGCGACTACGGGAAATGACCAGACTGCGAATGCGACTACAGGAAATAACCAGAGGCTGGGGATGCGACTACAGGAAATAACCAGACTGCGAATGCGACTACAGGAAATGACCAGACTGCGAATGCGACTACAGGAAATGACCAGAGACTGGGGATGCGACTACAGGAGATAACCAGAGACTGCGAATGCGACTACAGGAGATAACCAGAGACTGCGAATGCGACTGCAGGAGATGACCAGAGACTGGGGATGCGACTACAGGAGATAACCAGAGACTGCGAATGCGACTACAGGAAATAACCAGACTGCGAATGTGACTAAAGGAAATAACCAGAGACTGGGGATGCGACTACAGGAGATAACCAGAGACTGCAAATGCGACTACAGGAAATAACCAGAGACTGCAAATGCGACTACAGGAGATGACCAGAGACTGGGGATGCGACTACAGGGGATAACCAGACTGCGAATGCGACTACAGGAAATAACCAGAGACTGGGGATGCGACAACAGGAGATGACCAGAGACTGCAAATGGGACTACAGGAGATGACCAGAGACTGGGGATGCGACTACAGGAAATAACCAGAGACTGCGAATGCGACTACAGGAAATAACAAGACTGCGAATGCGACTACAGGAAATAACCAGAGACTGGGGATGCGACTACAGGAGATAACCAGAGACTGCGAATGCGACTACAGGAAATAACCAGACTGCGAATGCGACTACAGGAAATAACCAGAGACTGGGGATGCGACTACAGGAGATAACCAGAGACTGCAAATGCGACTACAGGAAATGACCAGACTGCGAATGCGACTACAGGAAATGACCAGACTGCGAATGCGACTACAGGAAATGACCAGACTGCGAATGCGACTACAGGAAATGATCAGACTGCGAATGCGACTACAGGAGATAACCAGAGACTGCGAATGCGACTACGGGAAATGACCAGACTGCGAATGCGACTACAGGAAATAACCAGACTGCGAATGCGACTACAGGAAATGACCAGACTGTGAATGCGACTACAGGAAATGACCAGACTGCAAATGCGACTACAGGAAATGACCAGACTGCAAATGCGACTACAGGAAATGACCAGACTGCGAATGCGACTACAGGAAATGACCAGACTGCAAATGCGACTACAGGAAATGACCAGACTGCAAATGCGACTACAGGAAATGACCAGACTGCAAATGCGACTACAGGAAATGACCAGACTGCGAATGCGACTACAGGAAATGACCAGACTGCGAATGCGACTACAGGAGATAACCAGAGACTGCGAATGCGACTACGGGAAATGACCAGACTGCGAATGCGACTACGGGAAATGACCAGACTGCAAATGCGACTACAGGAACTGACCAGACTGCGAATGCGACTACGGGAAATGACCAGACTGCGAATGCGACTACAGGAACTGACCAGACTGCGAATGCGACTACAGGAAATGATCAGACTGCGAATGCGACTACAGGAGATAACCAGAGACTGCGAATGCGACTACGGGAAATGACCAGACTGCGAATGCGACTACAGGAAATAACCAGACTGCAAATGCGACTACAGGAAATGACCAGACTGCAAATGCGACTACAGGAGATAACCAGAGACTGCGAATGCGACTACGGGAAATGACCAGACTGCGAATGCGACTACAGGAAATAACCAGACTGCAAATGCGACTACAGGAAATGACCAGACTGCAAATGCGACTACAGGAAATGACCAGACTGCAAATGCGACTACAGGAAATGACCAGACTGCAAATGCGACTACAGGAAATGACCAGACTGCGAATGCGACTACAGGAGATAACCAGAGACTGCGAATGCAACTACAGGAGATAACCAGAGACTGGGGATGCGACTACAGGAGATGACCAGGTAGCCAGTTTTAAAATTTAAACTTTCAGCAATGCACAGCTATACAGGGGGGTAAACAACATTTACAGGGATGGTTTAGGGAAAAAAGGGGTCTACAGGCCGTGTATATAATGTAGGCAGAAGGACCTACCTGACCAGTCGGGCTCACCTCCCGCTCTCAGAGGTCCAGGGGCGGAGCTTTCGTCGGTAGGGGGCGGAGCTTTTGCTGGTAGGGGGCGGGGCTTCTGTCGGTAGGGGGCGGGGCTTCCGTCGGTAGGGGGCGGGGCTTCCGTCGGTAGGGGCGGTGATCTTTGTGGTCCAGAGCGGAGCTCTCACAAGTGCAGGAGAGACGCTCTATTTAGGAAGAGACTCAGACTACATGAGGAGGGGCGGGGCAGGGCAGGGTCAGAGCGTCAGTGGAGCTCCCTGCCCCGCCCCTCCCTGCTGACAGAGCCTCTCTCAGCCTAAGCCGAGGTCTGCTCGGCAGGGGGCTGGCCGCGGTGCTGGGAGCGGAATTAATCCGGGAGGACGGGGTTTTCGTGCGGTGCGGCGGGCGGCTTTTTTCCGCTGCTGACTGAGCCGCTCATGGGGCCCCTCCTGACGCCGGGCCCTCGGTCGGCGACCGAGTGACCGAATGGTCAGTCCGCCCCTGAGTGGGAAGAATGTTCCTTACATTGGTGATCAGTGAGAAGAATGTTCCTTACATTGGTGATCAGTGGGAAGAATGTTCCTTACATTGGTGATCAGTGGGAAGAATGTTCCTTACATTGGTGATCAGTGAGAAGAATGTTCCTTACATTGGTGATCAGTGAGAAGAATGTTCCTTACACTGGTGATCAGTGAGAAGAATGTTCCTTACACTGGTGATCAGTGAGAAGAATGCTCCTTACATTGGTGATCAGTGAGAAGAATGCTCCTTACATTGGTGATCAGTGAGAAGAATGTTCCTTACATTGGTGATCAGTGAGAAGAATGTTCCTTACATTGGTGATCAGTGAGAAGAATGTTCCTTACATTGGTGATCAGTGAGAAGAATGTTCCTTACATTGGTGATCAGTGAGAAGAATGTTCCTTACATTGGTGATCAGTGAGAAGAATGTTCCTTACATTGGTGATCAGTGAGAAGAATGTTCCTTACATTGGTGATCAGTGGGAAGAATGTTCCTTACATTGGTGATCAGTGAGAAGAATGTTCCTTACATTGGTGATCAGTGAAAATTATATAAAGTTAAGAAAAATAATTAAAAAAAAAATGTAAAGCACCCCCATGATCCCCGCACATGCTTTATATGAAAAGCTTTATGTAGGATGAGCACATGTATGTAAACATGTGTCTATAGACGCAAATGCTGGACACGGGAGCCCACCTGCAAGGTAACCCCCCCCCCCCCGGGAGAGCGCTTCTCCTAGGGAGTTATCTGATGTGGGGAGGAGCCGCGAGAGCCACCCCCAGATGTCGAGGTTCGGGGCCACTCTGTGCGAAACGAGCTGCACAGTGAAGGTAAGTATGATATGTTTGTTATTTAAAAAAAAACAAAAAACGAGCCTTTACAATCACTTTAATTTTAGAAAGGTACCGTTGTTGCACTTTCTTTAATGTAATTCTGTGACGAACGCATGTAGTGTGGGCAGTGCAAAATGTAGGTGGGGATTTGTGTGGGTGTGGCTTGAGTGTGGGTGGGAACACATGAGCGGGGACAGGGGGCCCCAGGATCTCCTATTGCCCGGGGGCCCCATGAGTTGTCAGTCCGCCCCTGGTTTGGACCCCAGTTCATAAAAAGGATATCAGGGAACTGGAGAAAGCGCAGAGAAGGGAAACCAAACTGATAAGAGGCATGCAGGAACTCGGCTATGAGGAAAAATTAGCTGAACTGCATTTATTCTCTCTTGAGAAGAGGAGATTAATATATAATCATCATGTATAAATACATAAGTGGTCTACAGTCAGGTCCATAAATATTGGGACATCGACACAATTCTAATCTTTTTGTCTCTATACACCACCACAATAGATTTGAAATGAAATGAACAAGATGTGCTTTAACTGCAGACTTTCAGCTTTAATTTGAGGGTATTTACATCCAAATCAGACGGTATTTACATCCAAATCAGGTGAACGGTGTAGGAATTACAACAGCTTGTATATGTGCCTCCCACTTTTTAAGGGAGCCAAACAACTACAGTTGATCCAGGGGATATCCAACTGCCTTTTGGGGGATCAGGAAGGATTTTTTTCCCCACTGGAGGAAATTGGATCATGCTTTACCAGGGGTTTTTTTTGCCTTCCTCTGGATCAACTTTGGGTATTGGATAGTGAATATTGAGGTTTTCGATTTGTGTGTGTGTTAATTTTTTCTCTCTGTTGGTTGAACTGGATAAGCTTGTCTTTTTTCAACCAGATTAACCAGATGTAACTACCTGCACCTAATACAGGCAAACATTTTTGCTAGTTTTGGTAACATTACCAACAGGGACGACAAATTCAGGTAGTTCTCACCATACCTCACAGATATACCCCACTCCAAACACTGGCATACCTCTGTACACCAGCTCACAGCTGGTCTTAATTACCGCCAGTTCCCTAATCTGCAAATTGGCAGTAATTCTTTAAGAATCTTTTGGGGTCATAGTCACAGTTTCTGCGATAAAGGGGAGAAGGCGGGACTTTAAATGAAGCGCGCTTTCGATAGTGAAGGGTCAAAAAAGAGATATTATTGTATAAAACATGATAAATATTCCATACAGATAGGTACATGGGTCACAAAAATTCATAATTTATTACATATATTTATATTATATCGGTATTACACATTGCATGTACAAGGGTTAGTGGTACATTTGTAATAAATATATCTAAGTTACATAGGTACTACACATTGTGTATACAGAAGCTCTACGCGTTTCGTGGAGTATTCATATCCACTCTTCAGGAGCGACAATGTTAACTGAAAATAAAACATATAATAAATTTTAGGGTCAAATGCTTGTAAAAAATGCTTGTAAAAAACAAATGAACCACTAACCCTTGTACATACAAATGAACCACTAACCCTTGTACATACAAATGAACCACTAACCCTTGTACATTCACAAATGAACCACTAACCCTTGTACATGCAATGTGTAATACCGATATAATATAAATATATGTAATAAATGATGAATTTTTGTGACCCATGTACCTATCTGTATGGAATATTTATCATGTTTTATACAATAATATCTCTTTTTTGACCGTTTACTATCGACTGCGCGCTTCATTTAAAGTCCCGACTTCTCCCCTTTATCGTATTGACAGGGATGGAGGCACGAGTCCCCGCCAAGTCTCTGCCTCATACAAAGTCCCAACTTCCCCCCATATTTGATAGTCACAGTTTCTTAACCACTTCATGCAAAACGACATACCTGTACGTCAGCACTTTGACGCTAAATACCGGGGGTTATGGCAGCAGCTAGCTGCCATGACCCCAGTATTTTCGTGAACGCCGTGCGTTTCTCTTTCAGATAAAAGTGGTCTCCGCGGTGGATTTGCCACAAGATCACTTTTAGCGTCGACGGGAGAGGTGCCCACCCACCTCCCACCGTGCTCCAGTAGCTCCGGTAGCGGCGGAGATGATCGCGTCCTCTCCCATGGATGCCTGGCTGCCGACTGAGGGGAAGATGGCCCCCGCTCAGCTCCATAGCATGGGAGGGTGGAAGCGACCTCAAACGCCACTTCCGCCCATAGCTCTTACAGGAGAATTTTTTTATTGCATTTTAGGTCTTTTTGTCCCCAGATCTCATATTTAAAAGGTCCTGTCATGCTTTTTTTCTATTACAAGGGATATTTACATTCCTTGTAATAAGAATAAAAGTGACCCGACATTTTTTTTTTAAAAAAGACAGTGTCAAAATAAAAAATGAAAAGTAAAATAAATAAGAAAAAAAAATATTTTTTTTTAAAAGCGGCCTGTCCCGACGAGCTTGCGCGCAGAAGCGAACGCGTATAAAAACAGTGTTCAAACCACACATGTAAGTTATCGCCGCGATTGTTAGAGTGAGAGCAATAATTCTAGCCCTAGACCTCCTCTGTAGCTCAAAACTGGTATCCTGTAGAAATTTTTAAACATCGCCTATGGAGATTTTTAAGGGTAAAAGTTTGTCGCCATTAATTTTCTAGCAAAAAAAAAAAAAAGATTTGTAAACAACAAGTATAAAAAAGAGGCTCGGTCCTTAAAGGGGTTGTAAACCCTCATGTTTTTGCTAATGTTGGACTGAATTGTGGTTATGGATCCACCTACTGCTATGTCCTGCCAATTGACAGCCAGATGAACCTGATGTGGAAGTAGTCTCTCAGTTCTGCATTAGGCTTTGCCCACCTCTGCTATGAAACTTGACCATGCACCTGTCAGTGTGATATGGGTGCAGTGGCTGGGGAGGGAGGTAGTGCACTGAGGAAGGAGTGTCCAGTATTGACATAAAGCTAAATGAATTAGCCGTAAGCACCAATGGAATTCCAAAGGGTATCTACAAACCTTTTATGAATTCCCCCTGAATATATGTCATGTATTTGGACACCTGATTTGACCAATATGCCACTTTACGTTTACCTATATTTATATATTTGCTCCGTAGGTATTACCCAAAGGAGAAGTTCTGCGGCGTAACACACTAAAACAATGTAAGGAAGAGGTCAGAATTCAGGTAAGGCTGATGTTTTGTAGAAAAGCTTTAACCCTTTTATAGGTGCAGCCAAAATAATAAAAGGAACAATCAGCACAAGGGACATAACACACAGTCAGTGGGATGTGTCCCTTGTGCTGATGCTTATTTTTTTTTTTAGTTAAAATCCTCTTCCATCCCCCCCCCACCACATTTTTACTATTTGTCCTGTGACCATTGCCACTGAAACAGAAAATGATGTTAAATCCAACATCCAAAACTCTCAATCTCAAAAACTTTTTTAGCAAATAAGTTTTGTCTGTACATCACTTTGGGGGCATTGCCCAGGAAGTGACCTGTCTGTTTCCACTCATTAAAGCGGAGCTTTGCTGAAAAGGGGAATTTCCACTTGTTTGCCTCTTGCCCACTTGTTTGCCTCCTCCAACTTTAACAACTGGCACTTTTTTTGGGGAGGCGCGGGTACCTGATTTTGACAGGTGCCCACTCCCACTTCTGCCTGGATCACCTAGGCCATCTGAGCGGAAGTTCACCCTCCTCTTTGCCCGTAGCCTTTTGAGACATATCACAGGTCCCAGAAGACTTCAGGACCATTCACAAAGAGCAGTGCGGCATGCACAGTGGGAAGCCGTTTTTCCTTTAATTAGGATGTTGGTGCCTGGACCTGAAGCCCAATGAAGAATTGT